>NW_027466064.1:745000-767500 GCF_046127955.1 Nelusetta ayraudi
GAGCAGTGTGTCATGTGACGGTCGACATGGCCAATTCCAGTGTCCTCTTTAATGTTCTGCATTCCTAGCAAAGCTGCTTTCATTGAGGGATCTCCCCTCATGTTGAAGGATTTCCTCTCACGTTGAAGGATCTCCTCTCACGTTGAAGGATCTCCTCCCACGTTGAAGGATCTCCTCTCACGTTGAGGGATCTCCTCTCACGTTGAAGGATCTCATCTCACGTTGAAGGATCTCCTCTCACGTTGAGGGATCTCCCCTCACGTTGAGGGATCTCCTCTCACGTTGAGGGATCTCCCCTCACGTTGAGGGATCTCCTCTCACGTTGAGGGATCTCCCCTCACGTTGAGGGATCTCCTCTCACGTTGAAGGATCTCCTCTCACGTTGAGGGATCTCCCCTCACGTTGAGACATCTCCTCTCACGTTGAAAGATCTCCTCTCACGTTGAGGGATCTCCTCTCATGTTGAGGGATCTCCTCTCACGTTGAAGGATCTCCTCTCACGTTGAGGGATCTCCTCTCACGTTGAGGGATCACGTTGAAGGATCTCCCCTCACGTCTCTTACCTGCTGTCTCTGGTTCTGTGTCAGCAGGGTTTCCAGCTGCTCCAGGGTCTCTTGCAGCACCTGCTGGTAGACCAGGTTCATCTGAAGACACGACTCCACAGACAGAGACTGACCCAACTCGCTCTGCACAGACAGACAGACAGACAGACAGACAGACAGATTAGTGAGTGGCCTGAAGCAGATGGATTGACCACTGACGTCTGATGTTGTTACTGACCTCCTCGCTGCTGCTGCTGCTGCTGCTGTCGTCAGCTGGACACAAACCACAGACAGACATTCACATCAGTACATCAGCACAGACAGAGAGACAGACAGACAGACAAACATGGAGACAGACAGGTACCTGGCACACTGATTGGACTGTGCTGTCCCAGGACATTCTCCAGGTTTTGGATCTCCTTCTGGATCTTCTCTCTCTGGGCCAGCAAACCTGCTGCAGACTGAGCGCACGTGTGCACACACACACACACACACACACACACACACACACACACACACACACACACACACACACACACACAGTTTAATATTGTCTGTTGGTCTCACTCTAGAGTTGAAGGTGAGTATTACCTCTTCCTCTGAGTTGTCATCGTCAGATGCATTATCTGAAAAGACCGACAGAACACCAGTGTTAGAGAGACAGGCAGACAGACAGACAGACAGGCGCGAGAGCAATACCTGTCTCACTGCTCAGCAGTTCCAGTTCTGTGTGTGTCACAGACAGACTCTGTTCCAGCTGCTCCACCTGCCGCTGGATCCTGTCTCTCTCTAGTGACAAAGAGACAGACATGTCTGCGCGCGCGCACACACACACGCACAGGGAGCTGGGATTTTAGACGTACATGAATGTATATGAATACACACACACACACACACACACACAAACACACACACTTTAGAAGGGCGCAAAAAACGTGATGTTGCAAAAAGTTTCCAACTAATAGGGAACATTTTGGACCCTGAATGACCACCAGAATATCAGCTAACACACAACAGCGGCTAACGTTAGACAAAGTGATTATTGACCTCCTGTTTCTTCCGGTTCCTCTTCCTTCAGTAAATCCTCCTTTTCTCTTTATCTTCTTTCTGTCTTTTCTTTCCACCTCCGAATGCCGAGAAGCTCCAATCAACGCAGCGCTGTCGTTAACATATTACCCAGCAAGCACTGCGGCGCGGCTTCTTCCTTCTTTCGGGATCTTTCTTTGGCATTGACATCATTCTGGGTTCGGTTTTGACGGAGAGACTGACTGGAAATTGCTTTTTATTTGGCCTTTTTTTAATCTGGAAAAAACAAGCTACACAACCAAAACAAACCGTCCGCTTCTTATTTGGTTCCTCCCGGTCACTTCCGGTCACCCCAGTCTTTGGTTCCACAAAGGAATGTGATCGTTTCAGCCGCTGTTAAAAAAAAAAAAGAACTCCTAAATATTTTCAAAACACGTTTGGAAATATTTTAACACCACGTACTACCACGACGACCACAATCCAACAAAAAGTGCAACAACATTTGTTGCCGCCGACTGTTTGCGCGGCAGGACAATTTCCGCCTCACAGTCTTTACTGTGATCTACGGTTCACAGTCGTTGGCAAACACTCAAATTTTTCTCAGGTTTCACAAATTTAAATCGGTGCATAAATTCAAAAAAACGAGGTTCTGAACGGAGCGAACCGAAACGAGCGCCACTTCCTGCAAGCGGCGTCATGACGTCATGTTACGTGAATGACGACGACGCTGGTGCGAATGATTCGCGGGACTCTGTGATTCGCGCGAAAAGTAAAAAAATGGCGACTGATGGAGTTTGAAGTTTTTTCGCGCTGCGGAGCCTCCGGAACCCAGTGACAGGCGGGCCGACTGAGGGACAGACAGACAGACAGACAGACAGACAGGCTGAGGACTGAGGAGACTGGACATTGATTCACACATCACCCCACCCGTCTGTCTGTTAGCGGCTCAGAGACAGACACGGGGACCGGACCGGACCGGAGGGACGGGAGAGGTGAGACAGTGCCGCTTATCGCGTCTTGTTCCTCGTGACCTGAACCAGAATTTTCCCCCGGTTCTGTCGGTTCCGACACAAACTTCCGTTATACCGTTCTTTGTGCGTGTGTGTGTGTGTGTGTGTGTGTGTGTGTGTGTGTGTGTGTGTGTGTGTGTGTGTGAGAGAGAGAGAGAGAGAGAGAGAGAGCGAGAGAGAGAGAGAGCACGCGCGCGTGTTCACGTACGAGTTAACGGTTTTAGTTTATACGCTGTTCTGGTAAGTTGATGATGGGAGGACGCACTGCGCATGCTCGACGGTGTCAACCCCCCACAGTTAAGAGATGAATCATAACCTCCAGCAGTCAGTCAGACAGACAGACAGTCAGTCAGTCTGTCTCCCAGACAGACAGACAGACAGACAGGTGGACGGACCGGTTTCCATGCACAGCTGCCTCACCAAGCACTGTGCTGATGTCTCAGCAACTCAGCCAATATAAACCAGCAGCGCTGCTGCTGCTGCTGCTACACTATACTGCAGTAATAAGCGCCTGGTGTGCTTACGTGATGTTGGGTGCATCCACTCACACCCACAAGTCCAGTGCTGCAGGCTGGCTCAGTCCAGATGTGCTGCACTGGATGATAAACACCAAGTGGTGAAGAGTGAAGAGTGAGTGAACTGGTTCCACACATTAGTGAGTTTTCACTCGACGCTAAAAGACTTTGCATTGATGCATTGATGAAGAGTGAATTTGGAGAATGAGGCCTCAGTTGTGTGTGTGTGTGTGTGTGTGTGTGTGTGTGTGTGTGTGTGTGTGTGTGTGTGTGTGTGTGTGTATGTGTGTATATTTATATACATTCATGTACATCTAAAATCCCAGCTCCCTGTGCTTGCAGCGGTTGGAGCATCACCCCAGGGGGCGTGGCCAGCCGTGCGACGCCCAGTTCCTGAGCCGAGGCTGCGGGTCTGGATCTCCACAGGATGTTTGAGGACGTGATGGGCGCCCTCTCGGCCCGAGACACCCAGGGCTCGACAGGAAGTGGCTCGTGTCGAAGTGGGCGGAGTCTGGAGGAGGAGGAGGAGTCCAGCCTGAGCGTGGGACAGTTTGTTCTCTGCCACTGGTCAGATGGGCTCTATTACCTGGGCAAGATACAGCGGGTAACACACACACACACTCACACACACACACGCACACACTGACTCTGTGCTGATTGGTTGACGGAAAGTTGCGTTGTGATTGGTGGACAGATCAGCGCCCCCCGACAGAGCTGCTTCGTCACCTTTGAGGACAACTCCAAGTTCTGGGTGCTGTGGAAGGACATCCAGCACGGTGAGACACACAGGTGGAGGTGTGACCTCTGCTGGTCGCAACCGGCACAGCACTTCAGCTCTCCGTCGCTCACACCGCTCCGTCCAATCACCTTGCAGCAGGCGTCCCCGGGGAGGAGCCTTGCTGTTCCGTCTGCCGGGAGGTGGAGCCAAATTCTGACAGCCAATTGGATCACGACAACCACATCCTCATCTGTGGCAAGTGCGGCATCGGTGAGTGAGGCGGTCCTCTGCCGACACCTGGGTGGTGGTCCAGGGAAGAGGTCCAACAATCTCAGAGTCTCAACCCTGAGTTGGGAGAACTCTCCAGAACCGCTGATTGGAACCGGGTTCCATCAACTCCTTGTATGTTCACCTCAGGCCACGCGCACGCAGCAAAGCACACATTAATGGAACGCCGGCTGTGCGTCGCCATGGCAACCGTCAACCAGAGGAATATGAACCTCGGCACGCTGCAACATTCTGGATCTGCTCTGCAGAACAGTGCTCAGCGGTTCTGATGATGTTCTGGGGATTTAGTTTACGCTGTTTGCAGAAGCTGTTCTTGCCTGCAGGGGGCAGTGCTGTTCACTCACCCTCCTCCCTTTGTGACAGGTTACCACCAGCAGTGTCATGTTCCACCAGTAGAGGGCAGCGTTACTCTGACACCCTGGTTCTGCAGACGCTGTGTCTTTGCCCTGGCAGTCAGGGTACCCGCAGACACACACACACACACACACACACACACACACACACACACACACAGATTTGTGTTCAGGATCTGCAGGATTAAAGCTGCAGTTTGTCCTCCACGCAGAAAGGGGGCGCTCTGAAGAAAGGCCCCATCGCTAAAGCCCTGTCAGCCATGAAGCAGGTGTTGACCTACGACCTGACGTCCCTGGACTGGGACTCCCAGCACCGGACCAATCAGCAGCAGTCTTACTGCTACTGCGGAGGCCCTGGAGAGTAAGCGGACCAATGGGAGCGGCTCTGCGGGTGACATCATCACCAGGGCGTGGGTGTAACTCTGGTGTTTGTGCAGGTGGTACCTGAAGATGCTGCAGTGCTTCCGGTGCCAGCAGTGGTTCCACGAGGCCTGCACCCAGTGTCTGCAGGACAGCATGATGTTTGGAGACAGGTGACCCTTGACCTCCTGCTGCTGCTGCTGCTGCTGCTGCTGCTGCTGCTGCGGAGCTCCATCCTCTCCATCCTAACACCTGCTTCTCCTCAGGTTCTACCTCTTCCTGTGCGCTCCGTGCAACAAGGGGGCGGAGTATGTGAAGCGCCTGTCCCTCAGGTGGGTGGACCTGGTCCACCTGGTGCTCTACAACCTCTCCATCAGCAGCAAGAAGAAGTACTTTGAGCTGGACGAGATCCTGGCTTTCGTCTCTGAGAACTGGGACCATCTGCAACTGGGGAAGGTAGGAGAGGTTCTGGTTCTGGTTCTGGTTCTGGTCCAGCCGTGTTCTGGTTTCTTCTGGTTTTCTCTTTGCTCAAGGTTTCTTTGTTTATTGTCAGCTGTCCAACACTCCTCCAGGAGACAGGGGGCAGCACCTGCTGGATGCCCTGAACAAATACAAGAGCAAGTAAGGCAGCGACACACACACACACACACACACACACACCACACACACACACACACACACACACACACACACATGGTTGTGTGAAGGTCAGCTGGAGTGAACAGTGTGTGTGTGTCCAGGTTCCTGTGTGGGAAGGAGATCAAGAAGAGGAAGTGCATCTTCCGCCTGAGGAACCGGGTTCCCCCCAACCCCCCCTCCAAGCTCTTCCCTGAGCGTGCTCAGAACGAAGGGGGGCGTGGCCAGAAGAAGTGTGTGGTCAGGAGCAGGTGGGCTTCCTGTGTGTCCTGGTGGACCCAAGCTGTGTCCGTGTCTCACCTCAGCTCACCGTGTGTGTGTGTGTGTGTGTGTGTGTGTGTGTGTGTGTGTGTGCAGTATCTCTGCTGAGAGGAGGAAGAGGAAGTCCAAGTGGCTCCTCGCAGACGCCATCCCCACTGTAAGTTGATCCGTTCACTTCATCACTGCCGTCTCAGCTGAGGTGAGGTGACTCTGTGTGTGTGTGTGTGTGTGTGTGTGTGTGTGTGTGTGTGTGTGTGTGTGTGTGTGTGTGTGTGTGTGTGTGTGTGTGTGTGTGTGTGTAGAATGAGCTGTCCTGCAGCTGGGCCTCCAACCATCACATGGCCAACATTTTTGACTTCACCCTGGACGAGCTGCAGAGTCTGAAGAGGTGAGACTCACTTCCTGTCTGTTGGTGATGTCACTGTGATGTCATCGTCAGCTGATTGTCTCTGTCAGCAGTTCTAGTAGGACAGTGAGTGTGGACCAGGACTCCACCGACGCCTCCACTTCCGGTTCTGCTACAACAAGCACTTCGTATCACTTCAGGTAGCTCCTCCTCTTCCTGCTCCTCCTCCTCTTCCTGCTCCTCCTCTTCCTGCTCCTCCTCCTCTTCCTCCTCCTCCTCTTCCTGCTCCTCCTCCTCTTCCTCCTCCTCCTTCTTCTTCTCTTTCTCTGCTTCCTCCTCTTCCTCTTCCTCCTCCTCTTCCTGCTCCTCTTCCTCTTCCTCTTCCTCCTCCTCCTCCTGCTCCTCCTCCTCCTCTTCCTGCTCCTCCTCCTCCTCCTCCTCCTCCTCTTCCTGCTCCTCCTCCTCTTCCTCCTCTTCTTCCTGCTCCTCCTCTTCCTCTTCCTCTTCCTCCTTCTCTTTCTCTGCTTCCTCCTCCTTCTTCTTCTCTTCCTCCTCCTCCTCCTCCTCTTCCTGCTCCTCCTCCTCTTCCTGCTCCTCCTCCTCTTCCTCTTCCTCCTCCTCTTCCTCCTTCTTCTCCTCTTCCTCCTCTTCCTCCTCTTTCTCTGCTTCTTCCTCCTCCTCTTCCTCCTCTTCCTCATCTTCCTCCTCCTCCTCCTCCTCTTCCTCCTCCTCCTTCTTCTTCTCTTCCTCCTCCTTCTCTTCCTCCTCCTCTTCCTCCTCCTCCTCTTTCTCTACTTCCTCCTCCTCCTTCTCTTCCTCTTCTTACTCCTCCTCCTCTTCCTCCTCTTCTTCCTCTTCCTCTTCCTCCTCCTTCTCCCCTTCCTCCTCTTCTTCCTCTTCCTCCTCTTCTTCCTCTTCCTCCTCCTCCTCTTCTTCCTCCTCCTTCTCCCCTTCCTCCTCCTCCATCTTCTCTTTCTCTGCTTCCTCCTCTTCCTCCTCCTCTTCCTGCCCCCCTGCAACATCAACAGACACTGCGTTCCGCGATGCCACGTCTGACCTTTGACCTCTGCGCCCTGCAGAAGGAGGGTGGGCAGTCAGAAGAGGAAGTTGCCGAGCAACGGTTACAGCCACTGGACCAATCGCAGCGAAGCGGGTGAGGAGCTTGGAGGGGAGGAGCTCTCTGGGCTGCTCGAGGACCAGGATGCCGTCAGCCACGCCCACCTGCCAACAGACTCCTCCCACCTGCTGTCTGACCCCTCGCAGATCCCCTCCGACTCCTCCCACCTCCACTCCTCCATCTCCTCCTACTTCGGGGTGGCGGGCCGGCTGACCAACGGCGAGCGCTACCAGGTGTTGGCCCGCCGGGTCACGGCCCAGGGCACCGTCCAGTACCTCCTGGAGTGGGAGGGGACAACACCCTATTAGAAGGTCACCTGACTGGGCTGTGATTGGTCTTCCTCCACTCTCACCAGCGACCCTTAAACCAATTGGCTGGCAAGCCCCTCCCCCTCCCCGGCGTCCGCCGTGTGCGACAAAATGACAAAATAAATAACTGACAAAGGAAAAGTGTCGGGCGTGACGTCGTCATCAGTTTCTAATAATCAAGAGCTGATGGAGTCCAGGTGAGGCTGGAGGAAGGAGCAGGCGCTCAGCCAATCAGGCGCTCAGCCAATCAGGCGCTCAGCCAAAGATGCACACACAGTGTTACTCTAGCAAAGTCGGACCAAACTCTTTCCTTTATAGTCTCCTGTAGCGCCCCCCGGCTGTTAGACAGCATCCTGCGCTAAAATGACTCGTCAGCCACGCTCGCTCTGACCTTGCAGAGTGGGCGTGGCCTGTTGCTTCTGCTTCCAGTCTTGCCCCTCCCACCACAGAGAGAAAGGAAGTTGCATATAACCATTGTTTTTTTGTTGCGAGCGGCCCGCGTCCACTTCCTGTCAGCTGACCTATCTATGCAAACTGATAATCACTGCTTAAATGTCACAGTCTAGCTTTAAGCTAACACATGCTAACAGCGCTAAAAGGTCTTTGAGACGTTAAACTGACTCTGTCACTTTAAACCTGTAACTCCTCCCCCCACGCTCTCCCCCATTGGACAATAAAAAGTTGTTTGGATCACGTGACTGTATTATCCGTTGAGCTGACCAATCAGCCAGCCACTCTGGAATAAAACAAACTGTTATTTGACCTCTGACCCCTGTGTGTGTGTGTGTGTGTGTGTGTGTGTGTGTGTGTGTGTGTGTGTGTGTGTGTGTGTGGTGTGTGTGTGTGTGTGTGTTCTGTGCGCCCAGGTAATAATCTGTTAATAACATTAAGGTGTTAACTGACACGTGAGAAACAAACACACATCAAGAGTCAGAGCAGCAGCTCAGGTGTGAGTCTGCTGCTCACAGACAGACAACTCCGGTCCTGCCTGTCTGTCTGTCTGCCTGTCTGCCTGTCTGCCTGTCTGTGGCTCTAATGGAGGAGCTGGTCAAACACCTGTCCAGGTGTCAGCACATGGGCTGGATGACGGTGACGGGTGAGTTGACACAGCGCTGGCTTTCTGTCGTGTACTAGCATGTGAGCCCCATTGACTTGTCCTACCGCTGCTTGGCCACTAGGTGGCTCTAGTGTACACATCTTGGGGGGGGCAAACAGACTTCCTTAAACTTTTAAGGAAGTCTGTTTCCTATGTAGGGCACCGTCAGGCAGGCATGCTTATGTTGAATGCTGACCAATGTACTGTGTGTGTGTGTGTGTGTGTGTGTGTGTGTGTGTGTGTGTGTGTGTGTGTGTGTGTGTGTGTGTGTATATACATATATGTGTGTGTGTGTCAAGGCATCAAAACTATGAATGAACACATGGAACAAATGCATTTAAGAGAAAGGTGTGAAATAGCTCCAGCAGCTTTTATATGTATGATGGTGTAGGACCGCCTCCCTGCACATCAGATGTATGGAAGATGTTTAGGTGTTGAACCTCCGCCAGGCCAGGCCAGCTTTCACACACTGGGCCTTGACCTGAGCGCTGGTCAGCAGCTGCAGTCAACTCCTGCTGATGTCGCAGATTTGAAAAGCGGCTCCGTCCATTGGCTGTCGTGCGGTCGGAAGGCGGAGCCTGAGGTCTGGCGTAAGATGTTCTGCATCCTGTCGGAGGCGGAGTTAGTGATGCTCAACAACCTGGAGGTGAGGACGAGTGCACCCTGCACCTCCTGCTCCCCCTGCACCTCCTGCTCCCCCTGCTGGTGCCAATGGAAAACTACCCTTCCCAGGTCCACCCCCTGCTGCTGGCCGAGAGGGCGGAGACTTGCACCGTCTGGTTGCTGAGATACACCCTCCACCTCACCTCGGCCCCGCCTCGCTCCACCCACAAAGGTAAGGAGGACTCTTCAAGTGCAGAAGAAGAAGAAGTGGTGAGTGGAGGGAGTGAAGGGACAGACAGGAGGACGGGTGATGGCTGACAAGGTGGAAGAATTTAGCGGTAAGACAAGAAGTGTGTGTGTGTGTGTGTGTGTGTGTGTGTGTGTGTGTGTGATGACAGCAGGATTAGTTGTTCTGATTAATCTTCATGTTACAATAATAATCTTATAATCTGGATGTTGGTTACCATGGCAACAGAGACACAGGGTCAGAGGTCAGAGCAGCTTCACCCATACAGACCTGAGGTCATGTGACTGACCTGACGTATGGGAGGGGTCGGGTGGGTGGGTTACTTAAGTTCCAGGGGTTACAGGGTTCCGGGTTATAGAAATGAAGGCTGGCAGGGTGGGGCCACCCCTGACCAAGGTCTAGGCTTGGTCCCGGCCTTGGTTCCAAAAGGTCCAGGTCTTGTGCAAGACTATTCCTGGTCTGGTCCAGGTCTATTCCTGGTCCAGTCCTTGTCTGGTTTAGGTCTTGTCCAGATCGGGTCCAGGTCTTGTCCAGGTCTTGTCCAGGTCTGGTCCTACTATGGTCCAGGTCTTGTCCTGGTCCAGGACGTGTCTGATCCAGATCTGGCCCAGATTTGGTCCCACTCTGACCCAGGTCTTGTCCAGGTTTACTCCTAGTTTGGTCCTGGTGTGGTCCTGGTCCGGTCCTGGTCTGGTCCTGATCTGGTCCTAATCTTGTCCTAGTCTGGTCCTGGTCTGGTCCTGGTCCGTTGTGTATCTTGTCCTGGTCCAGTTGTAGTCTGGTCCTGGTCTTGTCCTGGTCCAGTTCTAGTCTGGTTCATGTTTTGTCCTAGTCTGGTCAAGATCTGAAACAGATATGGTCCAGATCTAGTCCGGGTCTAGTGCTGGTCCTGGTCCAGATGTTTTTTTTAACACTCCTATGACTCTCAAGAGGGGGAAGAAGGAGTTTTCTGAACCAGTTAATTGTCCTTGAGCTGTGGCGTCCAAGTTGGGTCCTGGTTGGATGTCCAATAGTGGACCTAGTTTGACCGTCCAATAGATGTCCAGAATTGGTCCTGGACCCGGGGACCCGGGGACCACCCGGGGACCCATTACAGACCTGATCCACGCGTCTCTCCGTGGTTCAGATGTTTAGCGGCCTCTTTGTCTCTGTGTCCCTGAATGAGGACTCCAGCTGGGTGACTACATTTCCCAACATGCTCTCTGTCTGCTCCAGGCACTGCAGCGAGGGGACTCCGCAGACTGAGCATGCCCAGTAGTGCTAACATGGACACGCCCACCAGAGTGACGGTAAACACGCTCACACGCACCTGCTGCAGCCTGTTGTTTCCATGGTAACGCAGCAGCGGATCGGTGGAGCAGCGCCACCTGCAGGAAGTGGAGGGGAAAACATCTGCTTTGGATCACGCAAACTTTACAGTTTCCTGCTGAATCTTGTTGCAAATATAAAAATAAAAATAAATATCGTCACTGAGTTCAGTCTGATCTGATGAATGGACTCCTCCTCCTCCTCCTCCTCTTTCTCCTCCTCTTTCTCCTCCTCCTCCTCCTTTTACTTCTCCTTTTCATCCACCTCCACCTCCACCTCCTCCTCCTCAGGGTTATCTGTCTCGGAGGTTGAAGCAGTCTCTCCGTCGTACTCGCTCTCAGCCCAAACTGTCTCGTCCAATCAGCATGAAGTGTGAGCAGATCAATACGACTGATCACAGGTAAGTGAATGATGACTGGATAATAAATGCCCCACAATTCCACTGTGACTCAGCTGGTGCGGTCCAATCACCTGGTTGGTCTTTTGGAAGAGCTGGATTGTGAACTGAACTCTGACCAGAACCAGATCCCAGGTTCTGGTCTGAAGTGGTTCTGGTACCAGGTGGTTCTGTTGTGGAGTGGCCCTCTGGATGGTGCCAAAGTTAATGTTAAAGCT
Source organism: Nelusetta ayraudi (assembly GCF_046127955.1). Classification (NCBI taxonomy): domain Eukaryota; kingdom Metazoa; phylum Chordata; class Actinopteri; order Tetraodontiformes; family Monacanthidae; genus Nelusetta; species Nelusetta ayraudi. Next base: position 756,350 of record NW_027466064.1, read on the forward strand.
CTGAGTAGTCGGGGGTGGGGTTGGGTGGGGTGGGCGGCTGACACAGAGGAGGGGAGGAGACTGAGAGGGAGGGGGGGGGAAGGGGAGAAGTAGGGCAGCTTCACTGCAGGGAGGGGCCACTGCTGACAGAGGACGAGTTGCATAGAGACACAGAGAGAGAAGCTGTGCAGCATCAAAGAGAGGGAGAGAGAGAGAGGGAGAGAGGGAAAGAGAGAGAGAGAGAGCGAGAGTGAGCGAGAGAGGGAGAGAGAGAGAGAGAGAGAGAGCAAGAGCGAGAGAGGGAGAGAGAGAGAGGGAAAGAGAGAGAGAGAGAGCAAGAGAGAGAGAGAGAGGGAGAGAAAGAGAGACAGACAGACAGACAGGCGGACGCACTGTCGCGCAGCAGCAGCAGCAGCAGCAGCAGCAGGTTCTCCATCTTCTCTCCTCCGAGGAGAAGATGGAGACGTAGCCCCTCCCCCCCCACAGGATGCTGCTCGGTGAGTCGCTCCATCAGCTGCCTTTGTCCCCGACACCCGCCAGCGTGTGTGTGTGTTTGTGTGTGTGTGTGTGTGTGTGTCTGTGTGTCTGTGTGTCTGGCCTCTTCCTGATTTGTATGACCGTGCATGCTTCGTGTGCGTTAAGCTTCAGCGTGTACTCAGCTAGCCTGGTTTGTTAGCATGTGGCTATTAGCAGCTAGAGCGCACACGCACACACACACACACACACACGCACACGCTCATACAGAACCCACACACTGCAGCTTGCTGATGTTGAAGAACTCATTAAGCTAATGATGGAAGTGAACAAGCTAACAGGGTCACGACAGATCGCCCTGTGTATGGGGTAGTGAGGGGGGTCAGAGGTCACCACACCCCTCCCCCCACGCCACACTGACAGCTCACCGTGGCTAGCATGTTAGCAAAGCGTCAGCCTGGATTAAGGGGGTCGCTCTCGTGGCTCAATGGGCCAGCGAGAGTCGGGGTCCGGGTGGGCGGACGGGTCGGATGCGTGACGACAGGTGGCGAACGGCCATGCACTGCAGCTGCATTTCAAAATAAAAGCCACATTGGGCAACTTTCAACACAGTGCACTGGTGATTAGCAGGTGTGAAGGGCATCAGGCGTGATGGAGTCCAGGATGCTGGCTCTGTTTTCCTCTGAGATGACTTGTAAAAAACATTCCGTCTCCTCCTCCGTCCAATCATAGAGCGGCGTTATCACCGGTCAGTCAACTGGTCATGTGACCCCGCACGTCCGCTGACATGTAAATGCATGGATCTTTGTGAGAAACCACCTGACCGTGTCCAGCCGTTCCCTTCACCAGGTTCTTCATCACCAGGTTCTTCATCACCAGGTTCTTCATGGAACTGCAGCCACTGACGTGACTCTTGACTCCTCCCCCAGGTGTTTGACACAGAGGCTGCGCCGCGGTAGCCAGGACTCCTCACTTAGCGCCGGGTGTGTTTGGACCCTCAGGATGGACCAATCGGTGGTCATCAAGCCGGTCCACTCGTCCCTGCTGGGACAGGACTACTGCTTCGAGGTGGCACAGACACAGACACACACACACACACACACACACACACACACCGCCTGTCCTCATGCTCCTCACCTGTCTCCCAGGTGACCACGTCCACGGGCTCCAAGTGCTTCTCCTGCCGCTCTGCAGCCGAGCGGGACAAGTGGATGGAGAACCTGCGGAGAGCCGTCCACCCCAACAGGGACAACAGTCGGCGGCTGGAGAACGTCCTCACGCTGTGGGTGGTGGAGGCCAAAGATCTGCCCGCCAAGAAGAGGTACCGTCACGCCGCTCTGCACGGCCACGGCGCCGCCCACCGCCCCCCTGACTGCGCTGGCTTGGTTCTCCTGCAGGTACTTCTGCGAGCTCTGCCTGGACGACTGCCTGTACGCACGCACGTCCTGCAAGCTGAAGACCGACAACGTCTTCTGGGGCGAACGCTTCGACTTCAACAGCCTGCCACCGGTGGGCGCCGTCACGCTGCACCTCTACAAGGACACGGACAGGAAGAGGAAGAAGGACAAGAGCAGCTACGTGGGCCTGGTCAACGTCCCGGCCGCCACGCTGAGCGGCAGGCAGCTGCTGGAGAAGTGGTACACAGTGAGCACGCCCAGCACCAGTCGTGGTAGGTCACCTGGTCCTGGTAGGTCACCTGGTCCTCACCGAATCCACCTCACGTTAGCCTCGGTAGGACACGGCAGCTCAGGGACCCACGGACACTAACACAGAGGTCACCTTCATACAGGAACCCATGGAGAAGCATGGAGTGTGCACAGTAAGCCAATCACAATCACAACACTAACACTGGGTTGAAGAGATCAGCAGAGTTTTAGTAGGCCCACCGACAGTCTGAGCTTTAAACCTGGTCCCAACTGGTCCAATAAACTCAGCCTTGCCGCTGGTTCGTATGAGAGACCAACGTGCCACAGCGTTTATGTCCCAACAACTGAATCTTCTCCTTCTCCTTCGGCCTGCGTGGGTTCATCCTGCTTCAGTTCAGTCTTCGAGGTTCTCAGGGTTTTATCCAATCACAGGAGGCGTACACATGTGAGGCAGCTCGCTGGTCTTGGCACCGCAGACTCCAGACTTGATTGGCTGTTGCCAGGACCAGGAGCTGTGCTGTGTTGGTCATACAAGCTGACCACACAAACTGTTTGTTCTACAGCAATAAGCACAGTGAAGGCAATGCAGCCCAGTGGATCATATGATGAAACAGAACAACCAATGGGGGAGAACTTCATCCTCACATTGATGTGAAACCGTCCTCCTTGAAGGACGGTTGGTCCAGCAGAGGAGGCCTCGCTGGCCCTGCTGGCCCTGCTGGCCCTGCTGGCCCTGCTGGCCTCGCTGGCCTCGCTGGCCTCGACGCTCCGCCACTGCCTGCTCCGTCCCGGTCATGTGACAGGAGCCGCCGCCCACGTTCTTCCCGTTCACCCGCCTTCCCTCGTCTGCGTTGCAGGGAAGTCGTCGGTGCCGATGGTGCGGGTGAAGGCGCGCTACCAGAGCATCGTCATCCTCCCCATGGAGCAGTACAAGGAGTTTGCCGAGTACATCAGCGCCAACTACCTGCTGCTGTGCAACACGCTGGAGGCCTCCATCAGCCTGAGGGCCAAGGAGGAGCTGGCCGCCGCGCTGGTCCACATCCTGCACAGCACCGGCAAGGCCAAGGTGACTCCGCCTCCCCCGGCCTCCTCGCAGAAGCCGCGCCTCCTCCCCACACTGACCCGCGCCGCCTTCTTGTCGCAGGACTTCCTGACGGACCTGATGATGTCGGAGGTGGACCGTTGCCGTGACAACGACCAGCTGATCTTCAGGGAAAACACGCTGGCCACCAAGAGCATCGAGGAATACCTGAAGCTGATTGGCCAGAAGTACCTGCAGGACGCGCTGGGTAGATCTGCCCCCCCCCACGCCACACACACACCAGACACACCCACGTGACCACTTATGCTTGACAGAGGCAACGTACCTGAGTGTGTGTATGTGTGTGTGTGTGTGTGTGTGTGTGTCCAGGTGAGTTCATCAAGGCGCTCTATGAGTCCGATGAGAACTGCGAGGTGGACCCGTCCCGCTGTGGCTCCTCCGAGCTGTCTGAGCACCAGGCCAACCTGAGGATGTGCTGTGAACTGGCCTTCTGCAAGATCCTCGACTCCTACAGGTACTCAGCGGGACTCCGCCCACACTCTCCAGCCACACCCCAGCCCCCTTCCAGCGTGTCACTCTGCGCCCCGCCCCCAGGGTCTTCCCCCGGGAGCTGAAGGAGGTGTTTGCCTCGTGGCGGCAGGAGTGCAGCTCCCGCGGCCGACTGGACCTCAGCGAGCGGCTCATCAGCGCCTCCTTGTTCCTGCGCTTCCTGTGTCCGGCTGTGATGTCGCCGTCGCTCTTCGACCTGATGCAGGAGTATCCTGACGAGCGCTCGGCCAGGACCCTCACCCTCATCGCCAAAGTCATCCAGACCCTCGCCAACTTCAGCAAGTAAGGCCACCGGGACAGGGGTGGAGCTGGTGGGGAGAGTGAGTGTAGTGTGTAACAGGTGGTAGTGGGTGTCAAGGGTGTAGTGGTGGCAGTGGGCGGAGTGGGTGTCATGGGTGTCATGGGAGTCATGGGTGAGGCAGGTGTAGCAGCTCCAGCAGGTGCAGCAGATGTTAAAGGTGCAGCAGATGTTAGAGGTGCAGCAGATGTTAGAGGTGCAGCAGCTCCAGCAGGTGCAGCAGATGTTAGAGGTGCAGCAGATGTTAGAGGTGCAGCACATGTTAGAGGTGTAGCAGCTCCAGCAGGTGCAGCAGCTGAGCGCTGGGTGGTGTCCCTGCAGGTTCGGCACCAAGGAGGAGTACATGCTGTTCATGAACGACTTTGTGGAGCGGCAGTGGAGCAGCATGCAGCGCTTCCTGCAGGAGATCTCCAACCCCGACGGCCTCAACCACACCGCCGGCTTCGACGGCTACATCGACCTGGGCCGCGAGCTGTCCAGCCTGCACACCCTGCTGACAGAGCTGGACCAGGTGACGTTTGAGTTGTCTCACCAAAGTCCCTCGCTGTGCACCTGTGCTTCACTGCACTGCAGCTCACCGCAGCTCACCGCAGCTCACCGCAGCTCACTGCAGCTCACCGCAGCCTCTCCTGTCTGTCTGCAGGCGTGCTTGGCCAAGCTCGCTCCTCTTCCTCGGATCCTCAGAGACGTGTCGTTGGCGCTCGCCAACCCGGGGGGCGTGTTGGTTTCTTCTCCGGAGGCTCAGCGGATGGTGTCTCCGCCCCCAGTGTCCCCGCCTCCTCTGTCGCCGCCCCTCTCGCCACCTCTTGCGACCTGCAATCCCTCCATCGGCCTGCAGGGCGGAATCGGACTGGATGGAGGGTCAGCGTCCGCATATCTGCAGCGAGTCCTGTGACTCGTGCTGAGGTCCAGGGCCTGGTCCTGGTGCAGGTGTTGGTCCGGCAGGTTCAGGTACTGGTTCTGATCTTGGTGTCTCCCTGCAGGTTGGTGGACTTCACCAGACTTCCGTCTCCGACTCCAGAGAACAAGGACTTGTTCTTCGTCACCAAAGGTTCGAGTCTGCAGCCGGCATCAGGTGACCTTTGACCTCAATGGAACCCCGGCGAGAACTCTGTCTGTCCTTTGACCTGAGGCTGACCGCGCTGCGATGTCACTTCCTGCAGGACTTCACGGCTCTCCGGCCCCAAGCTCCTCCTACTCGGAGCCCAATGAGAACGAGGGGACCTTTGAGATGACCAATGGGGGCCGGCGGGAGGGGCCGGGTCTGACCCACGAGAGCCGGAGTCTGTCCCTGGTGGACCTGCAGGACTCGTCTCCCAGCGATGGTCTGGAGGACGGCCAATGGCAGCGCAGGACGGGGCTCCTCCCCCTCTCCTTCCAGAACCCTGTGTATCACATGAGCACCACGTCACCGCGGCAGCAGACGGAGGCCACGCCTCCGGACGGCTCGGCAGGGGCCGCCGAGGACCGGACCGCCACGGCGGCCAAGCCGGCCTTCCTCACCCAGATGTCGGTGGGAGTGGGCGGAGCCGAGCGGGGGGAGCGGATGTCGGCCATGTCCAGCAGCAGCAGCGGGGAGGAGTACTCCCGGCGGGCGCTGTCACTCTCCGAGACCCTGCCAGGTACCACGGTCACATGGTGTTGTACAATGTATCCATCACACATCAGAGGTCCGACTGCTCCATGAGACAAAGTTCACTCGAGCTTGAAGGAGCGGGTTGGACAGAACACACAGTGTTCTTCTTGTCATTAGTGCAGCATCAACATACAGGCTGCATTGATTGTCAACATGGAGGAGTTCACTGTCCTGAGGGACGCTGCTGCTGCTTCTTCTTCTTACCCAGCAGACACAGGGAGAACATGCAGAGAACCCAGCAGACACAGGGAGAACCTGGAGAGAACCCAGCAGACACAGGGAGAACCTGCAGAGAACCCAGCAGACACAGGGAGAACCTGGAGAACCCAACAGACACAGGGAGAACCTGGAGAGAACCCAGCAGACACAGGGAGAACCCAGCAGACACAGGGAGAACCTGGAGAGAACCCAGCAGACACAGAGAGAACATGCAGAGAACCCAGCAGACACAAGGAGAACCTGCAGAGAACCCAGCAGACACAGAGAGAACCTGGGGAGAACCCAGCAGACACAGAGAGAACATGCAGAGAACCCAGCAGACATAGGGAGAACATGCAGAGAACCCAGCAGACACAGAGAGAACCTGGGGAGAACCCAGCAGACACAGGGAGAACCTGGAGAACCCAGCAGACACAGGGAGAACCTGGGGAACCCAGCAGACACAGGAACAGGGCCCAGAATTGAACCCACAACCTCCTTGCTGGGAGGTGACAGCACTAATGTTCTACATATAAATTGTTATTTTCCATTACAATGGTCCGATGACCCCTCTCACCGACCGGCCCACTCACCCAATCGTATCTCACCTCCAGGTAGCTCCGCCCCCCCTCGGCAGAACTCCTCAGGTCCTCAGCGACGCATCGATCAGCCTCCTCCCCCCTCCTCCGCCCCGCCCGGACCCCCTCGAGGCCGGACCCCTCCCAGCATGCTCAGCGGAGGAGGGGGGGCGGGAGGAGGAGGAGCCTACCCACCTCGCCCCGCCTCCGGTAGCATGATGTCATCAAGTCCTGATTGGCCGAGCGGCGGCCAGTCGCGGCTCAGACAGGCCTCGTCGTCTTCCAAGGGGGACAGTCCTGAGAAGAGACCTGCCGCCAAGGTGAGCAGGTGGTCACCACGGCAACCACACCTGCATCCTCCTGCAGGCTGCCGTGGTGACCTGCTGTGTGTGTGTGTGTGTGTGTGTGTGTGTGTGTGTGTGTGTGCGTGTTCAGGCTCCATCTCCATGTGCACTGGACCGGACCGCTGCCTGGCTGCTCAACATGAACTCCGCCCCCTCCTACGGCGAGGCAGACGATGATCGCCCGGACGACACCCTCATTGAGAAGGTGGGTCACTACACCGACCAGCAGGTTCTGGTCCTGGTTAGGGTTCTGGCTCTTGTTCTGGTCCGGTCACAACTTGCTTTGTGTGTCTGTGTGTGTGTGTGTGTGTGTGTGTGTGTGTGCAGTATCAGCAGGAGATTGCGCTGCTGCAGGAGAAGTTGCGAGTCGCAGCGCTGAGGCAGGATGAGTGCGAGGCCCGGTTACTGATCCAAGACCAGCAGAACCAGCGCATGCTGCAGGAGTACCAGGTGTGAAGGTGGATCAGCTTGTCCTGGATCAGCTGGTCAATCTGTCACAATTCAAGTCATTTTAATCATATCATGAGTCATTGTAGCGGTCTTAAAGGTGTGTGTGTGTGTGTGTGTGTGTGTGTGTGTGTGTGTGTGTGTGTGTGTGTGTGTGTGTGTGTGTGTGTGCTGGCTCCAGGTGCGGCTGGAGGACACAGAGAGCAGGCTGAGGAGGCTGCAGGACGACAAAGATCTCCAGATGAACAGCATCATCAGCAGGTTTGTTTCTCGACCCCCTCCCTCTCCCCACCCATCGTCCACTTCCTGTTTGTCTGATGTTGACCTTTGACCTTTGAACTGCACAGGTTGATGGCGGTGGAAGACGAGCTGAAGAAGGACCACTCGGACATGCAGGCGGTGGTGGACTCCAAGCAGAAGATCATTGATGCTCAGGTGTGGTCAGGCTCTTATTGTGAAGGTGTCTGTCTCCCCTTGCGGCAGATGACTGTTTAAAGAAGGATGCACTTGTTGTCCGCTGCAGGAGAAGCGCATCGGCAGCTTGGATGCCGCCAACACTCGCCTGATGACGGCGCTGACCCAGCTGAAGGAGCGCTACGCTGTGACGTCCCAAAGGAACGGCCTGTCGCCTAGCAACACCTCCTCCCTGCAGATCACTGAGAACGGAGAGTTCCGCAGCTCCGGCAACAGCTGAGCTCTGATTGGCTCTCGCAGGAGGAGGAGGTGTGGTCTTTCTGCATGATGTGGGTGGACTCATCCTCCGTAGACCAATCAAAGCTGTCATAAAGACCACAGAGCCACCAGTCCAGTCTCTGCACAGCACCGCTGCTCAATGACTCTCCGTTCACTTTTGATTTGCATGTTTTGAACTCTGGTGACCTCACTTCCTGTTTCCTGGCTGCTTCCTGGAACTGCACCACGTCACCGTCAGAAGCAGCAGAAGGTTCTCCTGACAGCAGTTCTTTGGACCTGTGGCTCTGTGAAACCTCTGCTGCTCTGACTGAACCAGCTGGTTCTGACCCACCTGGACCAGCCTGGACCAGCTGGTTCTGACCGGCTCTGCTCTGACCGGGGCAGTTCTTGGTCCTGGTGGCAGTTCCTCGATATATCTGATGTTTGTGTCTTAAAGGAGCGGTCCACTCTGGACATGTTGTCCCAGCTCCATTAGCCTAGCTTAGCACAAAGACTGGAACCAGAGGGAAACTGTTAGCGAGCGTTTGGCCGCTCTCGGCTTCCGTAGCGTTTTACGGTTAGATGTTTGTGTTGTTGCAGAGAATTCTACTAATTTTAATGTAAACTTTCAGAATTTATTGTATACAGTCTAACTTGTGATGAATAGTTTGTGACCACACCCACTCTGCTCCATATTTATCCAGCGCTTCTGTTATTGGTCAGTATTTATAGAGAATAAACGATCCCACTGTCAAACTGACACACCCACTTTGTTGAAGCCTTCAAAAGGAAGTAATGTCACTTCACAGCTCTGCACCAGTGCCCCCTGCAGGAAGGTATTTAAATACTGCCAAAGTGGCTGCAGCACAGACAGATTCAGCCGCTTCTCTGCCTTTTGAGGGAGGAGCAAGTCACGTGGTGTGTGTGTGTGTGTGTGTGTGTGTGTGAGAGAGAGAGAGAGACATTCCACAAATTGTTGTCGATTACAACGTCCCGGCGTACCAACACACCAGCGGTGAGAGCCAAGAGTCTGCCCCCTATGGACAGAACCGCCACTTCCTCCGTGGAGATGCAGCTGGCAGACACATGGTGGCGCCATCACATTGCAGTGGTTGACAGCGCCACCTGAGTTCCTCCATCTGACGGTGAAGATCGGAAGCGCTTCGCGGCCTCAGCGAGAGGAACCTTCGTCTGCGCGACCCATTGCGGGATTGACAGTTATCCTCCTACCAACAGGTTTTATTTTGAAAATCCCCGGATGCTTTAGCGTTAACTGCACTCGTCATTGTTTTGAAAGTCTACCTCGGAAGTCCGGCACCGCTGACTCAACTTGACGCTCGGCGGTCAGCTGTCACTTTGTTTACAATGTGTGTCGGTGTGTCAAAGTGACTGACGGGGAATCCGGACGCCACTGAGTGAGCGACGAGCGGACGCTCGGTGGCGCTGTGACCATGGAGGCCTTCAGCAAACTGGGCACTTTGCTGATGAACGCGCTGGAGACGGTGAGTTGTCGGTCTGAAGCTAGCGGAGTTAGCCCCGTTAGCCGCAGCGCAGTCAAACGCTGCCACGTGACGTCACAAGACCGCGACCACCAGGCGGTTCAACGGCGTGAATCGCGTGACCGCGTTGAATAGGCAGACAAAACAAAGCAGCGACTGCTAATGTTAGCTTCTAACTTTAGGCTGATGGGCGTTTGTGACGTCATCAGCAGTCATGTCTCCTGAGGTTGACACGCCCCCTTCACCTGACAACTGACTCTCTCTCCTCCTGTCCCTCGCTCTATCTCTCTCTCTCCTGCTGTCCCTCGCTCTCTCTCTCTCTCTCTCTCTCCTGCTGTCTCTCGCTCTCTCTCCCCTCCTGCTGTCTCTCTCTCTCTCCCCCTCTCTCTCCCCCCCTCTCTCTGTCTCTCTCTCCCCCCATCTCCCCCCCTCTCTCTCTCTCCTGCTGTCTCTCGCTCTCTCTCTCTCTCTCCCCCTCTCTCCCCCCTCTCTCTGTCTCTCTCTCCCCCCATCTCTCTCTCTCTCCCCCCATCTCCCCCCCCTCTCTCTCTCTCCTGCTGTCTCTCGCTCTCTCTCTCTCTCTCCTGCTGTCTCTCTCTCTCTCCCCCCCCCTCTCTCTCCCCCTCTCTCTCTCTCCTCCCCCTGTCTCTCTCTCTCTCCCCCCCATCTCCCTCTCCCCCCCCCTCTCTCTCCCCCTCCTGCTGTCTCTCTCTCAGCGGCAGCCCACAGTCGACCTGCTGCAGTCCTTCGTTGATAACTGGAAGTCAATCACTAATTATTACATTGTGACAACAGGTGAGTTGCACCAGACTGACACACACCTGGAATTGTGTGCCTGTGAGTCAGACTCACCTGTGTGTGTGTGTGTGTGTGTGTGTGTGTGTGTAGATGACCAGCGCCCAGTCAAGCAGACAGACATCCCCTGGCACCTCAGGCAGATGTTGGACATCCTGGTGTATGAGGAGAAACAGCAGGTAACAGCGGTCTCCCTGCAGACGGTGGGTGTGGCTTGTACCTGTCGTCTCCTCCCTCTGCTCACCTGCCGCGTTGTCTCCGCCCACCAGGGGGCGGAGGAGACGGGCGTGTGCCTGGAATACCTGCTGCAGCACAAACTGCTGGAGACCCTGTGCACGCTGGGGAAGGCCCAGGTGAACGTCCTCACACATCACCTGCACCACCGCTGTCATGGCGCCAAGTCACTTCCCTCATCCATCTCCATGCCCCTCCCCCTCTCCGTGCCCCTCCCCCAGTTCCCCCCTGGGATGGTTCAGCAGGTCCTGTTGTTCTTCTGGAAGCTGTTGTCTCAGATGAGCAGACCTCTACTGCATCTCGTCAACGTCTACAGACCCGTCCAGGTGAGCTCCTCACACCTGTGCAGGCCACACCTGAAGACGTTTGGCCTGTCATCCGTCATCAAGATAGCAAAACCACACCATCCAACTCTAGGAAGACCCGGAGGTCTGAGAAGCATCACAGACAAAAAGGCCTGAAAATAACACCTGCGACGCAGTGGTGCAGTGCTGTCGCCTCACTAGCAAGAAGGTTGTGGCTTTGATTCCGGGCCTGGGACCTTTCTGTGTGGAGTTTACATTCTCCTCAGGTTCCCCCAGTGTCTGCTGGGTTCCCTCCAGGTTCCCCCAGTGTCTGCTGGGTTCTCCTCAGGTTCTCCCAGCGTCTGCTGGGTTCCCTCCAGGTTCTCCAGCTTCCTCCCACAGTCCAAACTCATGCATTTGAGGTGGATTGGAAGCTGTAAATTGACTGTAGGTGTGTGTGTGAGTGTGAATGGTTG
>NW_027466064.1:772500-780000 GCF_046127955.1 Nelusetta ayraudi
ACGTGTGTGTGTGTGTGTGTGTGTGAGTGTGTGTGTGTGAGTGTGTTGGCTCACTGCAGGGGAACCAGACGCTGCAGCTTTCCTCCCACACACACACACACACACACACACACACACACACACACAGCCGGCCGTGGCTGTGGAAGCAGTACAGTCATGTGACTCTCTCGTGGTGCTGAGAGGCGCTGCTGGTGCATGATGGGTAATGGCAGGCTGTCACCCCCCCCCTCAGAGACTTCCTCCCTCGTGGCTCTGGCATTGTGACTCGGCGCCCCCTGGTGTTGCAGCTGATCAACTGTTCCTCAGGTGAGCGTGAGCGTGTCTGCGGCTGGTGTGGCGGTGTAGTAGCAGCGGTGTAACCTTGACTTGACTGAGCGCTGACCAACCAATCAGAGCACGGCGAGTTCCTGCACTGCAAGGGGAAGAAGTTCACCGACTTCGATGAGATCCGCCAGGAGATCGAGGCCGAGACCGACCGAGTGACTGGCGTGAACAAAGGCATCAGCGCCGTCCCCATCAACCTGCGGGTGTACTCACCAAATGGTGAGGCACACACACACACACACACACACACACACACACACACACACACACACACACAGCCCACTCAGACCTCTGCTGCTCCTCCAGTGCTCAACCTGACCCTGGTGGACCTCCCCGGGATGACCAAGGTTCCGGTCGGGGACCAGCCGGCTGACATCGAGCACCAGATCAGGGAGATGCTGATGCAGTTTGTCACCAAGGATAACTGCCTCCTATTGGCCGTCTCTCCCGCCAACTCCGACCTCGCCAACTCCGACGCCCTCAAGATCGCCAAGGAGGTGGACCCACAGGGTGAGTAGACCCAGCAGCTCCGGGGGGGGGGGCTCTGCTGGCTGAGCGGTCTCTGAAGGAGTCGGTCTGATGCTGCAGGTCTGAGGACCATCGGTGTGATCACCAAGTTGGACCTGATGGACGAAGGAACCGACGCCAGGGACATCCTGGAGAACAAGCTGCTGCCGCTGCGCAGAGGTGACGCACGCTAGCGCGCTAGCACGCTAGCAGCAAGCCAGCGAGACCAAGACACGATCCAGACTAGAGAGTAGAACACAGAGCTGCTAGGGTCCTTAAAGAACAGCTGCTCTTTGGTTGGGTTCATGCTAGCAGAGGGTTAGGGTCAGGGTCGGGGTCAGGGTCAGGTTTAGGATCAGGGTCAGGGTCAGGGTTGAGTTAGGGTCAGGGTTGGGGTCAAGGTCGGGGTCGGGGTTGGGGTTGGGGTCGGGGTCAGGTTTAGGGTCAGGGTCGGGGTCAGGGTCAGGGTCGGGGTCAGGGTCGAGACCAAGAGCAACCTTGAGCACTGCAACACAGACACACACACGCCCTGGTGCGGCGGTGCTGCTGACCACTGGCCCTCTGTCAGGTTACATCGGGGTGGTGAACCGCAGCCAGAAGGACATCGACGGCAAGAAGGACATCACGGCCGCCCTGCAGGCCGAGAGGAAGTTCTTCCTGTCTCACCCGTCCTACCGACACCTGGCCGACCGCATGGGCACCGCCTACCTGCAGAAGATCCTCAACCAGGTGAGAGTGCCCAGAGGCCGCACGCCTGCCATTGGCTGGGCCCGGGTGTCAGCTGAGCCATCTGCTCGCTACCACCAAGTGGTCGGGGTTGGGACTGCGACCTAACACAATGACTGGCGGCCGTCACATTTTTCCTTCATTCTTAAAACCTCTGGCCCCGCCTCCCTCCAGCAACTGACCAATCACATCCGAGACACGCTGCCGGCGCTGCGCAGCAAGCTGCAGGGCCAGCTGCTGTCCATCGAGAAGGAGGTGGAGGAGTACAAGAACTTCAGGCCCGACGACCCGGGACGCAAGACCAAGGCCCTGCTGCAGTCAGTCTCACACACACACACACACACACACACTCACACACACACACACACACACACTCACTTTGTGTCGCCGCCCCCTGACGGCTGCTGTGTCTGGGTGCTTGTGTGTCAGGATGGTGCAGCAGTTTGCGGTTGACTTTGAGAAGCGGATCGAAGGTTCTGGTGACCAGGTGGAGACCTACGAGCTGTCGGGCGGAGCCAAGATCAACCGCATCTTCCACGAACGCTTCCCCTTCGAGCTCGTCAAGGTCGCGACCCGGAGAGTTGCAATGAAAGCCCAAACATCTGGAATCTTTGTGGTCAATCTCCACCTTTCTGTGTGTGTGTGTGTGTGTGTGTGTGTGTGTGTGTGTGTGTGTGTGTGTGCAGCTGGAGAAAGATGAGAAGACTCTTCGTAAAGAAATCAGCTACGCCATCAAGAACATTCATGGAATCCGGTGGGTGGAGCCACTCTGTGTGTGTGTGTGTGTGTGTGTGTGTGTGTGTAGCTACTGCTCACCTGTGTGTGTGTGTGTGTGTGTGTGTGTGTGCAGGACCGGCCTGTTCACCCCTGACATGGCCTTCGAGACCATCGTCAAGCGCCTCATCGCTCAGATCAAGGAGCCCTGCCAGAAGTGCGTGGACATGGTCATCAACGAGCTGGTCAACACCGTGCGCCAGTGCACCCAGAAGGTCTGCTGATTGGCCCAACCCCAGGTCCCTGTGGGTGTGACCTCTGACCCCTGTGTGTGTGTGTGTGTGTGTGTGTGTCTCCAGCTGGCCCAGTATCCCATGCTGAGGGAGGAGATGGAGAGGATCGTCACCCAGCACATCAGAGACCGAGAGAGTCGCACCAAGGACCAGGTAAGTGTGTGTGAGTGTAAGTGTGAGTGTGTGTGTGTGAGTGTGTGTGTGTGTGTGTGTGTGTGTGTGTGTGTGTGTGTGTGTGTGTGTGTGTGTGTGTGTGTGTGAGTGTGGACATTGACCCTTTAGTGTCACTGCAGGTGTTGCTGCTGATTGACATTGAGTTGTCCTACATCAACACCAACCATGATGACTTCATCGGCTTCGCCAAGTGAGTCTGAGTGACTGACTGACTGAGTAACTGACTGACTGACTGACTGACTGACTGACTCATTGTCTGTCTCAGTGCTCAGCAGAAGAGCAGTCAGATGAACAAGAAGAAGGCCGCTGGAAATCAGGTGAGGCTTCAGATTGACTTCATGATGAAGATGATGATGGTGGTGATGATGATGGTGATGATGGTGATGGTGATGATGATGATGGTGGTGATGATGGTGATGGTGATGATGATGAGGATGATGATGATGATGATGATGATGATGATGGTGATGGTGATGATGATGATGATGATGAAGATTGTGATGATGATGATGATGATGATGGTGATGATGAAGATAGTGATGATGATGGTGATGATGATGATGAAGATAGTGATGATGATGATGATGATGATGATGATGATGATGGTGATGAAGATGTGTTGCTAATGCAGTTTCTTCTTCCTCCTCTGTGGTTCCCCAGGATGAGATCATGGTGGGTTCTGGTTCTTCACTGCATGTCCAGTTTCTCAGATATCAGCTGAAGCCCACAGAGAATCTCACTGTGTGTGTGTGTGTGTGTGTGTGTGTGTGTGTGTGTGTGTGTGTGTGTGTGTGCAGGTGATCCGTAAAGGTTGGCTCACCATCAACAACATCAGCATCATGAAGGGCGGCGCCAAAGAGTACTGGTTTGTCCTGACGGCAGAGACTCTGTGCTGGTACAAAGACGATGAGGTAGTGTGTGTGTATGTGTGTGTGTGTGTGTGTGTGTGTGTGTGTGTCGTTGGCGTCCTCACTGTTTACACGTTGTCACGTCAACCCCGCCCCCTGCAGGAGAAGGAGAAGAAGTACATGCTGCCTGTGGACAACCTGAAGCTGAAAGACATTGAGAAGAGTTTCATGTCCAGCAAACACATCTTCGCCCTGTTCAACACCGAGCACAGGTGTGTGTGTGAGTGTGTGTGAGTGTGAGTGTGAGTGTGTGTGAGTGTGTGTGTGTGTGTGTGTGTGTGTGAGTGAGTGTGTGTGTGTTCCTAACAGCAGTTGTGGGGCACTCCACTCCTCCAGGAACGTCTACAAGGACTACCGCCAGCTGGAGTTGGCCAGTGATTCCCAGGACGAGGTGGACGGCTGGAAGGCCTCTTTCCTGCGGGCTGGCGTGTACCCTGAACGCACCGTGGTAGCTCCCCTGGTGACATCATCACTGCATCATGATCTTTACACTGTCTTGGTGTGTTAACACGGTGCTGTGTTTTCTGTCCTGCAGGATAAAGAGAAGGTGAGGCCTCCTCAGTGTGTGTGTGTGTGTGTGTGTGTGTGTGTGTGTGTGAATCGGCAGCTCTGTGTGTGTGCAGCCGGAGACCGAGGAGGCCAGTGGGGACGGGCAGATCCACAGTCTGGACCCGCAGCTGGAGCGGCAGGTGGAGATCGTCAGAAACCTGGTGGACTCGTACCTGTCCATCGTCTACCGTACCGTCAGAGACCTGATCCCCAAGACCGTCATGCACCTGATGGTGTCCAACGTAGGTCTCTCACACACACACACACACACACACACACACACACACACACACACACACACAGTGATGTCATCAAGAGTTCTGCTCTCTCTTCCCAGACGAAGGAGTTCATCCATTCGGACCTCCTGGCCCACCTTTACTCCTGTGGAGACCAGAACAGTCTGATGGAGGAGTCACAGGAGCAGGTGAGGTCCTGGTCCTGGTCCTGATTCCTCTTCTGGTCCTGGTCCTGGTCCTGGTCCTGGTCCTGGTCCTGGTCTGGTCTGGTCCTGGTCCTGGTCCTTGTCTAGCTCTGGTCCTGGTCTGGTCCTGGTCTGGTCCTGGTCCTGATGTTCCTCTGGTGTGTTCTAGGGCCAGCACCGGGACGAGATGCTGAAGATGTACCACGCTCTGCGTGAAGGTCTGGGTATCATCGGTGACATCAGCACCTCCACCATCACCACGTCCATGCCTCCGCCGGTGGACGACTCCTGGCTGCAGGTGACCGGGATGCCTTCGGGACGAAGGTGAGGGCAGCGTCGGCTGGGACCGGGACCGGGACTGGGACCACCGCTTCCCTGTCACCAAGTCTCTCTGCCGCCCCCTGCAGATCTCCCATGTCCAGTCCCACCCCACAGCGCCGAGCTCCGCCCGGTCCTCCCCGTCCAGGCGGTCGTGCCGCCCCCGGTCCTCCGTCTCGCCCCGCGGTGTCACCTGACCCCGGAGCCCCCTCGGTGCCCTCCCGACCCAATAGAGCCCCCCCTCCTGGAGTGCCCAGGTACGTTGGTGGAACCGCAGACTGTTCGGTCTCGATTCTGCGGTTCCGGTTGATGTCGTGTAGATCAGGTCTAGAACCGATCCGTTCTTGGCCCCGCCCACCGTCGCCAGGTGGCACAGTTCACCTCCACCTCCAGAACCAGGATTCTGGTTCGGTACTCAGAATTCACTCACTTGGTGTCCCGCTGACTCATACCAGTCAGACTGAGACTGAGTCAGTGACAGACAGTGACAGAGGAGCCCAGTGCATCATGGGACGTCCCCGGCAGACTGGGTCTGGATTCAGGGCTGAGCTGAGCCCGGAACCAGGATCTCGATCCAGAGATCCTCCTGCTCCAAGACTGGGACTTCAGTCTGGAACCATGACGTGTGACCACCTGTCACATGACTCAGGTGAACCAGAGATCTGACTCTCAGTCACAGTCAGACAGGTGTGTGGTGGGCAGACAGGTGTGAGGTAGGTAGACAGGTGGTAGGCAGACAGACAGGTGTGTGGTGGGCAGACAGGTGTGTGGTGGGCAGACAGGTGTGGGTAGACAGACAGGTGGTAGGCAGACAGACAGGTGTGTGGTGGGCAGACAGACAGGTGTGAGGTGGGTAGACATGTGGTAGGTAGACAGGTGTGAGGTGGGTAGACAGGTGGTAGGTAGACAGGTGTAAGGTGGGTAGACAGGTGTGTGGTGGGCAGACAGGTGTGGGTAGACAGACAGGTGGTAGGCAGACAGACAGGTGTGTGGTGGGCAGACAGACAGGTGTGAGGTGGGTAGACATGTGGTAGGTAGACAGGTGTGAGGTGGGTAGACAGGTGGTAGGTAGACAGGTGTAAGGTGGGCAGACAGGTGGTAGGTAGACAGACAGGTGGTAGGTAGGTAGACAGGTGTGAGGTGGGCAGACAGGTGGTAGGTAGACAGGTGTAAGGTGGGTAGACAGGTGGTAGGTAGGTAGACAGGTGTGAGGCAGACAGACAGGTGGTAGGTAGACAGGTGTGAGGTGGGCAGACAGGTGGTAGGCAGACAGGTGTGTGGTAGACAGACAGGTGGTAGGCAGACAGACTGGTGTGAGGCAGACAGACAGGTGTGTGGTAGGTAGACAGGTGTGAGTTAGGTAGACAGGTGTGTGGTGGGTAGACAGGTGTGAGGCAGACAGACAGGTGTGAGGCAGACAGGTGTGAGGCAGACAGACAGGTGTGTGGTAGACAGACAGACAGGTGTGAGGCAGACAGACAGGTGGTAGGTAGACAGGTGTGTGGCAGACAGACAGGTGTGTGGCAGACAGACAGGTGGTAGACAGACAGACAGGTGTGAGGTAGGTAGACAGGTGTGTGGCAGACAGACAGGTGTGAGGCAGGCAGACAGGTGTGAGGTAGGTAGACAGGTGTGAGGTGGGTAGACAGGTGTGAGGCAGGTAGACAGGTGGTAGGTAGGTAGACAGGTGTGAGGTGGGCAGACAGGTGGTAGGTAGACAGGTGTAAGGTGGGTAGACAGGTGTGAGGCAGGTAGACAGGTGGTAGGTAGGTAGACAGGTGTGAGGCAGACAGACAGGTGGTAGGTAGACAGGTGTGAAGTGGGCAGACACGTGGTAGGTAGACAGGTGTGAGGTAGACAGACAGGTGGTAGGCAGACAGGTGTGAGGTAGGTAGACAGGTGTGTGGCAGACAGACAGGTGTGAGGCAGGCAGACAGGTGTGAGGTGGTAACTGGGCTCCACTGCTGTTGCCAACTTTCATCAGAATGATAAAGGAGGCCTCCCTCCTTCCCTCCCTCCCACAGTGCTCGGGGTCGTGACCTTCACAGGCCAGTGGCTCTCCAGTGGTGCTCCATCACAGCTTCAAATGAGGGTTCTAAGCAGTCTAAGGTTGAACTACTTAACAGAAATAACCCACATGTTTAAAATGTGTTGTTGTTTCTGTTGATTGAACATATTGTACACAACTGTCAATAAAGCTTTTTACAAAGGAATTTAACGAACGGAACAGGAAGTTAACAGACGCAGCTAGCTAGCTAGCTAGCAGCAGGCCTGGCCGCAGACCTGCCCGCCTGGAAAGTGACACACGTTCATGCAGCTGTAAACAGTGACGCAGTGTTGACGGAGCTTTGCAGTGTTTTCTCAAATCAAACTTCAGAGGAAACCTTTTTTTTCCTCGTTGGTGCTGAAGACGGAACACAGCGACACACAAACAGACTGAACAGCTGGAAAAGAAAGATGACCCCCTCTTCTTTCTCTCCATCCCGCTTTCATCTTCTGCTCTTCATCCTCCATCCTCCTCCATCCTGTTAGCCTAGCCTAGCACTGCCACCTCTCATCGTCACTC
>NW_027466064.1:785000-800000 GCF_046127955.1 Nelusetta ayraudi
TGTGTGTGTGTGTGTGTGTGTGTGTTACAGAAGGATGAATGCTGGAAGCGATGCAGTGCAACTTCTGCAGATTCTGTTGCTATCAATACACTCTGTATTGGTAATGCTTGTATAGGTAACACACACACACACACACACACACACACACACACACACACACACATCTTCACTCTCTTCGGTGGGGTGTGAATTTAAACACCACTTCCTGTCAGAAATGACAGGAAGTGGTGTTTAAAATACACTTCCTGTTTGAGCTGTTTTTGAGGGTGGAAGCTCTCCGCTGCCCTCTACTGGTTGCACAGACTCACTGCAGTTTGACCTTCCCTCACTAATTACTGCTGGTGTGTGTGTGTGTGTGTGTGTGTGTGTGTGTGTGTGTGTCCAGAGGATGATCCAGACTACAACTTCCTCCACACTGACCTCTCCTCTGCTGACAGCCTCCCTCCTCTTCCTCACTGCTGCCTCCCCCCACCTGCCCTGCCAGAGAAGAGACGCAGCAGCACTGCAGGTCAGAGAGGAAATCTACCTGTCTGTCTGTCTGCCTGTCACCTTCCTGTCTGTCTGCCTGTCACCTGTCTGTCTGTCTGTCTGCCTTCCTGTCTGTCTGTCTGCCAGTCACCTGTCTGCCAGTCACCTGTTTGCCTTCCTGTCTGTCTGTCTGCCTGTCACCTGACTGACTGTCTGTTCTGGTTTGCAGCTACAACCAACTGTGATGAGCGCTCTGTTTCCTTTGGGTTTGACTCCGCCCCTCAGTCAGATGACCCCTCTTACCAGTGTGATGTCATCAGCCTGGATGAGTCTCTGCACTCCCCCCTGTCCCCCAGCAAGACCCCCCCTCCCCTGCCTGAGAAGAAGCGTGCCAGTGAGCAGAACCTCCAGCAGTACTGATCAGTAGTGATGAAGATGCAGCTGCAATCAGAGGCGTGTTGGACTCCAGCAAGTTTGCGAGACAAACTGTGAATGTCCAGCTGAGCTAATGATGAAGCTGACTCTGTCCACATGCTTGAAGAGCAGTGCCCCTAGTGGCCACCGCCGTGTAGTGTCACTAACTAACCCTTCAATGTCTGCTGTCTGTTTCAGTTCATCAGTACCTGCAGTTCTGTGCCACCTACAGTGGTCAATCAACAGCCATGTTCTACCCACGACCTCTGACCTCTAGCAGGCAGGAAGAGGCGGAGACAGACACACAGCTGGAACCCGCCCCCTCACCTGAACTTCCTGTGCTACCACCAAAGAAGAGGCAGCAGGTATCGTCCAGGTGTTTCGGGGCCTTTACCAGCAGGGGGCGCCTGTGGCTCGGGAGGAGCGGGTTGTCCAATGACTGAAAGGTTGGCGGTTCAAATCCTACTCCGTCGTTGTGTCCTCGGGCAAAGACACTCAACCCTACGTTGCTCCCAATGGGGCAGGCAGCACCTTGCATGGCATATATACACATAGCGCTGTATATTAGTGCAGTCCATAGCATAGCATAGCATTTAACCTGCACTGAGAACCAGCAGCTAGAGCCACAAAGAGCAGAATATTTGATTGGTGTGAACGCCCCCTACCCTACCCTACTGTACTGCACCCTACTGTACTGTAATGCACCCTACCCTACTGTACTGTACTGCACCCTACCCCTACTGTACTGCACCCTACCCTCCTGCACCCTAACCCTTCCCTCATGTACTGCACTGCACCCTACCCTACTGTACTCTACCTTACTGTACCAAACTCTGTGCCAAGTCCCTCAGAATACAGGCGGGTGTGATGTTGTGCTCCATAGATAAATTCTATTGATTAACGGATTGGTTAAACAACAGTTATTATTTCATTTTTACATTATTATTATTATTATTAGCATGCATTTCCCACATTGAAATGTGATTATGTGGTGCGAGTGCAACCAGTCACATGTTTTCTGAACAGGACAAATTAATTCTGTGATTTGTGTTTGTTTCATCAGGACTCAGTTCACACAGACAGACAAAGTGAAGACAGAGACAGGTGACACTCACACAAACACATGCACGCACGCACGCACACACACACACACACACACACACACACACACACAGCACCTTAATGCTCTCTGGGCTGCAGTTCTCAGAGTGTCCTGCAGGAGTCAGAGTCTGATCAGAGGAGGAAGGAGAAGCAGGAGCAGAGCGACCAGCAGGAGGTGCTCTTACTGACGGAGCTGCAGGAAATCCTCCACAGGATCACAGTCAAGTCCGAGGTACGTTCCTGACCTTTGACCTCTCCGCTTCACACACACACACACACACACCTCCTATCTCACTCTTCTCCTGCTTTCTCAGGGGGAGGAGGGGCCGGACATCAAAGCGGGCACTTCTGATATCCTATTGGTCTTTGCTGCAGAGGCTGACAGCAAATCAGGTAGCTCCTCCTCCTCCTCACTTTCTGCCCAGCAAATAACAGCCCGGCGTGTAACAGCAGGCCTGTGTGTGTGTGTGTGCAGGACAAAGCCTGTACCGCGAAGCCTTTGTCGCCACCTACAGGAGCTTTGTGAGTCCGACTGATGTCATCGTCAAACTGCAGCACAGATATCCTTCACCGTGGTCTTGGGCTCACATGGTTTAAAGAGATGTCTGGGGGAGGGGCGGAGCTATATTTCTTCCGATTTCTCTCCTCTGAAGTGTTCTCAGATCAGTTTGACTCAAGCTCCTCCCCCTCGCAAAGGAAGTCTTTAACCTGCAACACGTTCAGACACCTGAGTGACGGAGGACGAGCGCAGCTCCGCCCTCCAGCCGGGAGGACCTTTGACCTGCTGCTCACCATCGTGGACGAGCTGTGGTCCGACACACACACACACACACACACACACACACACACAAACACACCCCCACGTCCACTGATGCCTATGTGTGTGTGGCTGTTTCAGTGCAATGGAGCTGGACTCTGAATTGCTGCTGCTGCTCACTGACATGGTGTACAGTCTTCTGATTGGTGGAGAGCTGAGCCGGGCGCATGCACTGCGCTCCAACATCCTGTCCAAGGTGGAGGAGAGGTGGCAGCTGATTGGCTCCCCTCTCTCACTCCGCCCACTCTCTGCCAGGGGCGTGGCTGCCAGGTAACCTCCCAGCCAAGGTGAAGCCATGTGAGCGAGTGCTGCTCGCATCATTCAGGCATCATGTGACCTGCTGGCTCCTCCCCTGTGTCCTCCAGACCAGGGACTCTGCTGGACTTCAGGAGTCATGATCTTGCTGAACAGCTCACCCTGCTGGACTCAGAGCTCTTCTATAAGATCAAGGTGTGTGACCCACCTGCGTGTGTTCACTGCATTCCTCCCCGTCCCCTCACTCACCTGTGCGTCTCACGTGTTCAGTTGCCGGAGGTCTTGATGTGGTCCAAAGAGCAGAACGAAGAGAAGAGTCTAAACCTGAACCAGTTCACTCAGCACTTCAACAGCGTCTCCTTCTGGTGAGTCCTCACAGCTGTGAAGTGCTAACCCTAACACTAACGACCCAGTGGTCTAAAGTCACTTCATTGCCGGGTTCTTCTAGGGTTCGTTCTGTCATCATCCTTCAGGAGAAAGCTCAGGAGCGGGAGAAGCTGCTGCAGAAGTTCCTGAAGATCATGAAGGTAAGACAGCAGCGAAACCCAATGAGACGGAGATGAGACCACTAATCATGGTCTCTGTCCCTCTGCAGCACCTGAGGAAGCTCAACAACTTCAACTCCTACCTGTCCATCCTGTCAGCACTGGACTCCGCCCCCTTGCGACGGCTTGACTGGCAGAGGAACACAGCTGAGGTGCTGTAGCCACACCCTCTACACCTGCTGAAGACACGCCCAGTCTTCTGCCACCCAGTGTGGCCACAGCCACAACAGACAAACTGTCAGCAGCCTCACGTGTTGTTCTTGTGTTGTAGATTCTGGAGGAGTTCAGCTCTCTGATTGACAGCTCGTCATCTTTCAGAGCCTACCGAGCCGCTCTAGCTGAGGTGGAGCCTCCCTGCATACCCTACCTGTACGTCTGCACCTAGTTTAATACCCCACCTGTCCGTCTGCACCTAGTTTAATACCCCCACCTGTACGTCTGCACCTAGTTTAATACCCCACCTGTCCGTCTGCACCTAGTTTAATACCCCCACCTGTACGTCTGCACCTAGTTTAATACCCCACCTGTCTGTCTGGACCTAGTTTTATAACCTAAATATACCTTACCTGCATGTCGGCACCTCAGTCAATGTCTGGCACCTTCTCCTGTCTGCTGCTCCAGGGGTTTGATCCTTCAAGATTTGACTTTTGTTCATTTGGGGAATCCTGACTCGTTGGTGACACCACAAGGTTCAAAGGTCAACTTCTCGAAACAGTGGCAGCAGTTCAACATCCTGCACACTTTACAGAGCTACCAGCAAGTGTCAGTACCTGCAGTACTACAGTTCTCCAGCACTATGGTCTTACAGTACTACAGTACTACAGTTAGTACAACCAGTATGATTGTGTGTCTGACTGAAGCTCTCTCTCTCTGTGCAGTCGATACTCTCTGCAGCCTGATGATGAAATCATCTCCTTCTTCAATGACTTCAGTGACCACCTGGCTGAAGAAGCATTGTGGGAACTTTCCCTCAGGCTCCGCCCACGAAATGTGCCTCGGGTCATCCAGAGATGAAAAAAGAAGACGGGCGAACGTTGTGAGGCAGTTTAAAAACAGGCACTGAGCTCATTTAGAGCGTTCTTCAACACCTGGACACTCCTGCCAGGTTTAGTCCAGGGCCATAGTCAGTCATTGGGGTTATGCTGTATTCACATTGAAGACGTTGTTGCCGTGTGGCATGGTGCAGGCGGGTGCAGAGCGCTGTGACGACATCTTGGCGCATCCAACAGGAGAGCAGCGTTCTGGGGGGGGGGGGGGGACCTGGATTGAAGCAAACTTCCTGACAAGGCAACTAAGCAGCGACTGTCTTGTTATCTTCCAACCATTGCATCAGTGTAACAAGGATGTAATAAAGAGTAATAAAGGGCTTGTAAAGCACGACATTGTCATACTTTTAATAACTCAAGAAACTGTTTATGGGTACAATTAAACCATCACTCAATACATCAACAGCTGCATTCTGGTAAAATCCCCCAAGATAAACTGATAGCGGGAAGCAGCGCACACCCGCTGTCAGTACCAAGTGGACCTGTTGTCTACCTGAGACGATTTTATATTGTGTATTGTATTTTATATTGTATGTTTTTATATGTATGCGTCTACCTGAGACGTTTTTATATGTTTTATACACACACACACACAACACAAACACCAATGACACACCAAATCCCAAAATCAAACATGTAACCAGAGTACAATGAAAGCACAAACTAAAATACAATCTAACCAGTTCCAGAGATTCACTCAATAACTGCAACAACTTCCTGGTTCCGTCCTTTCCTTCAACATGGAAAGCGGAAGAGCGGCGGGGACGTCAACCGCTGTCTCCTCGACAGGAAAGCAGGCACTGCTGCCGAGCGCCGAGCCGCTGAGTCATCAGGCTGCAATAATCAAACATCGAGCGGCGACAAACTACACCGGCCATGGATGTATTTTAACAACTCTCTGTAGACGAACCGAACCGGGAGCTTCACCGGGGGCATGGAGCGTTAGCGGAGTGGCGTCACAAAGTAAGACTCAGCATTTAGGCGGCGTGAAACAGACTCCCGAGGCTACAGGGCAGCTAAAGCTAACGCCAAATGCTAGCTTCGGGTTGAGGTGTCGGTGGGAGGTGTTTGTGTCTGATGTTGACATGTTGTAGGGTGTAATATTGCTCGATAGTACCGGAACCAACCGGATGTTGTTTTGGGTTGTATCTTCTATACCCGCTGATTCCTACTCAGGGTGACGGGGCTCTGCTGGAGCCTCTCCCAGCTGTTTTAGGGCGAAGGCAGGGTGACACCCCGGACAAGTCGCCACTTGGGCCACGTGGAAACATTGCTGTTTCATCGCTGTTTTAACCGCACCTTCTTAAATGAGTCAGTAATATTATAAATCGATCAGAAGATGTTCCCCAGTCTTCACGCACACTATCTGTGACGTCACGTTTGCAAGATCGTGTTGGTCGCGCCTCCCTGCAGGTCTCAGTCATGGTTCAGCAGCCCCCCCTGGTGGTGACGGTCCGGGTGGACTTGGTTCTGTTGCTCCTGACCTTGCTGTCGCTGTGGACCAGGCTCAGCTGGTTGGGACGCCCCGCCGCCGTGGTGTGAGTCACACACACACACACACACACACACACACACACACACTAGCCAACATTCTGAGTACAGTTTGTCCAGATTTGAGATAAAAAGCACAGAGTTGCATGCTGTCTAAGGTGTGTGTGTGTGTGTGTGTGTGTGTGTGTGTGTGTGTGTGTGTGTGTGTGTGTGTGTGTGTGTGTGTGTGTGTGTGTTTGTGTGTGTGTGTGTGGTTGCAGGTTTGATGAAGTGTATTACGGCCAGTTTGTGTCTCTCTACATGAAGAGGGTTTTTTTCATGGACGACAGCGGCCCTCCTCTGGGTCACATGATCCTGGCTCTGGGAGGTCAGTCAGCTGACCGCCAAATGACCACATGACACATGCTGACCTTCTAGTAACACCTGAGTGTGTGTGTGTGTTGCAGCGTACCTGGGAGGATTCGATGGAAATTTTGTGTGGAACAGAATTGGAGCAGGTAGGGTGTGTGTGTGTGTGTGTGTGTGTGTGTGTGTGTGTGTGTGTGTGTGTGTGTGTGTGTGTGTGTGTGTTTCCAGTGTTCTTCAGCAGTGTGTGTGTTTCCAGAGTTCCCCAGTGCTGTGTGTGTGTGGAGTCTGCGGCTCGTGCCAGCGCTCTGCGGCGCCCTCTGTGTCCCTCTGGTGTACCTGCTGACTCTGGAGCTCACCTGCTCGCGCTGGGCGGCACTGGGGGCGGGACTTCTGCTGCTGCTGGGTGAGTGTCTCAGTGGTGTCAGATGATGGTGTGTGTGTGTGTGTGGTGGGCTGACTGTGTGTGTGTGTGTGTGTGTGTGTGTGTGTGTGTGTGTGTGTGTGTGTGTGTGTGTGTGTGTGTGTGCAGAGAACTCCCTGATCGTCCAATCCCGCTTCATGCTACTGGAGTCTGTGCTCATCTTCTTCCTGCTGCTGGCCTTCGTGTCTTACCTGCGCTTCCACAACACCCCCGACAGGTGAGAGTGGGAGGCGGCAGGGTGGTCAGTGTGTGTCTGTCCAGGTGTGAAGTGTGTGTGTCCTCCTCAGCTGCTCCCGGTTCTGCTGGCTGCTGCTGGCTGGAGCCTCCTGTGCTGCTGCTGTGGGGTGAGGAGCTGCTCAGAGGTCAGAGGTCAGCCACGCTGCTGTGGAGCACACACTCACCTGTGTGTGTGTGTGTGTGTGTGTGTGTGTGTGTGTGTGTGTGTGTGTGTGTGTGTGTGTGTGTGTGTGTCAGGGTGAAATACATTGGCATCTTCTCCTACCTGTCGCTGCTGGGCGTGGCCTCTCTGCACACCTGGAATCTGATTGGAGATCGAACCATCAGTCATGTGAGTCGTAGGCTCAGTCAGGAGTGTGTGAGGGGTGTGTGTCAACCTCCAGCCGCTGATACTGTGTGTGTGTGTGTGTGTGTGTGTGTGTGTGTGTGTGTGTGTGTGTGTGTGTGTGTGTGTGTGTGTGTGTGTGTGTGTGTGAGCAGCTCAAGCTGTGTGTGCAGTGTGTGGCCCGGGTTGTGTGTCTCCTGGTGCTTCCTGTTCTGCTCTATGTCTTCTGGTTCTACCTTCACCTGAGCCTCCTGCGGCGCAGTGGACCACATGACCAGCTGATGAGCCCCGCCTTCCAGGCCAGTCTGGAGGTAGCCACGCCCACCCACTGACGGTGGATAGAGTCTCTCTGATTGGCTGTCGAGTGTGCGGGCGGTCTCTGATTGGTCGGTGTGTCTCAGGGCGGTCTCTCCAGGATCACTCGGGGTCAGCCTCTGGAAGTGGCCTACGGCAGTCAGGTGACTCTGAGAAGCTCCGCCTCCCAGCCGCTGCCCTGTTGGCTTCACTCGCACAAGGCCAACTATCCAATCAGGTGGGACTTGAAGCCGCACGGCGGCCACTGGGTGAGCTGTCAGGTGGCACACAGTGACAGTCACTTCCTGTTTCCTGTGGGCGTGTCCAGGTATGAGAATGGGCGGGGCAGCTCCCACCAGCAGCAGGTCACCTGTTATCCCTTCAAAGACGTCAACAACTGGTGGATCATCAAAGACCCCGGCAGGTGGGTCACCAGTCTGCCCCAAGGCATGCTGGGAGATGAAGTGACTGACTGACTGACTGTCTGTCTGTCTGACTGACTCTGTCTCTGTCTCTGTGTCAGACAGGAGCTGGTGGTCAGCAGCCCCCCCCGGCCTGTCCGTCACGGTGACCTCATCCAGTTGGTCCATGGGATGACCTCACGCTTTCTCAACAGGTGCAGCAGCTCACCTGGATTCTCTGGCTGGGTTCAGCCTGCAGCCCTGCTGCTGTCAATCATCTGTGTGTGTGTGTGTGTGTGTGTGTGTGTGTGTGTGTGTGTGTGTGTGTGTGTGTGTGTGTGTGTGTGTGTGTGTGTGTGTGTCTTCCAGTCATGATGTTGCAGCTCCCATGAGTCCTCAGGCTCAGGAGGTGTCAGGTTACATCGACTTCAACGTGTCCATGGCACCGCAGAACCTGTGGAAAGTGGTGAGACAGAGCTGATAGAGGGGTGGTGATGTCACTGGGAGGAGTCATGTGACCTGCTCTGTGTGTGTGTGTGTGTGTGTGCTCAGGATATCTCCAACAGAGGGGCGGAGTCAGACTCCTGGAAGACCATCCTGTCTGAAGTGCGACTGCTCCATGTCAACACCTCAGCTGTCCTGCGGGTACAGACAGGAAGTGACGTCACAGCTGCCTGCTTCCTGCTGTCGTAGTGACGTGACAGCCTGTGTGTGTGTGTGTGTGTGTGTGTGTGTGTGTGTGTGTGTGTGTGTGTGCAGCTGACTGGCGCTGCTCTTCCAGACTGGGGGTTCCGGCAGCTGGAGGTGGTTGCAGAGAAGCAGTTTCAAGCTCAGAGCAGCAGCAGCCTGGACTGGACGGTGGAGGAGCACCGCTACGGAACCAGTGCGAACACACACACACACACACACACACACGTCCTGGTGCCCATACACTCCATGCTCATGTGTGTGTGTGTGTGTGAAGGTCAGGAGCAGAGAGAGAGGGAGGCGGAGCTTCACTCTCCAACTCACATTGACGTGGACAGAAAAGTTTCCTTCTGGGCAAAATTCTTTGAACTCCAGGTAGGACAGTGACGCCCTGATTGATTGATTGATCTTTGATTGAGTGACCCTTGGGATGCAGTCTGAGGTCAAGTCAACACATGTGACCCTTTCAATGGTCACACGAGCGGCGTCATCTTCTCTCAACTCAGCGGCTCTCATCCACACGCTAACGAGCTCACAGAACATCGCAGAAGTGATGAGTGAGAAGTGAAGACTTTCTTCACATCCACACGTCAGCGCACGTACGGGGTCTGCAGCACACAGGAAGGGGCGGGGCTGTGGGGTCTGCAGCACACAGGAAGGGGCGGGGCTGTGGGGTCTGCAGGACACAGGAAGGGGCGGGGCTCTGAGTGTGGAGGCTGCTGGGTGGGGCTAGCGTGGCAGAGCAACTGATCCATATGCTTCTGTGTTGTGTTGTGGTGCCAGTGGAAGATGCTGACTGTGAAACAGGAAGACACGGAGCACAAGTATAGCTCCGCCCCCCTGGAGTGGATCACCATGGAAACCAACATCGCATACTGGCTGCACCCCTCCACTAATGTAATGCACCTGTGCACCTGTGCACCTGTGCACGCGCCCACACACACACACACACACACACACACACACACACACACACACACACACACACACCTTCCTGTGTTGTGATTGGCTGCTCTGGTTTCAGGCTCAGATCCATTTGATTGGTAATCCAGTGTCATGGGGTGTGGCCAACATCAGCCTGCTAGCCTATCAGCTTTTAGCAGCTGTGTACCTGCTGAAAAGAAGGCGGGGCTGCAAGGTGCTGCCAGAGGGTATGAACACACACACACACACACACACACACACACACACACACCCTTCAGCATCACTAATGACATTTTTGCCTTGAGTTAATTCAGGCTGTGTGTGTGTGTGTGTGTGTGTGTGTGTGTGTACAGCTGCGTGGCATCAGTTTGTGCTGCTGGGTTGTGTGTGTGTTGGTGGTTGGTGTGTGAACTTTCTTCCCTTCTTCCTGATGGAGAAAACACTCTTCCTGTATCACTACCTGCCTGCCCTCTGCTTCCTGTACGTGCTAAGCCCCGCCCTGCTGGAGCACATCCTCACACACCTGATCAGGTACACACACACACACACACTATGTTTAAGTTGTAAGGTTACGATGTGATGATACATATTTGATTGTGTGTGTGTGTGTGTGTGTGTGTGTGTGTGTGTGTGTGTGTGTGTGTGTGTGTGTGTGTGTGTGTGTGTGTGCAGTAGGCCCACCCACCGGCAGGCACTGTGTGTGTGTGTGTTGGCGTTGATGGCGTGTGTGTTCCTGTCATATCGAACCTTGTGCCCGCTGACCTACGGCAGCCCCGAGCTCTCGGCCAATCAGCTGCAAGGACTGAAGTGGCGGGAATCCTGGGACATCTTGTACCGCCACCGCTAGCCAGTCCAGTGGTTCTGGTCCCAAAGCTCCTGGTCCAGAGGATCCAGTGCACCCAGAGGGGAGGACCTGTGAGGTCACGTTGGAGGCGGAGCTTCAACCTCAGACCTGTCCCGCTTCATACTCCTGTCCAGAAGGTGGCAGTAGTGCACCTAACAGTTGTTTGCCAACTGTCAATGAACGATAGAGGAAGAGGAAGAGGAAGACCTGCTGACCAGACGAGTTGTCAGAGTGAAAATGTTGAATAAAGTTGCTGAGTCCTCTGGAAGAGTCGTTCTCTGTTGGGGTTCGACAGGATCGCAGTGACTGAGTCGAGTCAATGGAGACAACAGCAGTGATCCACACAGTTCAGTTCAGTATTTCCACACTGACTCACTGACCTGTGAATCAGTCAGCCAGACAGAACCGCTTTATCCAACAGGTTTTATTTAGCAGAGTGTGTGTAAACAACAACAACAACAACAACAACACTGAAACTAAAACATCTTAGAGAAGAAATTTCAAGCTGTATTTACAGATTTTTGTGAATCACTTCTGCTTTGACAAAAAGGAGTTAACGGTAATGAATTCTCCACAGTGAGTGAGTCAGTTCAGCGTGATGACTGATCCGTTCAGTCGGTTAAACTGGAATCTTTGAAGTGTAAATTCAGGCCCACCAATGACTCGGCAAAGACGTTTTGGAGCCACACGATGACTGTGTTATCTCCTCAGCCACAGGTCAGGGTCAAAGGTCAGGTCGGTCGTGCCCGCAGTTCAAAGGTCGGCCGGGGATTCGGCCAATCTGGAGTCGTAATCTGGGTTCCGTCGGATCTTCATCTCGGTGAAGCGCAGCGAGTACTGCCAGCCCGTCCAGCTGGACCACTCCACGCCGTCGGCGTAGGAGGCGTGGCCTCCTCGCAGGTACTGTCCGTTCAGGTTGGAGGTGTGGCAGTTCCGGTACCACCACGCCCCCTGGTAGTAGGCGGCGCAGTTGTTCTCCGACTGGTCGTGGTCGCGGTCCTTGGTGGTGAACTGCATCCCTGAGTGTTTGAGGAGGGAGTCACCTGAGGAGCAGAACCACAGCTGTCAGAGCAGGTCCAGGTCCAGGTCCAGGTCCAGGTCCAGCACCAGGATCATTACCTGCCGTCCCAGAGTAGCCATCCACGCTCAGCGGGTACCCGTCCTCCTCTGGGTTGACCGAGTCCAGGCCCACCGAGAAGTGGGCGTAGCGAGCGAAGGCCGTGGTGTTGTCGAAGTCGGCCAGGTCGATCCGCAGCTCGTAGCCGCCGGAGCGGGTCAGGGAGTAGATCCTCTGTAGGCCTGCAGGCAGGCAGGCAGGCAGGCAGGCAGGCAGGCAGACAGACAGACAGTCAGTCAGTCTTTTTTATTTGCAAAAAACTGTAAACACAACTAGTGTGTGTGTGTGTGTGTGTGTGTGTGTGTGTGTGTGTGTGTGTGTGTGTGTGTGTGTGACCTAGCCAGTGCTCTGCCACCGTCTTTCCAAAACCGTCTCTGTAGGCTTCCCAGCCTCGGAAAAAATTCACTGAGCCGTCCTCCCTCCTCTGGATCACCTGAACGCGGGTGCACACACACACACACACACACACACACACACACACAGGGAAGGGGCAGGTGTTATTATGTTGCATCTGGTGTCGGTAACAATCTAGAGTGCCTGCGGTGGCCAGCAGGGGGAGCTGTGAGTACCGTCCAGCCTCCTCCATCAGTGCTCATGTCGCAGTAAACCATGAAGCCTGCAGGGTCGTGGGTGGGAAACACCGAGTAGACCCCGTCCTGGGACACACCAGAGGCCTGCAGGTCCCCACAGTCCCTGGGCCTGAGGGCTGCACACAGCCAGAGAGACAGACACAGGGTTAGGGTTATACTGGTGTAGTTCTAGTGTAGTACTGGTGTAGTACTGGTGTAGTTCTGGTGTAGTTCTAGTTTAGTACTGGTGTAGTTCTGGTGTAGTTCTGGTGTAGTTCTAGTTTAGTTCTGGTGTAGTATAGGTGTTGTACTAGTGTAGTACTGGTGTAGTTCTAGTGTAGTATAGGTCTAGTACTGGTGTAGTTCTGGTGTAGTACTGGTGTAGTTCTGGTGTAGTTCTGGTGTAGTACTGGTGTAGTATAGGTGTAGCACTGGTGTAGTTCTGGTGTAGTTCTGGTGTAGTACTGGTTTAGTTGTGGTGTAGTTGTGGTGTAGTTCTAGTTTAGTTGTGGTGTAGTTGTGGTGTAGTTGTGGTGTAGTTCTGGTGTAGGACACCACCATGCAGTCAAGGTGTTGTCGTACCTGTGTTTGTGTCTCCCTGCAGCTCTGAGTCGAGGCGCTTCAGGCTCTCTTTCTCCCTCTGCAGGCTGAGCAGAGAGTCGCTGAAGCCTGTCACTGCCTTCAGCACAGCTGAGTGGCTCTCAGACAGCACCTGCGTGAGGTGAGACCGGGGGGGCGGGGCCAGAGTTCCTGTCAGTCTCCTGCAGTGTGGTCACAGCAGCTCACCCCAGGTGCGTGACTCACCTGAAGGGTGCGGCTCTGCTCACTCTGCAGGACGTCCAGCCGCTGCTCCACCGCACCCTGACCTCTCTGCAGCCAATCATACTGCAGCTTTAGGTTGTGGGTGTGGCCCAGCAGCACCTTGAGCTCCTCCGCCAGCTTCTGGACCAGGCCATTCTCCTGCCAGTCGTCCGTGTTGTGATTGGACAGCGCCAGCAGCAGCGAGTTCTGCAGAGCCTCCCAGCGGACGAAGCTGTCGCTGTAGTCGGGACAGTTGGGGTCCAGGAAGATGCTGATTGGCTCTCCGTCCGCCGCCCGAGACACGGACACCAGGGCGCCGTTTTCTCTCGGGTTGGTGGAGATCACATGTGAGGCGGAGGTGAAGGAGGAGCCTCCGCTGTTACCGTGACAACAACAGTGGCAGAGAGTCAGACCGGTGGACAGACTGACAGACGGGCCGGCAGGCTGGCTGGGGTGGAGGGACAGACAGGTGACTTTACCTGAGTGGGCGGGGCAGCGGGTACAGGTAGAGGAAGGCGATGGTTGCCGCGACGACGGCTGCTACGGCGACCAGCACAGCGACAGTCCTCAACAGGAAGTTGCAGCATCTCTACACACACACACACACACACACACACACACACACACACACACACACACACACACACACACACATAAGTCAGTCCGTTCAATTAACTGATGGTCAAATGAAATGTTTTCTGTGAGTGTTAATGGAGTGAGTGTGAGTGTTGCCCCCCTGTGGTCACAGTCTGTGTGTGTAATCTGTGACAGCTGCTGCAGATTAGCGACACTCTAACTCCAGATTAACATGAGTTCACTCTGTCACCTGCCTGCCTGTCTCTCTCACTGTCTGTCCCACACTGTTTTGGGAGGGGGGGGTGGGCGATACCTCTTGCAGGACAGCTGTTAGCCATGTCGGTAACGGCTAACAGGTGCACCTACCTTGTGCTTGTTGGGCCACTTGCTGTCCAGCTCTGAGCTGCTGTTGTTCATGATGGTCCAGCTGTCGTTCAGCATCATCCTGAAACACAAACACAGCAGGAGCTGAAGATGACGGTCCCCTCACTGACCGACCACCCACTGACACCACAGGAGGACTGCTGGAGGAGCACATGGGCCCTCCTAAACAGCTTCAAACACATCACCTACCCTGATACCCCAGAACCATGTGTCCACTGTGCCGTGGAACCACCACCTATTTTGGAAGGGTCCTTCTCTTTTGTTGAGGACCTCCAGCAAACACAGTTCCACCTTCAGATCCCTCCTGGCTGAGTCTGCTTACCAAACATCCCCTGATGATAGAGTCCAGATAGTGAAGACCTCTTGGAGTTCCTGGAGCTGCCGCTTCCCCCGCTGACGTGCCGCTAAAGTCGAGTAAAGCCGAGCAGCTGGTGCAGATCTTCTCAGCGTCTTTGTGTCAGAGCCACTTTGTTGTGAGTGAGTCGCCACCACAGCAGGTGTTGTGGTAGCGACCTGCTGCCCAGCCTGCTTGGGAGCCTCCTACACTGTGGGCAGCGGGGTCCAGTGGGGTCCTCCTACACTGTGGGCAGTAGGGTCCAGTAGGGACCTCCTACACTGTGGGCAGCGGGGACCTCCTACACTGTGGGCAGTGGGGTCCAGTAGGGACCTCCTACACTGTGGGCAGCAGGGACCTCCTACACTGTGGGCAGCGGGGTCCAGTAGGGACCTCCTACACTGTGGGCAGTAGGGTCCAGTGGGGTCCTCCTACACTGTGGGCAGTGGGGTCCAGTGGGGTCCTCCTACACTGTGGGCAGCAGGGACCTCCTACACTGTGGGCAGTGGGGTCCAGTAGGGACCTCCTACACTGTCGCTGTGGCTGAGAGGAAACATCTCAGCCACAGGTGCAGAAACTCAGCAACACTCAACAACAAAGA
>NW_027466064.1:805000-812500 GCF_046127955.1 Nelusetta ayraudi
CAGAAACCTGGAAGTTCTGGTTCTGAGTCTTAAAACATGTTGGCGCCATATACCAGTGTATCAGACCAGTCCGACCGAACCGGTCCCTAGACTGAAGACTGGTGACAGGTTCTGCCACTGAAGCAACACATCCTGCTGGTTGCGTGGCTTGGGCAGAGGTGACTGCCCTCTACTGGCCGGACCTGCTTCTGACCTCACCTGGACCCACCTGTCAGGACGGGCGGCTCCTTGCAGTTCCGTCTCTCATCAGAAACGGCATTCAGCACAGGACTTAGGCTGCTAGCATTAGCTTTAGCATAATGCTGAACCAATCACATCAGTAAAACATCCAGCTTCACTGTGTGTGTGTGTGTGTGTGTGTGTGTGTGTGTGTGTGTGTGTGTGTGTGTGTGTGTGTGTGTGTGTGTGTGTGTGTGTCATCAAAGATTCACATGCATTAAATTATAGATTCAACCTTCTGCTGGTCACACTGTAAAACACACACACACACACACACACACACACACACACACACACAGTGAAGCTGTGTCTTTGCTTTGAATTATTCACCTTTGAATGTTTCTAGTTTCCACTTCCTGGTTTGTGTCCTCCAGCTTTTTTTTTACTTTATTGATTTTTCAACATTGAACAAAGCTTCTGAGACACACCCTCTCCTCTGATTGGTCCTGAGGGTCCATCACATATTCAATCATTTGGTTGCTGAATCTGTAAACCTGACGATTGGATGGAGACCC
The DNA here is from genome assembly GCF_046127955.1 of Nelusetta ayraudi. Lineage (NCBI taxonomy): Eukaryota > Metazoa > Chordata > Actinopteri > Tetraodontiformes > Monacanthidae > Nelusetta > Nelusetta ayraudi. The sequence goes on from NW_027466064.1 coordinate 805,735, forward strand.
GTCTGCACCGTAACCTACTTAGCCCTGCCCACTGACACATACACTGCTTGGACGCCATGGTCATCAATTAGGAGCTGTGATTGGCTGATGTGCCACAGACTCTGTGTGGATGTGTGTGTGTGTGTCTGCACTGACGGGAAGTGTGTGTCTTATCGCAGGGATACACACCGTGTTTGTGAGCCCATGTGTGTTTCCTGCCATTCTTCTGTCCACTGGTTCCCACACACACACACACACACACACACACACACACACACAGACCGAGTGTATTGTAACATGCAGCGACACACCACAGAGGCTCTCACACTTGGTCGGACCTGTGTTATCTGGTTCTGGTTCTGGTTCTCTGGATTCCTGCTGTCTGAACCCTAAACTGGACCCTCCTGGACCTGTGGTTCAGAACTGTTTCTGCTGGGCCGGAGGACCGGATGGACTGCCGGAGCCGCTGTCATGCACACCATCCACCGTCTGTGTCAGAGCTGCATCGAACAGAACCTGCCCCAGGTGTGTTTCCACCCGGGTCTCCGAGGTTCTGAGGAGGTTCTGAGGAGGTTCCATTCCTCCTTGGAGCATTCGCTCAGGTTCCAAAGCGCTGTAGTCAGCGCCGCTTTGCAGAACCGCTTTGCAGAACTTCCTGCTGCCTGCTGTTCTGGATCCAGAACCAGGTCGGGTTCATTTCCACAGTCTCGGGTTGGGTCAGGAGGGCCTAGCGCCCCCTGTCTGCTGTAGCACTGCTTTCCTTTTGCTTTTTTGTTGTTGTGTTTTTTAGATTGTGTGTGTGTGTGTGTGTGTGTGTGTGTGTGAGTGTGACAGAGAGGCATAACTGTCAATAATTCACACAGATGGAAAGTGGATGAGAGTTTTAGTGTGTTTGCCATGAATATTACAGTGTGTGTGTGTGTGTGTGTGTGTGTGTGTGTGTGTGTGTGTGTGTGTGTGTGTGTGAGAGAGTGAGTGAGAAAAGCGGAGGTCCTTCGCGTTGTCCTTGGCTACACAAATACTGCTGCTGTCTCAGGTGGAACCGGTCTGGACCGGTCTGACTGCTCGCTCTGAGCTCCTGGTCGGGTCGGTCCAGTCAACTCAGTGATCCGGTTCTGTCACTGAGTTAATGATCTGGTTCTCTTAGTGACTCAGTTCTCTGGTTCTGTTAGCGGCTCAGTTCTCTGGTTCTGGGCAAGTCCGGATCCAGGGTCCAAGCAAGTGACTCTGTGAGACTGGGCAACTCAGTAGGAGTCGGTGTGACCTTTGACACGAGGTGGTGGAACTGCAGTAATATCAGCCTGTCAGTCTGCAGTGGGCATATTTAACCTCCTTTGTGAACAGAAAAGTGGGCGGAGTCGACCTTTCACTGTCGACACAGTCATGGAAACAGCTGGGAGACGCAGCAGCCAGGATTCTGTCCACAGGGTCGCACACAGCGCCCCCCTCAGGCTGAGCGGGCTTACTGCAGCCCCTGCACTGGGACGCTCCCAAACTGAACAAACCTTAACAGGAAGATGACATCACTTCCTGTTCCTTCTGCCCACACGACACAGCAGGCGGCACAAAGTGGGCAGGTGTCAGGTTGGGTTTGTCCTGACGGGGGCGCTGTGGAGCCACCCCCCCACTGACTGCTGCTGTCTGTCCTGCAGGTTAACGTAGTGCGAGGAAAAGACGGCTTCGGATTCACAATCTGCTCTGACTGTCCAGTCAGAGTGCAGGGGGTGGACACTGGTGAGACACACACACTCACTCTCACACACACACACACACACACCACACACACACACACACACTCACACACACACACACTGGAGGTTATTTCAAAGTTCACTTCACACGTCGTCGCTGCCAAACACTGTTGTGTTGTGTTGTGTTGTGTTGTGAGTCTGTAGCTGCAAACCTAAACTTGGCAATAAAAGCTGGTGATGGACACACAGCTTGTGACTCTGTCACCCATTGGCTGTGTGCATCTTGTAGGAGGCCCCGCCCACCAGTCCGGGCTCTGCCAGGGAGACCTGGTCCTGCAGCTGAACGGACTTCCTGTGGAGACCTGGAAGTGTGTGGACCTCGCCCACGCGATCAGGTAACACCGGCTGTGAGGGGGCGGAGCTTCAGGGCGGCAGCAGCTTGAAGTCGCCGGTTCTGGTTCTGAACTGGGCCGCCGATGTTTTCAGGAGTTCTTCTCACATCGCCCTGGTGGTGTGGAGAGGTCTACCTGAGCTCAGGTCAGGATGTGGAGCTTGGCCCCGCCCACAAACACAAAGTCTGGTGAGTGCCAGACACGTCCGACACCCTGACTCGGTGTCAGCCACGGACCTGATGGTGCCCCGCCCCCTCTGCTGCCCCACCCCCTCTGCTGCCCAGGCCCCGGGCAGAAAGCTGCTGCGCCAGCCCCCCCACAGCAAACACGGCCGCCGAGGCCATGGCTCTGGCTTCAGGTCCAGTCTGGGGGCGCTGGGCTCGCTGTGGAGGGACCGGCCCGAGGACCGGGAAGGAGACCGCCGGCAGGAGGCGCCGGAATACTCAGCTGACGGCGCCGCCCTCGGCACCGCCCTCGGCACCGTGACGTCATCGCATGGAGACAATTACATCATCCTGTCACCTGTCAACACCGGAGCCCAGGTGAGTCCAGCAGCACCGCAAACCCTGGACCTGGACCTGGACCCAGCACTGACTGTCTGTGTCTGTGTGTGTCTGTGTGTGTTGCAGCTGCTGCAGCCGGTTTACACTGACAGTGGTGGGACCATCGGTACGACGCCACCCAGTGGTGTGGCTGTGATTGCGGCCGCAAGGCCAACTGTTGATGGTTCTACAGTTGATGGTTCTCCTGTTGATGGTTCTACTGTTCATGGTTCTACTGTTGATGGTTCTACTGCTGCTGGTTCTACTGTTGATGGTTCTACTGTTGATGGTTCTACTGCTGCTCGTTCTCCTGTTGATGGTTCTCCTGTTGATGGTTCTCCTGCTGGTCTTCAGGACGGCTGTACCAGACTCACCCCAGCAGGGGGCACAGTCTGCTCCAAGAGGCCCGACCCGGTCCGTTCAGTGGCTGCACCTCTACCCTGCCCCCACCCACCTCCTCTTCGTTGGCCCCGCCCACCGCCTACGCCAACTACCAGAACTGCACCGTGGTCCAGTCACACATTCCGTGCTCCTCCTACGGAACCTGCGGCACGCTGCCTCCCAAGACCCTCATCTTCCCCGTCTCCGTGCAGGTCAGAACCAGAACCAGAACCTGCAATCACAACACGCTGCTGTCGTTGCGTTGTTCTCCCGACAGACGTTTGTGTGTCTGCAGCCTTTGGACCTGTGCAGTCCGGACCGGACCCTGCTGATGGCCGAAGAGATGATCCTGCACCTGGACCAGAACCCTCCTGCAAAGGTTGGAGCCCGGCCGGATCAGAACCATCATTATGTGGATTGATAGAGTCTAACGTGTGTGTGTGTGTGGCAGGTGACAGTGCTGATCTACAGTGACCTCCTGCTCCTCACCAGGGAGGACGGCGCCGGACGCTGCAACGTCCTGCAAAGTCCAGCGTTCCTGAACACACTGCAGCTCACTGAGGGTACACACACACACACACACACACACAAACCCCTGGAAGTGTATGTAACGAACAAGACTGTGTGTGTGTGTGTGTGTGTGTGTGTGTGTGTGTGTGTGTGTGTGTGTGCAGTGCCCTCGGAGCCCCTCCTCCTCCACTTCCTGCAGACTCCTCCCCCTGCAGCCTCACTCTTCACTCTGGAGGCGTTCAGCATGGAGCAGAAGCTGCGAGTCAGTTTGTGTCTGCACGACATCGTCCACTTACAGCCCAGAGCCTCGGACGCTGGCCACGCCCACAGAGGACACGCCCTCCAGGTAGAGTACCTCAGCGAGCCAGAGGATTCTTGCAGCATCGATGCCCCTGAGCGCCATCTGCTGTTCACACTGCAGAGAGTTTGTTGTCTGCAAAGCAACACGTTGCAGAGAACGCAACGTCACCTCGCTCGCACACTAAGAGACCGGGAATTCGGGAGTGAGATTTTTCACCCTGACTTATTTCCTGTCTGCATCAGCTGATTCTAATTTGCTGCCTTCTTCTCTCCTCTCCCTCCTCTGCTCCTCCTCCTTCTCTCCTCTCCCTCCTCTGCTCCTCCTTCTTCTCTCCTCTCCCTCCTCTGCTCCTCCTCCTTCTCTCCTGTCCCTCCTCTCCTCCTCTCTCTTCACTGCTCCTCCTCCTTCTCTCCTCCTCAGCTCTCAGACATCTCCTCTGACTTTGGTCTCCTCTCTGTCCATCAGGACCTCCTTTATCGTCCATCTTCTCCCTACTCCACCCCCGACCCTCCCCTCCTGCACTCCTACTCTTCCATCTGTGAGCCCATCAGACCTCCTCTTCCTCCTCCTCCTCCTCTCTACTCCCCAGGACCTCCCTTTACCTGTTCCTCTCCTTCTCTGTCCCTCCCTCCTCTTTCCCCATTCTTCTCCTCATCACCTCCCTCCAGGAGCTCCACCCTCCATCCAGACCTCCAACCTCCTCCCCCTTCCTCTGCTGCCCAGAACAGCGCCATCTGGAAGGAAAGAGTGGGAGCAGAAGAGGAGGAGGAGGGGATGATGAGGAGGCTCGTGGTGGAGGAGCGGCAGCAGGGGGAGGGGGAGAGCGCATCAGATACCTCAGAGAATGTGGGAGGTGCTTGGGGGCGGGGTCTGCATCTCACCCCATTCAACATGCATGAAGCAGAGGAAGAGGAGGAGAGTGATGAAGACGAGCACGAAAGGGACTGTGAAGGGTCGTTGTCCAATTACAGAGGTCAGTGCTTAAAAGGCCCAAACAGTCACTGCTAACAGGCTAAAACACCCAGGCTAACAGGCTAAAACACTCAGGCTAACAGGCTGCAATACTCAGGCTAACAGCCTGCAACACTCAGGCTAACAGGCTAAAACACTCAGGCTAACAGGCTGCAACACTCAGGCTAACAGCCTGCAACACTCAGGCTAACAGGCTAAAACACTCAGGCTAACAGCCTGCAACACTCAGGCTAACAGGCTAAAACACTCAGGCTAACAGCCTGCAACACTCAGGCTAACAGGCTAAAACACTCAGTCTAACAGGCTAAATCAGTCACTTCCTGCTCTCTTCCTGCTCACTTCCTGCTAGGCCTGCATCGCTCCCTCTCAGAAGGTTCCCTGCTGAAGGAACCAAGATCTCCACGGTTCCTCTCTGACAGCACCATCCACCGACTCACCAAGACCATGACCGCCTTGGATCCAGATTCTGTTTCCCGCCGCCCCTCCATTAACACTCTAAGGAAGCATCTGACCGGAGAGGGCGGGACTCTGCACCACATGCTGCTGCTTCTGACTGGCAACAAGGTAGCAAAACCATGAAGCATCAGGTTCAGGAATCAGCAGAGACCAGTGGAGGCTTGTAGAGGGCAGTAGAGGGCAGTAGTGACCTGCAGAGGGCAGCACAGACCTGCAGAGGGCAGCACAGACCTGCAGAGGGCAGCACAGACCTGCAGAGGGCAGCACAGACCTGCAGAGAGCAGCAGAGGGCAGCAGTGACCTGCAGAGGGCAGCAGAGACCAGTAGCGGGCAGTAGTGACCTGCAGAGGGCAGTAGAGGGCAGCAGTGACCTGCAGTGGGCAGCAGTGACCTGCAGAGGGCAGCAGAGGGCAGCAGAGACCAGTAAAGCCCAGTTAGTGACCGTGGAGACCAGTAGGGGGCAGCGGTGGGCAGTCACTCATGATGATGTCGCTGATGTCGCTCATATCTTGACCTAGTGATGATGCAGCCACTGAGCCTCACATGACCAGATGAGTAGGCGGGGCTGATGAGCAACGTTGCCCTGATGCTGTTGTTGTTGTTGTTGTTGTGTTGCTTCAGGACGGCGGCTCCAGGAACCTTCAGCTGCAGAAGACCAAAACTATGTGAGTAAACTACAGACACGCTGCATCACAGACGGCCGGCACCGCCCGCTGCAGAGTCACACGACACCTGCTGGTCCAGCACCATCATCACCGTCATCATCATTGTCACCTCCACCTTCGTCCTCAGAGCGGCCGACGTCTGCAGCCGCTTGGCGTTCCTGGGCAGGCGGAGCAGCAGCAGCAGCAGCAGCAGCAGCAGGTGGAGCAGCAGGTGGAGCAGCAGGTGCTTCCAGGACAACAGTCTGGAAAAAGCTCTGAGGAACCACAGGTAGGAACCAGACAGCAGGGAACCCAGAGGGTCCAGGTCAGGCTCAGTAAAGTCAGGCTTTACTGAGCCTGACCTGGACCACTCTGAGGATCCACTTCTAGACACTCAGCTGGAGCAATCAACTCTGAGTGTGGGGTTCTTGCTCCTGATTGGTCCATCCTGGAGAAGGAGGCGGGTCTCAGCTGTGGTTCTTCCTTTACAGACCTTCACTCAAGGAGGTGCAGAGGTGGGCGGAGAGTCTGGAGGCCCTGCTGACCAATCAGTGTAAGGCACTCAATCCAACAAACAAACAAACCGTTGAAAAAGTGTCTGACTGTGACATCACAGGCCACGCCCCCAACAATGCCGAGACACATCACATGATCCTGCTGAGTAACGCGTGTGTCCCTCTCTGATTGGCCAGACGGTCTGGCCGTGTTCCGTCACTTCCTGCGCTCCGAGTTCAGCGAGGAGAACCTGGACTTCTGGTTGGCTGTGGAGAAATTCAAGAGGACACGCCCCCCCAGCAGGATGGCCACCAGGGCTGCAAGAATCTACCAGGAGTTCATCTCCACCAGCGCTGGAAGACAGGTCTCCGCCCACTCGTGTGACGCTGCCATTTGGTCACGT
>NW_027466064.1:817500-891977 GCF_046127955.1 Nelusetta ayraudi
GTTTCACACAGTTTGGATCCCATCAGAATCTTCTGGATGTTTTCATGTAGACCAGTGTGGGACCCTGTTAGCACCAGCAGGTCCAGTCTGGCCTCAGTCTGGGTCCGGGAAACTTTTTCTCTCTTTTTTTTAACAGCAATTATTTGATTTCTTTCTCAAAAAAATGAAATAAAATGAAATAAAATGAAAACATGAAAACATGAAAACAACCCATTTCCTGCTTTTATTGACTTTCACTAAAGAGAATTCAGAACCAGCAGAGCAGTCCAGTACCCTGACCAGAACTGATTGACTTCACATAGTGGCCAAACTGTCGAATTACACCGCACTGCCACCTGCTGGCTCCACAACGTCAGTTCAGCAGGTCTCTCTCTCTCTCTCTCTCTCTCTCTCTCTCTCTCTCTCTCTCTCTCTCTCTCTCTCTCTCTCTCTCTCTCTCTCTCTCTCGATAGATAGATAGATAGTCAGTAAGAAAGTAGAACCAACAGAGGGCGGTAGTGAGAGAGCTTGGAAACCAGCTCGAGCACCGCCGTTGAGAAGGAGACGAAGAAGAAGAAAAAGAGTACCCGGAAGTAAACAAGCAACGCGGCACGTGCAGAAGCTGCGGCTCCGACGGTGAGTCGATCCGGTTCTAAAAATTCTTCCCTCACAGTGAAACTTTATGAGTTTATATCCACTTTTGGAACGATATCAGCAACGTGCTGTCTCGCGGAATGTATCGCGCCGGCTCGTCTGGCACATCTGGCACCGACCACGAGAAGCGGTGGCGTCGCCTTCGTTGCAAAGCCCAATAAGGACAAAGTGAACATTTGACACACACACACACACACACACACACACACACACACACACACACACACACACACACACACACACACACTATTGACCTGTCTCCATAGAGTGAATCACAACAGAGAGCTGCGTGTTGTTTTTGGACCACCTCGAGGTTTCTGACACAATTACACACCTCTTCACCAGAGCTGTGACTCGTGGAGGTTCCACAGGGTTCCACAGTGTTGATCATGGTGGATTCAAAGTTCCAGAGTTTGAATCCATGCTCGGTACTTTTAGAACGAACTGGATCACAGAATCTTGTTGCCATTAGAATTAGATAGGATTTTTCTATGGATCCTTTAGCCCCGCCTCTTGCAGACATGAACATCGTGCTGCTGTTGTTATAGTTTTCTTCTTCTTCTTCTTCTTCTTCTTCTTCTTCTTCTTCTTCTTCTTCTAACCCTTATCCGGGGTCGGGTCGCGGGGGCAGCAGCCTTAGCAGAGACCCCCAGACCTCCCTGGCCCCAGTCACCTCCTCCAGCTCATCCGGTGGGACCCCAAGGCGTTCCCAGGCCAGCCGGGAGACATAGTCCCTCCAGCGTGTCCTGGGTCTTCCCCGAGGCCTCCTCCCGGTGGGACATGCCCGGAACACCTGCCCAGGGAGGTGTCCAGGAGGCATCCGGAACAGATGCCCGAGCCACCTCAGCTGGCCCCTCTCGATGCGGAGGAGCAGCGGCTCTACTCCGAGCTCCTCCCGGGTGGCCGAGCTCCTCCCCCTATCCCTCAGGGTACGCCCAGCCACCCTGCGGAGGAAACTCATTTGGGCCGCTTGTATTCGCGATCTCGTTCTTTCGGTCACTACCCAAAGCTCGTGACCAGAGGTGAGGGTGGGAACGTAGATCGACCGGTAAATCGAGAGCTTCGCCTTTGGGCTCAGCTCCTTCTTAACCACGACAGACCGGTACAGCGAGCGCATCACTGCAGCCGCCGCACCGATCCGCCCGTCGATCTCACGCTCCATCCTCCCCTCACTTGTGAACAAGACCCCGAGATACTTGATCTCCTCCACCTGAGGCAGGATCTCCCCACCGACCCGGAGAGGACAAACCAGGACCCTGGTTTTATTCATCGTTTCAAACTGTTCATCGCTTCTAAAGCCAGTTTGTTCAGAAGTGAGGCCTGGACTTTGCCGTCTTCTACGATTCCGTTTCATTTGAGTTCTGATCTTTTTGCGGCTCCGCCTCCTTGTTAAAAGTTAAAATGTGTTTTTCATTGTGTTGAGCGCTGAGCGTCCTGGTGTGGAACTCCTGCTCGCTAAACCCGGTGCTTCGTCTTCCTGCAGGACTTCTTCTGGTTCTGCCGGGCTCCTCCTCCTGCCATGAAAGCTGCTGCCCCGCCCACTCCTCTGAAGAGGAGGCGACAGTGCGACGGTACCGATGATGAAGGTCCTCCACCTGCTGACGTCAACACACCTGAAGCACTGAAGAAGAAGAAGAAGAAGAAGATGTCGCGGGAGGAGGACAGGGAGGCCGGTCCTCCTCCACCAGCTGTAACTGCAGAGAGGAGCCACCAGGAGGCGCAAGCGCAACTGGACAGCAGAGAGAGCACCAAGAAGAAGAAGAAGAAGAAGAAAAGAAGGGAGGAGGAAGAGCAGAAGAAGAAGAAGAAAAGAAGGGAGGAGGAAGAACAGAAGAAGAATGAGGAGGAGGAAGAACAGAAGAAGAAGAAGAAAAGAAGGGAGGAGGAACAGCAGCAGCAGAAGAAGAAGAAGAAGAAGAAAAGTAGGGAGGAGGAAGAGCAGAAGAAGAATGAGGAGGAGGAGGAGCATTTGGACGTGATGCCGTCCAAAGAAGAAAGCAGCAAGCAGAAGAAGAAGAAGAAGGAGAGAGACGTTAGTGGAAGAGGAAGACAGGAAGAGGACAGAGGTGGAGAAGAGGAGGAGGGAGGAAGAGGGCGGGCGCTCTCAGAGCAGCTGCTGGAGGAGCTGCAGCAGTTTGTTCCAGATGTGAAGAAGAAGTCTCAGGAGGAGATCAACAAGCTGCTGCGATACGACCTGCAGCGCTTCAGACGCTTCAAGCAGCAAGGTACTAACTCCTCCCACCTGGGGGGGGGGCGCTGTTGCCATTGGCTGAGGCCGTCTGGTGAAAACCTCAACCTGCTTCTGCTCCTCAGGCGTGTCTGCACGCAGGGGGCGCTACACCGAGGAGGAGAACAACCACATCATCCACAACGTTGCCGACTTCCTGGCTCTGACCGGCATCGCCTCGGCCAATCAGCTGCTGTTTCCTGACCGCTACAAAGAAAAGGGGGCGGAGATCAAGAAGCTGAAAGCTCAGCATCAGTTTCTGCTCAAGATTGGTGAGGAAACTTCCTTCCTCTTCTTCCTCTTCCTCTTCTATGCAAACTGTCTGTAACTGTGTGTGTGTGTGTGTGTGTGTGTGTGTGTGTGTGTGTGTGTGTGTGTGTGTGTGTGTGTGTGTGTGTGTGTGTGTGTGCAGCGGAGGGCATTCCTCGAACGTGTCAGCAGGTTTACACTCGAGCGGTGAAGCTGTTTGATGAGACGAACCACCTAGGAAGGTCAGAGGTCACGGTGAATGTGGCGGCTGGTTGATGCTGTCTCCAATCCCAGCGAGCGGCTCAGACCGTGCTCTTCCTCGCTCTTCCTCTTCCTCGCCAGGTTCTCGGAGGAGGAGCTGCGTTCTCTGGTGAAGCTGCAGAACCTCCACGGCAACGACTGGAAGAAGATCTCTCAGAAGATGGGCCGCAGCGCCCTGGCCCTGGAGAAACGCTTCGCCCAGCTGGGTGAGCAGGGGGCGGAGCAGGGGGCGGAGCTTCCGTCCCGCCGCCAGAGGTCCCGGCCACTGACACTGACCCTTAGTCACTGACCCTGGCACTGACCCTCTCTCACTGACCCTGGCACTGACCCTCAGTCACTGACCCTCAGGCACTGACCCTCAGTCACTGACCCTGGCACTGACCTTTGTTCTCTGCCGTCCTCCAGCCGCTCGTCACGGTGCCTGGAGCCGGGAGGAGACGTCCCAGTTGACTCGGGCTGTCAAGGCTCACCTGGAGGTCCTGGTCCAGCAGAGTCCCGACGGTTCTGCGGTCAGCCGAGAGCAGCTGTGCAACAACCTGCCATGGAAGGAGATCAGCTTCCGGGTCAGCACCAGGTCCTGGAGCCAGTGTCGCCTCAAGTGGTGAGTGGAGAGCCGGGCAGAGGGCGCCTGCTGCAGGCCCACAGTGGTACTGTGTAGAAACCATCAGTCGTAGTTCTGGTCCGATCTGGGTTCGGGTTCTGGGTTCGGGGTTCTGGGTTGTTTGCTGTCCAGAGGCTTCTTCTGTTTTCCTCTTTGAGGACTTGGAGACAATATTCCATCTCCTCCTCCGTCCAATCATAATGCAGCATGGTCACTGGTCAGTCAACTGGTCACGTGACCCCGTACATCACGTCCACTGACACTGTGTCAGTGTGAACCAAGTGTTTCCATGACACTGGTGTGATGTTCCTCTCTGTGATCCGTGTGAGAGACCTCCTGCTGAGAGTCAGAACCTCTCAGCCACGCTGGAGCGGAGCTTTGGCTTCCAGCACCAGCTTTATGGACATGTTCAGGTTTTCAGGGGTCCTGGTCCTGGTACTGGTCCAGTGGACCAGGAGAGTCCAGGGGTCCTGGTCCAGGGTCCTGGTCCAGTGTCTCTGATGAAGCTGTGTCTTCCAGGTTCAGCATCCTGAAGGCCAGGATGTTGTCACACAGACCGTGCACCTCCGGTCGATCGGCCGCCCGACTGCAGTTCAGAATCCGGCTCATCAACACGTAAGGCCGCTCGCCTCGCACGGGTCAGGTGACGTGCGACACGCCGGCTGCTGCAGGTCGGAGGTCAGGTGACGTGCGATGACATCATGCTGGGTGTGTTTCAGGTTGTACAACTTGCAGGTGGACGACCAAGCAGACGTGGACTGGGACGAGGTTGCAGGCAGCATGGGGTGAGGTCAAAGGTCGTGCTGTGTTATCAGAGGCGTGTGCGTGTGCGTGTGCGTGTGCGTGACCTCCTGCTGTGTTGCAGGGACGTGACCCCCATGTGTATCCAGAAAGGTTTCCACAGGCTGAAGATGTCCAAGGTTTCCAACTGGAGCAGGTTGTCGTTTGGAGGTCAGGCGCCCGCTTCAAGGTCAAACACCAGGCTCTGCCCCCACGTCCCTGTGGTCACACTTCCTCTTCCCGTTTGTCCAGAAATCCTGGACTTCTTGCAGCTCAACGTGGCTCCTCAGCTCCAGGACAAACTGAGGCGGAGGATGTTGGAGGAGGCGGAGCAGGGGGCGGAGCCAAGCAACCTGGGTTACCTGCTGTCGGACATCTTCCGCTCCGAGGACGAAGACGGCTTCTCGGAGGCGGACAACAGCTGACCTCCGGCCAATCAGACAGCAGCTCCGCCCACTCTGTGCTGTGATGGGCTGTGGACACGCTGACTTCCTGTCTGACGCGACAGCACCGCATCACACGTTCACTGTTGAGGGTCTTCATCAGACCAGCTGGGTCTGATCACATGACCGCTCAGATCCCTGTGTGAAGCTAATCATGTAGCACGGTTAGCTTGGTTAGCCAAGCGTGCTAACAGAAACTCCCTTGTTATGAACATTAAAACCATCTTTGTATTTTTCTTAGACACCGTGTGACAGTAAATACTGGACTCTTATTGGTCGTTCATCACCGCCTTTATTTTTTCCATCATCGCCTCAACTGTGCATCGCTCTGCCACTACCGAGCCCGCCGCACTGCATTGTGGGAGCGGCGGTCAGCGCGGCCCTGCGGAGGTCAGCGGAGGTCAGCGCGGCCCTGCGACGGCCTTCGGGCCGCCGGTCCTCCGCAGGATGTTGGGGACGAACAGCAGACCAGAAGCTCTCTCGATGGTCTCCACAGGGACCAGAAAGCGGTCCAGCGGAACCTTCTCGTCCACCGGCTCGTTCGGGAGGACGTAGGATCTCAGCTCCACCCCCCTGCCGTCCGCCTGCTCCAGGATCAGCACCTGTAGGACGCAGCCAATCAGGCGCCGTCTCGGAGGCAGCGAAGGGGGGCGGGCTCACCTTGAAGAAGTGGGTCGGCACGGCGACGTGGTTCTTCCCCAGAACCTGGTACCGCACGTAGAGCTTCCCGTCGGCTTCCTGCCTTCAGGGGAAAACAGCAGATATGATGATGCAACGCCACCGCTCCTCCTGACCCCTGACCTCTGACCCCCGACCTCTACCTGGGCAGGTACAGCGGGCCGGTGCACACGTAGACGTTGGGGTAACGTTTGGTCAGCGAGCGGCAGAGTTTCTCCAAGTTGTTCCAGGTGTTCTGGTTCAGGTGAGGGTTCTGGAACAAACAAGACCACCGTGGCATCAGGTGCACCCAGACCCTGACCCGGACCCGGACTGCTGGGCCACACAGAGGGGACGTGTAGGAAACATGTTGCTGCCGTGTCTGTGCTGCCGTGTCTGGCAAAAGTGTTAGAATCAGATTTTCAGTTTTCTAGAAGTCCTCGTTGTTGAAGTGCCTTTAATGAAACAAAGGAAATAGAGCTTTTTATCTATGCTAGTGCTAGCAGTCACTGCTATTTAAAAAGTCATCATCACAGGGAAACCAGAACTTTAATAAAGTTTATTAATGGAGTTTCAAGTTCGGCAGGCCGTATTTAAAAGCTTAACAGGCCGCTCATGGCCCCCGGGCCGTAGTTTGCCCATGCCTGGGTGAACCTGTCCTGGTCCCTGAGCATCATGTGACCTCACCGGCTGACACATCCCGCCTCCACCAATGAGTGAGCGTTCACCTGCGGGGCCACGTTGCTCAGGTAAAAGGTGTCGTCCATGGCCTTCTGAGTCCACTTGTGATTGGCTGCAGCAGCCAGGTGACCCCTGTCGAAGCCACTCCCCCTGTAGTCGGCGTTGGTGGCCCTGTGGAACACGTGCACGCTGGGACGGGAGAGGTGCGAGGTCAGTTACTGTCAGTTACTGTCAGTTACTGGCAGGTGATGCGTCTCACCCGTCGTCCTCCTTGAAGTCACACAGCTTCCTGTCTGAGGAGCCGCTCAGCGTAGCGGCGCTCAGTCTCTCTATTACCCATGATGCTGTGCGTGTGCGGGGGTCATAGGAGGTGACGTAGGACTCTCTGGTCTTGATGTTGGCCAGGGAGGGGAAGCCGTACTTCATGACCGCCGTGGACGTACCTGGACTCACCTGAAGCATCAGGAAGACAGCGGTGGGTTAGGGTTTGACCTTCCTGGCCAGCTGGAGGCAGCGAAGGTCAGCTGACAGGAAGTGGTCCTGTTCTCCTCTGTTAAGGTTCTCACTGGACGTGGAACCATTCTGCATCTGCTGGCTCAGCTCCAGAGGAGGGACTCAAGTAGCAGTACTGATGCTAGCAGTACTGATGCTAGCAGCACTGATGCTAGCAGTAGTTGTGCTACTCGTCTGATTTCTGAAATACTAATCTCACAAGGTTTTATTGTGAAACACAACACGCCCCCTTCCGAACTCCTCCCCCCGAACAGTTCCGACCGTTATCGGAGGAGCCCGAACTCCTGGATGAGCTGAGCAGGACTGCGGCTGCGCGGTTTCCCATCCTCTGCCGGAGTGGCTCCAGCTGCTACTCACCGATAGTTCGGAGGCCTGGACCACCGGGACCACCGGCACGCGGCTCAGCAGACCGGTTCCATCGTCTTCCTCCTGCCGGCCTCCGGGTGGCAGTAGGCGGCTTCCCGCAGCTCCGAGTCCGGCTCCGAGCAACAAGGTCGCTGCGCCCTGGAACAGGCGCTTCATGCCGCCGACAGGTCAGCTGCCATTGACGCGTGTTGATGACGTCACGCGTTCGCCTAAAGTAACTCTGTGTGCTGTGCGTACTACAATCCTCGTGGCGAAGAACAATTTTATGCAGAATTTTCGGGCTTTTCTTATTTTGTGTGGAAGTTTTTTGTTGATAAATGTGAATCTAAAGACGCCCGCGTGCACCCCTACTCACTAATTATTCAACCCATCATGTTGTTATTGTGATTGAAAAGCTCGCACACTATTAAAGACGCTCCTCATTAAAAAGTCTCACTGGTTTTTTGTCATTACTCAAAGTTCGTAATTATCTTTTACCAAAACTGTTTTTATTTTGAGTGTGATTACAGTAAACTTACAGTTTAACACACTGTGTATGTTAAACAACACAGTGTGTTGTCAAAGGAGGATTTGAAGACACTCGATCCAGTAGACTCAGATTTAAAGATCAGCTGGATGACGTCAGACAGTCACCTGGTACTGAAGTGATGTTTCAAAATAAGAGGCTAAAAACTTTATTGTGACTCATTTCTAATTCTTAATCTGCTGATTGTGTGATTGTGATTGTGACCTGCAGTCTCATCAAATCTAACAAAGACTGCAAAGTTGCGTGCATGTCTTCTGGTTCTATATTATAGTCTGTCTGCATGTTGTCACCACGTTCTCTGCCTACATGCAGTGTGAACAGGTTCACTGTGTCTGTGTTATGATTCACCTGATCAGGGTCAGGGTTCTGGTTCCGATCATTTGTGATTATTCAGGACTGAGCCTCAGCGAACGCCTGCTCTCATTTCTTTTGTTACCTTTTTTATGTCATTGACTAATTGTGCATAATTAGTGATGCGATCAGTGAATGAAGATGTGCAGGAGAATATGCTTTTACTCTGAAGAAGTCACTGGCTTGGCCTGGTTGTTCTCCTGGCTTTTCATTGATCCACAACTTCAGAAGTGATT
The DNA here is from genome assembly GCF_046127955.1 of Nelusetta ayraudi. Lineage (NCBI taxonomy): Eukaryota > Metazoa > Chordata > Actinopteri > Tetraodontiformes > Monacanthidae > Nelusetta > Nelusetta ayraudi. The sequence goes on from NW_027466064.1 coordinate 826,025, forward strand.
TCCTAGATTGTAACATCACACCTTTTTCTACCTTTATTATGAAATATGAGAAACAACAACAACAACAGTAACAACAACTCAGAACTAAAGGCACATTTACATTGCTTTTCATTGTCTTCACGTTTTACTTTGTTTATTCATTTCCAGGGTTTGAAGTTGATATTGTTGAGATGAAAGTGTGGATCAGTGCACCGCACGGCATGCTGGGAACTGGGCCGGTTCCCTTCCCACTTTACATTCTCTGGATTGTCCCCCCTTAGGAAGGAGGCAGAGAACCCTGAAACCCAGAGAGAAGCACGTAGACACAGGGAGAGCACAGGGATCAAACCAGCAACCTTCTTGCTGTTAGGAAAGAAAAAAAGGAAGTCCAAGCTCTGCCCACTTTCTGTCACTTTTTCTCTCTGAAGGCCCAACAATCAAAGAACACTGCAGCAGAGCCAAGCAGCCACTGGGGCTAGGGTCTGGGGTCTGGGGCTAGGGTCTGGGGTCTGGGGCTAGGGTCTGGGGTCTGGGGCTAGGGCCTGGAGTCTGGGGCTAGGGCCTGGGGCTAGGGTCTGGGGCTAGGGTCTGGGGGGGCTGGGGTCTGGGGCTAGGGCCTGGGGCTAGGGTCTGGGGCTGGGAAATGACCTCAGGATGCCTCCATGCCACGCACCCCCCGGTGGACGCACCTGGGAGGGCGCCCTCCTTGGCAGAGGGTGGTCTGGTGATGAGGGCCCCAGACAGCCAATGATGTGGGGCCACGCGGCTGATGATGCGTCACAGGGAAGGCACTCCAGGGTCTTTACCAGGTTCCACCCCAGCCAAGGGTTCTCCAACCCCAAACAACCATCGTGATCCTTCAGGGATCTGTAAGATCCGGTCCTACTCAGAACCCTGCAGTGCGGTGGTGGACAGAGCCGACACCGTCCTGCATAATGAAACATCACACTGAACCACTCAGTGATTCACTCAGACTCACATCCAGCCAGTCAGCTCTCATTATGTTCAACTGATTCATTCAAACATCAACTGATTCATTCAAACATCAACTGATTCATTCAAATATAAACTGATTCATTCAAATATTAACTGATTCATTCAAACATCAACTGATTCATTCAAACATCAACTGATTCATTCAAATATAAACTGATTCATTCAATTCTGTGCTGGTTCTCATGAAAGTCGTTCAGAGTCACAGCAGACAAACGTTGTTGTCTCGCCTTCTGTTCTTTTGTCTGGGAAGTCGTGATGATGTCATCAGACAGCAGCGCCTGGGGCCCCGCCCCTTCACTGTCATTCACAACAGGCCGCCTGGCGTCCGTCTGGCAGGAGACGGCTGCGTGAAGCCCCTCCTCCTCCCTCACGGTTGCAGTGGGCGTGGTCTCGGCCCAGCAGAGGGTGAGGGTCAAACTGAGGGTCAGACTGAGGGTCAGCAGGTACAGGTGTGAGCTGGCGGAGGAGGAGGAGTCACCTGGCACGTCAAGGCAGCCGCTCTTCTTCAAACAGACCTTCTTCTCACAAAAGGTACCTGCAAAAGTGACATCATCAGACATGTGGATGACATCATCAGACACCTGCTCAGTGACATCATCAGACACTCTACCTGTGACATCATCAGACGCCTGCTCAGTGACATCATCAGACTCTACCTGTGTGGCTGTCCGGGCAGAGGTCAGGGGTCAGGGGTCAGGAGGAGTGCTCTACCTGTGTAGCTCTCCGGGCAGAGGTCAGGGGTCAGGGGTCAGGAGGAGTGCTCTACCTGTGTAGCTCTCCGGGCAGAGGTCAGAGGTCAGGGGTCAGGGGTCAGGAGGAGTGCTCTACCTGTGTAGCTCTCCGGGCAGACGCAGCTCTGGAGGTCCAGGCAGGTTCCTCCGTTCTGACACAGCAGGCTGTCGTCGTCACACAGGTTTGCTGAGAGCAGATCTGGGATCAGCGGTCGATCGACACAATGTGTGCGCTCGTGGCAGCGTGCGACTCGTACCGGTGCAGCCGACTCCGCCCTCTCTCCATGTGTAGCCAGGTGAGCAGGTGTCACAGCGCCGCCCGGTGGCTCCACTCTTACACTGACACTCACCGTCTTCAGAGCAGTGAGGGGAAAGACTGCGTTCTAGGTCACAGTCACACTCTGACACACACACACACACACACACACACACACACACACACACACACCTGTTGGAGAGTACATGACTGAGGTTGTGTGTGTGTGAGGTTGTGTGTGTGTGTGTGAGGTTGTGTGTGTGTGAGTGTGACTCACCAACACAGACGGCTTCGTCCTGCAGCGCCACTGAGGCGTTCCTATAGAACCCGAGCCGGCAGAACTCGCACTTCTGTCCTCTTGTGTTGTGCTTGCAGCTCACGCACGTCACCACGTCGATGAAGTCGATGTAGCTGCAGCGGTTGGAGTGAGCGTTGCACTCGCAGTCTGACGGACAAGCACACAATCGCAGACTTCAGGTGGTTCACAGTTTCACAAAGAAGCTCCTCCCACTTTACACAAATGCACCAACGAGACGCTTGAAGACTGCGCTGGTGGAGGAGGAGGAGTCAGATCTGCAATTCAACCAATCACAGAGGAGTTTGAGCAACCAAAGCCTCTGTTCTGGTCGTCCTGGGTGGTTCTGGGTGGTTCTGGGTGGTTCTGGAGGCTTCTGGGGGGTCCTGGGTGGTTCTGGGTGGTTCTGGGTGGTTCTGGGTGTGGACCAGGTCTATTGGTCTACAGGGATCTGTGGAAGCCTCTGTCACCATTCGGAGGAGGCTTGTGGGGGGGGGGGTCTTACCCTGGAAGGCGATGTAGGCGATTTTGGACAGTTGACTGGACTTTGGTCCTCCAGGGATCAGAATCTTCTGGGTGGCTTTGGACACAAAGTAAGGTGTGTCACATGACCACAGGTAGGTAACGCCCATCAGGACTTGACAAACACAGTGGATGTGTTTGTGGCTATTACAGCAGTAGTGACCAAACTACTGCTACTGAAAACTGCAGCCGATGCTGCTTCTGTTGCTACCACTGGACAAACTACTGCTTCTGTTGCTACCACTGGACAAACTACTGCTTCTGTTGGTACCACTGGATAAACTACAGCAGCTGATGCTGTGGTCGCCAGCCACACGATGCCGTACCTTTTTTCTCATAGCCTTTCTCCTCCTTCTCCTTCCCTCCTTCCTCTTTAGCTTCCTTGTTGCTCTCCTCTTGCTCCCTCGTCGCTGGTTCACCAAGGATGAAAAGATGTTTTACTTTTAGTAGAAACAAAGAGATTCATAAAGAAAATATCTATTTCTGCTACTTGTTTAAGAAAAATATTTTCTTTTTCACGAGATGTTGAGGAAAGTGACTCTCCTACACAACTCCGGGTCTTTGGGTTTATCTCGGGTATATTCAGAACTGGAGTGTACCTGTCTGCTGACTCTGCTTGTCCCTCTTTGCATCCAGATCTGCTTCTTCTGCAGGTCCCGTAGAAGCTGAATCCTCTCCTGTTGGTTCTTCTGGTGTCTGAGTGACTGAAATGTCTTCTTGTGGATTAGCCACTTCCTCAGGGGGGTCTGGCCTAGAATCCATCCCCTCACTCTCTGGCTCTGGATAAGCTTGCGTTACGGATTCCAGCCCGGTGAGATTAGAATCCAGTCCAGGAATGACAAAGGTCGGATCGGCAACGTCCCCTGGTTCAGATGAATTACCCGCAATGTTACCAGGATCACCGACTGATGAATCGGATCCAGATTGGCCTGAGCTGGGCTTTTCTGCAAAAGGGAAGGTGAAGTCCACAGGGGCCAAGTCCCCACTGGGTCCAGGGGCCTCTGGGTTTGTGGCTGGAGCAGCTTCCCCTCCTTGTTTAGGAAGAGGCAACACTGACTCCACTGCAGCATCAGGGGGAACTCCATTTGGAAGAGGTCTATCTATCAGGGTGTCCAGAGTCCTAGTAGGAGGAGATTCTGAAGAAACATCTGGAAGTGGTACATTAGGAGATGGTGCGTCAGGAGATGGTATTTTTGGATTAGGTACAGTGGGTTCTGGAGAAGGCACAGGAGGAGGTGATACACTTGGAAAAGGTACATCAGGAATCTGTGTTTCTGTAAGAGGGACATCTGGAACGCTTAATGTAAATACATCCACGGGAGATACATCAGAGGGGAGCACATCTGGAGGAGCTTCATCTGGGCGAGGTCCATCCCAAGGGACTTCAGGGAGAGGTGTATATGACGGAGGTACATCAGGAGAAGGTACAGTAGAGGGGCCTATGTCAGGGGGAGCTTCACCAGGAGGAGGTGGAGCGTTAGAGGACGGTGTGCCAAGAGACCTTTCATCAGGTACATCAGGAACAAGACCTTCAGGTGGAGCCTCTAAATCAGGACCGGGTACCTCCGCAGGTACATCAGGAACAAGACCTTCAGGTGGAGCCTCTAAATCAGGACCGGGTACCTCCGCGGGTACATCAGGAACAAGACCTTCAGTTGGAGCCTCTAAATCAGGACCGGGTTCCTCCACGGGTACATCAGGAACAAGACCTTCAGGTGGAGCCTCTAAATCAGGACTGGGTACCTCCGCGGGTACATCAGGGACAAGACCTTCAGGTGGAGCCTCTAAATCAGGACCGGGTACCTCCACGGGTACATCAGGAAGGGTTAAATCTGGAGGAAGCTTAGTGGGGGTTCGCACTTCCAGAGGTACTTCAGGAGGAGGTTCCCCAGAAGAAGGGACTTCAGGAGGAGGTTCCCCAGAAGCAGGGACTTCTCCAGGGACAGGAGGAAGTACATTGGGAGTTGGCTTATTCAGCGGAGTGTCTGTAGGAACATCAGGAAAGGTTGCATCAGTTCCTGTTGTAAATGAAGAATTTCCAGGCTGATAAGTTGGAGCCAGCAAAGTGGGCGGAGCTTCTCCAGGTTTAGCCCTATCACCGCTCAGGGTTATTTCTGGGATTCTTTCCACAGTCGTTGTTCCGGGTGGTGTTGCAGTGGCATCAGCAGATACAGTTGTGTTGGTGATCTTGTCGGTGTTATCAGTCTCAGAGATAGCAGAGTCTGTACTGTCTGGGGGAGACGTGGGGTCGATGGGTCGGGTCACCGGGTCAGAAATGGACACGGCAGAGTCGACCCCTGTGCCTGCAGAGGTTAAGCTGGTGTCACTGGTGTCAGTAGTGTATCTCTGGCCAGCAGTGGTACGGAGAGTGGAGGTGTCCAAAGAGTCTCCGGTCTCCTCAGCAACACTGCTGGGCGGGGCTTCTGGGGAGACACTGGTGCCTGTGGTGCTGGGAGGAGCACTACTGAGAGTAGTGGAATCTGTGGACTGTGCTACTGTGCTACTCTGGAAGAATGGTGTTGGCCTCACGTCAGTCATGGTAGTGCTAATAATGAGAGCGTTAGCAGATATTGTAACATCCTGACTCCTCGTTGTTTCTACTGTAGCGTCGCTCTGTGTGTTGGCTGTGACAGTAAGAGGACTCTGTGTGGGAGTGGCCTCGGCTGTAACATATTCAAACACAGCCATAGAGACGTCAGTCGTGGTGCTAGGGGTGCTAGCAGCGTTGGTAGTAGAGCTGCCAGTAGAAGTACCATCAGTTATATCTGGCAAGGTGTCAGCACTGTCAGTAATACTGCTGGGAGCAGTTGCAGTGGTTGCTGTAGCTGTGGTGGCAGTGGTCATGGTGGCAGTGATGGTAGGAGTGGTAGGGGTGGTAAGGGTGGTAGCAGTGGTAGCAGTGGTAGGAGTGGTAGGGGTGGTAGGAGTGGTAGTGATGGTAGGAGTGGTAGCAGTGGTAGGGGTGGTAGGAGTGGTAGGGGTGGTAGGAGTGTTAGGGGTGGTAGGAGTGGTAGTGATGGTAGGAGTGGTAGCAGTGGTAGGAGTGGTAGAGGTGGTAGTGATGGTAGGAGTGGTAGAGGTGGTAGGAGTGGTAGCAGTGGTAGGGGTGGTAGGAGTGGTAGGGATAGCAGTGGTAGGGATAGCAGTGGTAGGAATAGCAGAGGTAGGGGTGGTAGAGGTAGCAGTGGTAGGGATAGCAGTGGTAGGGTTAGCAGTGGTAGGGGTGGTAGGGGTAGCAGTGGTAGGGATAGCAGTGGTAGGGATAGCAGTGGTAGGGGTGGTAGAGGTAGCAGTGGTAGGGATAGCAGTGGTAGGGGTGGCAGTGGTCATGGTGGCAGTGGTAGGGGTGCTAGTCGTGCTAGCAGTGCTAGCAGTGCTAGTCGTGGTAGTAACAGTGTTGGTTCTAACGTCACTCATTCCATCTGATGAGGCAGAAGTTGTGTCAGACTCTGAGTCACCGGCCGCTGTCAGAGAAGAAGAGTTAGGACGCTTTAGTGGAGCTCAACTTGTTACAAGGGTTAACCCTAACCCTACCCTAACCCTAACCCTAGAAGAAGAGTTAGGACGCTTTAGTGGAGCTCAACTTGCCATCGCCTCGCCATCCTGACCCTCGCCATCCTAACCCTCGCCATCCTGACCCTCACCATCCTAACCCTAACCCATCCTAACCCTCGCCATCATGACCCTCGCCATCCTGACCCTCGCCATCCTAACTACAAGCACTTCATCAGCTACCGGCCAATCAGCAGGCAGCGCTGTGAACCATTGGGTTCTGTTCTGCACAGATCTTCACTGGACTTTATTGGGATTTTTGTGATCAATTCCACACTCTGTGGGTCACTTCCTGTCCACTTCCTGTCCACTTCTTGTCCACACGTTCATTAGGGTTATACTTGAACTACTACTATTGTGTGGATTCAGTCACACCAATCATCTGTTGTTCTACAGGTTGGACTCGTGTCATGATTGGATCATTGTTGCATCTTGGAGAGGCGGAGCTTATAGAAGAACCTGGAGACGTGCAGTAAAAGTCTGTGTGTTACTTAAAGGGACTCAGATTAAAGAGGAGCCATCTGTTAGCGCGTTAGCATCAGATTAGCTTACAGTCCTGTGAAGCTTTGGCTCAGTTTGACGCTGAGACACAAGCGGAGCTCACGATTGGCTAGTGCTCACCGAGCCCCGCCTTCTGCTGTCGCTGGTTTAATGAGAGATTCAGAGCCTCCGGGGAAACGGAGCACAGTTTCCAGTGCGACTTCCTGGAAGTCATTGTAAACAGGAAGTATCCGTTAAATCAAAGTTCCAAAGCCGCATCTCATGATGCAACACTGACCACATGACAGCAACACTGGGAACACAGGACAGTTGGACAGACGGGTGTGCAGACAGACGGGTGTGAGGCTCAGCTCTACTTACTGGCTGTGGTTTGCGGCGCTTCACCTGAGAGAACATGAAAATGTTTCCAACATTAAAACCCTCAAGTGTCACTTTGGTGCCTGTCACAGTGTGTGTGTGTGTGTGTGTGTGTGTGTGTGTGTGTGTGCGTGCGCGTCCAGTTACGTACAGGTGTTGGCCGTCCCCCGGGGCAGTGGCAGGTACGACCCGGCTCTCCAGGCGCGGGCCTGGCAGTCTGGGCTGCAGCGCTCGCAGTCCTGCCCGCTGGTGTTGTGCTCACACACACACTGCAGCGTGGCGTCACGGAGAACACACTGCGCTGCGTGCAGGTTGCACTTACACCTGCAGGGGGCACAAGCACAGCGGTCCGTGTGTGTGTTGACCCTGGCAGGAAGTACTTCCTCTCTCCGTCTCTCCTCACTGTGTCACTGAAGCTAAGGACTTCTAGCTGAAGGTTGCTAGCTAGCTAACTGCTAGCTGCTAACTGAAGCTAAGGACTTCTAGCTGAAGGTTGCTAGCTAGCTGCTGCTTGCTAACAGGTTGTTTACCGGGCAGGCACGTCGATGTTAGAAATTGCGTAAAAGTATTTGAGCAAGTTGTCCCGCTGGACGTAGGTTCCTCCCAGGGCCGGGCGGAGGAGGCGGAGCCGGAGGTTTGTGAAGGTGAAGAATTCTCTCAGGCCCTTCATGGTCTCCAGCCGGGTGTACAAGGTGTCCATGTTGATAAGCTTGGGACCTGCAAACACCCCGAGGCGGGCTCGCACCTCCAGCACCACGGCCTTCTCTTCCTGTTGGAGGACAAGGAAGTGTGGTGGCTCAGGTTCTTCACCTTCAGCAGCGAAGCTTCTCAATCTTTTCTTTCTCCTCCCCTTCCACCAGGAGGAGGAGCTTCACCCACCTTGGCGCCGACCCAGCCTGAGTACTGCTCGGTGCAGATGACCCGTGTTATGTTACTGGGCGCCAAGTCAGAGACACGTTTGGGAGACATGCCGAAGGCCTCCAGGCAGTCGTCGGCGTAGTACTGGTACGGAAACCAAGTGACGCCTGCAGAGCAGACCAGCAGTCGTTAGCAGTAACATGAAGGTCAAAGTTCAAATGGCAGCGTCGAGTGAAGGAAGAAAGGAAGGTTGTGAGTCTGTGTGTGTGTGTGTGTGTGAGTGTGTGTGTGTGTGTGTGTGTGTGTGTGTATGAGTCTGTGTGTGTGTGTGTGTGTGAGTGTGTGTGTGTGTGTGTGTGTGTGTATGAGTGTGTGAGTGTGTGTGTGTGTGTGTGTGTGTGTGTGTGAGAGTCTGTGTGAGTCTGTGTGTGTGTGAGTATGTGTGTGTGTGTGTGTGTGTGAGTCTGTGTGTGTGTGTGTGTGTGAGTGTGTGTGAGTCTGTGTGTGTGTGTGTGTGTGTGTGTGTGTGTGTGACTCACCCTTGTCCAGGGATTTCTCCAGCACCATGCTGGTTGGCCGGCCGTACTCAAAAGTGACAACGATGTCATCGACCACCTCCAGACTCTTATTCCATGACAGTGTGATGTTGGCCAATAGGGGCTCAGGGTACCGGGACCATGTGACCGTCTGCCAGTAGGTGATGAGCCCGCCCCTCTCTCTGTCTCCCATGAGTTGGGGTGGGTGAGACAGGTCCGGGCTGGAGGCGTCGCACTCATCGCTGCACAGGTACGGGTTCTCCTGCAGGGCGAGCAGTGTTAGCGCCCCTACTGGTCACCCTTGGAACTGCACATCCTAGCAGTGTCTTGCCAAGCTGTCATGTTTGGATCATTGGGCCGCATTCATTCAACAGACTGTGAGATAAAGCTGAAGCTTTTCTCCTCACAGCTACAGTTAGCCACCAGCTTGGCTGTTAGCTCCTGTGAGAGGGCCAAAGCACCACCTGTTACACACACACACACACACACACTGCATTGTGTGTGTGATTACCGCTGATGCTAATCTGATGACTGTGTGTTGATCCTTTAACTTCAGCTGCAGCTGTCAGTGAGCAGCTTGGCAGTGTGGGCGGCGGCTAAAGGTCTCAGCAGTCACCTGCACTGAGTGAGCAGTAGTCCCCCCCCCCCCCCCCCCCCCCACTGAGCATCCTGAGCTCTCTGCAGTGGAGTCCCCAGGTCGCTGGGTTATTAGCAGGTTGATGGCATCATCACTCAGGATCAATAATTCACACAACCAGCCTGGTTTCCCAAAGGAACCATTAGACCCACAGCAGGATCTAGCAGTGTGTGTGTGTGTGTGTGTGTGTGTGTGTGTGACTGACCAGGGTGCAGAACCTCTCTGGTGGGTTTCCACAGGTGATGCCGGGGGGGTCCACTCTGATCTGCATGGCTTCCTTCATGTTGGTGGCGGGCGGCTGGCAGGCGTAGAACTCCCAGCCGGCGCCGCCCTCCGAAGCTCGCAGGGCGCCGCATGCCTCCCACGGCGTCCCGGTCTGGGCCAGGCCCGGGGCCGGCAGCAGGAGCAGGACCAGGACCGGGACCGGGACCGGGCAGGACCGCATGGTGGCAGGAGGTTCTTCAGCCTGCTCACATTCTCAAGCGACTGGCAGAAACGTGTTTGTCAGAGCAGAGACTCCGCCCACCTGCTGCAGCGACGCTGGGACAAGGACGCACCTGAAGTCACGCAAGTACACTTCAAAATAATGTGTGTGTGTGTGTGTGTGTGTGTGTGTGTGCTCCTTATTGCGAGCAGGTGTCTGTGTTGGTCAGAACTGGTGAAACAATATCAACCTGAAATCTGGAGGCTCCGCCCCCTTCTTCTGAAACAACATCTCTCTCCCTAACCCTCCTCCCCATCGGCAGGTCGCACTGTGACCCACAACTTCTTCACAATCTGCATTTCAGTGGCTCTGTGTGTGTGTGTGTGTGTGTGTGTGTGTGTGTCTTACCTCTCCCCAGTCTCTCTCTCTCTCTCTCTCCCCTCTTTTCTTGAGACTCTCCTTTTTATCCTCTCTAATCTCTCTCTCTACTTTTCTCCTCCCCCTCTGCCTCAGGCTCCTCCCCCTCTGCGATGCAATCATCTTCCACAATTAGGTGACGTTAAGGGGTAAATCTGGACATTTCTATTGGCCGAGCAGTCACATGACCCCAGAGGTCGTCTGTGAATATTAATGTCAATAAAAATGAATCGTGCTCACAGTGGCTTGACTGAGAACAACGCCCCTGGTGGAGGAGTTTAGTCCTGCAACTCTGTGGCCCCATAAACTCACCTAGCAATATATATATATATATATATATATATATATATACATATATAAATTTGCAGCTTCAGTTGACTGTGTGTTTGTTCCGCTGCCTTTAAAGCAGCGTCAACTTCAAAAAACATCTGGAATGTAAAACTGCTTTTAGAAACTTGTTGTTTTAAAACCTTCATTTTTCCTTCAATGGGATTCTTATACATTTCTGGAAGAACTAAATAAACAAATAAAAGGTCAGAGGCCAAGAGAGAGAGAGAGAGAGAGAGAGAGAGAGAGAGAGAGAGAGAGAGAGAGAGAGAGAGCGAGCGTGGCTTTTATTTTGAAATGCTCTGTTGTCATTTCCGCCGGAAGTGGTTCAGGCTCATACACAAACAGAAGCGAGCGTTGCTCAGCGGATCTGGAAGCTCCAGCTGAGACCGAGGCGGTTCGGTTCAGTTCGGGGTTTTGTGGGTGCTGGACGAATCGGTCTTGGTTCTTCTGCTCGTCGACGCTTCAGGCGACGTCGCTGTGACGTCACAAAGTGCGCCGGCCGCCGGAGAGGCAGAGACAAAGCCGAGAAGATGGCGGACGTGGTGAACGTCGGCGTCAACTTGGACGCCTTTTCTCACGCGATCAGCGGCATCCAGGCGCTGCGCTCGAGCGTCAGCCGCGTGTTCGAGAGCCTGAAAGACGGCATGAAGAACCGCGAGACCCTGGAGGGTCGCGAGAAGAACTTCATCGCCGAGTTCCAGGACAACCTGCAGGCCGTCAACAGGGACCTCAAGTCAGTGGCTCTCCGCGCGCGTGCAGTTTGTTTTGTTTCTCACAATTTGAAATAAAGAGAATAATAATACAGAGGAAAGTTCAGTACAGTATGAAAGTGCAACGAATATATCGCGAGGTGATAAACAACAACACCTGCTAGCATCAGCTGGGGTGCTTTTTATCGGGCATTTATATTCAACACAACACCGAGCAGCGCTAAAAATCAAAGCACAGAGTTTCAGAACCGCAGAAGAAGTCCGCACTGCCTCACACAGCAAAGCTGCGCTTGAACTTTTTTAACTTTGTAACTTTTTTTTTAACCTTTTAAGCGATGGAAGAAAAGAAGAAGAAGAAAGAGCGAGCGCGTTGTTCTGGAGCAGTGGGTTCTAAGCATTTGGCTAAGCTAACGAAACTCACAGCTGTTTGTCATGTTGCAGCCAGAGTGCCAGACCATAATAAACAGTAGACAACTTCTGTGTTTGCGCTCAACATCATGGAACAGCAGTGCTCAGCGCACGCGGCTTGTTTGTGAAAACTTTTGCCTCTCGGCTGCTTCGCTGAACGTGTCTGTCTGTCGCCTAAGCTCCGCCTACTCATGATGCGTTCAGAGGCGGCTCGGAAAAACTTCTCAACGCGTTCATAATGAATGAAGTGGCGGTCATGGGTGTAAAGGTGCGCCCCGTGTCCCCTGCGTCCGCCACGCCCATGAAGAGCGCGTGAGAAGTCCAGAGTGTCACTGTCTTCACTCCAGGAAGAACTCTGATCCACCCAGAACCAGAACCAAGCCTTCCTCCTTCAGTGTCAGACCCCAGTCAGTGTGTGTCCTTGGTTGTGTAGTTGTGTGTCGCTTCTCTTGCTGTGAAGTTTCCTCCAGTCTGACGAAGTGAGCGCTGGTCGGCTGACTCTCTCCCCCCCCTCCCCCCCCCAGTGAGTTGGAGCGGCTGAGCGGTCTGGTTGGTCGGCCCTCAGAGTCCCACCCCCTCCACAACAGCGGCCTGCTCAGCCTGGACCCGGTCCAGGACAAAACCCCGCTCTACTCCCAGCTGCTGCAGGCCTACAAGTGGTCCAACAAGGTGGGCGGAGCCACGTCACCCGGCACCGCTGACCCAGCTGGGTTGCGGAGCGATGACGACGTACTCGGTTGCTATGTGAACGCGTGTGTGTGTGTGTGTGTGTGTGTGTGTGTGTGTGTGTATAGTTGCAGTACCACGCGGGCCTGGCGTCCAGCTTGTTGAACCAGCAGTCTCTGAAGCGATCGGCCAATCAGATGGGAGCGTCTGCAAAGAGGCGGCCCAAAGTGCAGCCCAGCACACTGGTTCTGCCTCCTCAGTGAGTTACACAACAACACAACACCACTTGTTCGGATCAGAACCTTTGTTGAGTGATCAGATGATGGCTGACCTGTGACCTCTGACCTGTGACCTGTGACCTGCTCTCAGGTACGTAGATGATGTTATCTCCCGGATCGGCAGGATGTTTCCTGATATGACCATCGAGCTCTTCAGACCCAATGGGACGTCGGCTGTACTGCTGGTACACACACACACACACACACACACACACACACACACACACACACACAGTTTGGGTCTTTGCATCAGGAGGGGGGGGGCGCTGCACAAGTCTGGTTGCTTCTGGAGACACGCCCACTAACACGTGTCTCTCTCCCTCTCTCTCTCTGTCTCTCACTCTCTCCCTCTCTCTCTGTCTCTCTCTCTCTCCCTCTCTCTCTGTCTCTCTCTCTCTCTCTCTCTCCCTCTCTCTCCCCGTCTCTCTCTCTCTCTCTCTCTCTCTCTCTGACTCTCTCCCTCTCTCTCTCTCTCCCTCCCTCTCTCGCTCTCTTTCCCTCCCTCTCTCTCTCTCCCTCCCTCTCTCTGTCTCACCCCCCCCCTCTGTAGGTGACCTTGGGGAAGGTGCTGAAGGCCATCGTGGTGATGCGTTCGCTGTTCATTGACAGGACGGTGGTCCGAGGATTCAACGAGAATGTTTACAATGAGGATGGAAAGGTGAAGGGGCGGAGCCATGGCACTGGGAAGTTGCACTTCCTGTCACACCTGCACTCACACCTGTGGTGTCTTTTTCAGCTGGACATCTGGACCAAGTCGCAGTACCAGGTCTTCCAGAAGGTAAAGCCAGGCTTCTAGCCACGCCCCCCACTCTTTTGATTGGTCGAGTCGCCGCTGGCACCGCCAGCAGTCAGCGAGGGGAAATGAACCCCCTAGTGGTGGTTTATAGTACAGCATGTAGAAGGAACACCTGCCCACTTTGTCATCGTGCCAAGCGGCCGGGAAGCAGAGGCTCTGAGAGGGGGGGCGTTAGCTCCCTGCTGCTCACTGCTGATTGGCTGTGCTGTTACCAGGTGACCGACCACGCCACCACTGCCCTGCTGCACTACCAGCTCCCTCAGATGCCCGACGTGGTCGTGCGTTCCTTCATGGTGAGAGAGTCCTGCACACCTGTCTGTCTGTCCACCTGTCTCACTCTCTGCTCACCTGTCTCCCTCCTGTCTGTCTGTCCACCTGTCTGTCTGTCCACCTGTCTCACCCTCTGCTCACCTGTCTCCCTCCCTCCTGTCTGTCTGTCTGTCCACCCGTCTCTCCTTCTGCTCATCTGTCTCCCTCCCTCCTGTCTGTCTGTCCACCCGTCTCTCCCTCTGCTCATCTGTCTCCCTCCCTCCTGTCTGTCTGTCCACCCGTCTCTCCCTCTGCTCACCTGTCTCCCTCCTGTCTGTCTGTCCACCCGTCTCTCCCTCTGCTCACCTGTCTCCCTCCCTCCTGTCTGTCTGTCCACCTGTCTCACCCTCTGCTCACCTGTCTCCCTCCTGTCTGTCTGTCCACCCGTCTCTCCCTCTGCTCACCTGTCTCCCTCCCTCCTGTCTGTCTGTCCACCCGTCTCACCCTCTGCTCACCTGTCTCCCTCCCTCCTGTCTGTCTGTCCACCCGTCTCACCCTCTGCTCACCTGTCTGTCTGTCTGTCCACCCGTCTCACCCTCTGCTCACCTGTCTCCCTCCCTCCTGTCTGTCTGTCCAGACGTGGCTGCGGAGCTACATCAAGCTCTTCCAGTCTTCCTGCCAGCGCTGCGGTCACTTCCTGCAGGATGGACTTCCTCCAACCTGGAGGGACTTTAGGACCCTGGAGGCGTTTCATGACACCTGCCGCATGTGAACGCTTCCTGTCTGTCGTGTGTGTTGTGTAAAAAGATTGTTGTAATAAAGTTGTTTGATACGTGGATGTTGTGATTTCCTGAGCAACACAGAAACTCCACTTCTGAAGTGACTGTGGTGCATTGTGGGAGAGTTGATGATCAGCTGATCAGACATGCGAGTCTGATTGGCTCTTGTGTTTAAAGTCCTGCAGCAGCGATCATTAACCTTTATTAATTATTGATCTGACGCTGGAGCATCGCTGTGACCTTAAAGCAACGCAACACGGTCGCCCCCTGCTGCTGTGTGATTGGTCAGCTGAGAGTCTCCTGGAGGCCATTGCTGATTGGTTGTTGACTTCTGATCTTTCAACAGTAGCGACCAGGTGAGCTCGACTTCCCACAGCAACACTTTGCACTCACAGTGTTGACAACACAACACAAAGTCAACACAAGCCACCCGCGTCATCCAGCTCTTCCAGCTCCATGATGGTGATGATGATGATGATGGTGATGGTCTTCCTCAAGTTCTGGCCTTTGTTTGGTTCTCTTGGTCTCGGACCTGACTGCAGTTATAGGACAGGAGATTTTTTTTAATGACATAAATGTTGTAAAGCAATGATATTTAGAGGACCCTGACCCTGGACCTAGCCCTGACCCTGACCCTAGGCCTGAGCCTGACCCTAGCCCTGACCCTGACCCTGGACCTAGCCCTGACCCTGACCCTAGGCCTGACTCTGACCCTGACCCTAGCCCTGACCCTGACCCTGGACCTAGCCCTGACCCTGACCCTGACCCTAGGCCTGACCCAGCCAAAGAGTTCCTGACTTCCTAGCCGGAGACATTTCTAATTGGACCGGAACCAAGACGTGTGTCCTTTCTTCAAGTATTCTTCACGTTATTTCATTTAAATGTCAATAACTATTTGTAACCTGTTAGCATTATTGTGTTTTACAGTGGTGATGAGTTTTGAAATCAGCTTTGCTACCAAAGTGATGCCTTATCTGTTGTCAGGTGACACGAAGGTATTTTCTGTGAACTCCTTTCATTCTTTCTTTCATTTCTTTTTGCTGTTGAGCAGTAGACAGGCGTGAAACCGAACCTGCTTCTGCTGTTCCCGGATCAGTTCGCACCGCTCCGAGCAAACCAACCAACCGCGTGTTTGGGTGCAACAGCCGCTGCTGAGAGCGGAGGGGAAAATGCGGTCGAACGGCGCCACCTGCTGGTGGAGCTGCGCATTGCAGCTGCAGCCTTCCAGTTTCAGCACCGATTCATTTCTCGCTGTATCGTGACAATTCACGCCGGACTGTGTCCACACTGAGCATGCGCAGCTGCAGCCCCGCCCTGCCGCTGTCACACAATCTCAGCATCTCCTGTCGATGACAAAGGGTCTTTCGGGTGGACGCGCCGCGCGCGACCGCCTCCTCTGCCGTGGTGCTGCTGCAGACGCTGACGGACAGACGGCCCGAGTGTCGCGGAGATGCGCGTGTCTGCCGGCGGCTTCTGACGGTGATCGTCGGTTCAGTGAAGCGGAGCCGCGGCGGCGAACCGGACCGGAACCATGAGCTGCAACTGGGGAACCGAGCTGTGGGTATGTTACCGCCGCAGTACCGAGCTACCGGGCGCCCCTGTGTGTGTGTGCGCGCGTGTGTGTGCGCGCGCACGCGCTAGACGGAGGGAGGGCCTCGTGCCTTTGTGCCATAGCAACACTGAGTGACTCCTGCGGCCGCGCGCTGCGTCCTGCGTGACGGCGCTGCAGCTGTTTTGCGATCAGTGATCGATGATGTGATCAGAAGTCAGTGACGACGGTCAGGAGACTCGCGCACTGTTGACTGCAGAACAAAGAGTCGCTCTCAACCAGGAACAGAATCAGCAGCGTGTGTTGTGTTTTGTTGCGTTGTGTTGTGTTGTTGTGTCAGGATCAGTTCGACAACCTGGAGAAGTCGACCGGCTGGGGCATCGACTTCCTGGAGAGGTACACCAAGTTCGTCAAGGAGCGCGCTGACATCGAGCTGAGCTACGCCAAACAGATCAGGTAGCGGCCGCTGACTGGGCTCCTCTGATTGGCCGGCCGCTGGTCAGGAGGTCGCAGACCGGTTGACGCTTCTGTCTTTGTCTCTGCAGGAGTCTCACCAAGAAGTACCATCCCAAGAGGAGCCGCGAAGACGACGGCAGGTCGGTCCAGACGATGACCCGGTGCTTAACGCAGGGCCCACAGGTGGAGGCTTCAGGCTGCTGCTCCGCAGAGTGCAGGATCAGACCAATGCTGCTCCACAGAGCGCAGGGTCAGACCGATGCTGCTCCGCAGAGCGCAGGGTCAGACCGATGCTGCTCCGCAGAGCGCAGGATCAGACCGATGCTGCTCCGCAGAACGCAGGGTCAGACCGATGCTGCTCCACAGAGAGCAGGGTCAGACCGATGCTGCTCCGCAGAGTGCAGGATCAGACTGGTGCAGGATCAGACCGATGCTGCTCTGCAGAGTGCAGGGTCGGGTCAGACCGATGTTGCTCCGCAGAGTGCAGGGTCAGACCGATGCTGCTCCGCAGAGTGCAGGGTCAGACCGATGCTGCTCTGCAGAGTGCAGGATCAGACTGGTGCAGGATCAGACCGATGCTGCTCTGCAGAGTGCAGGGTCAGACCGATGCTGCTCCGCAGAGTGCAGGGTCAGACTGATGCTGCTCCGCAGAGTGCAGGATCAGACTGGTGCAGGATCAGACCAATGCTGCTCTGCAGAGTGCAGGGTCAGGTCAGACCGATGCTGCTCCGCGGAGTGCAGGATCAGACCGATGCTGCTCTGCAGAGTGCAGGATCAGACTGGTGCAGGATCAGACCGATGCTGCTCCGCTGCACCAGTGGCAAAAAAACTTGTTGCCGGTTCTGTGGTTAAAGGCGTTGCCAAGATTTCATTAGAAGAGCCGACAGTCAAGTTCTCTGTAGTTCACTTCATGTTGGCTAGAGCTCAGCAGCCAATAGAATCTCAGAGGGGCGGGGCTACACTGCCCTCCACGGAGGTCAGGAGATGCAGGACGATGTTGGAGGCCCTACACCTGTTCACAAACAGCCTCCAGTGTCTGACTGTTGCCACATTGACACCTGGTGTCTGACTGTTGCCACAGGTACACCTGGTATCTGGCTGTTGCCACAGGTACACCTGGTATCTGGCTGTTGCCACAGGTACACCTGGTGTCTGACTGTTGCCACAGGTACACCTGGTGTCTGACTGTTGCCACATTGACACCTGGTGCCTGACTGTTGCCACAGGTACACCTGGTATCTGGCTGTTGCCACAGGTACACCTGGTGTCTGACTGTTGCCACAGGTACACCTGGTATCTGACTGTTGCCACATTGACACCTGGTGTCTGACTGTTGCCACAGGTACACCTGGTGTCTGACTGTTGCCACATTGACACCTGGTGTCTGACTGTTGCCACAGGTACACCTGGTGTCTGACTGTTGCCACATTGACACCTGGTGTCTGACTGTTGCCACTTTGACACCTGGTGTCTGACTGTTGCCACATTGACACCTAGTGTCTGACTGTTGCCACAGGTACACCTGGTGTCTGACTGTTGCCACATTGACACCTGGTGTCTGACTGTTGCCACATTGACACCTAGTGTCTGACTGTTGCCACAGGTACACCTGGTGTCAGGCCTTCGCTGCCACGCTGCGTCAGCTGAGTGAGGTGTCGCTGCAGAGAGAAGATCTGGCCGAGAACCTGAACTCGCAGGTCGTCTGTGAGCTGATGAGGTTCACGCAGGAGCTGAAGTCAGAGAGGAAGAATGTGGGTACACACACACGCCTGTGTGCACACACATGGTACTTGTCATCATTTTGTTGTGTTGTTGTGTTGACTTTGTGTGTTCATTCTTGCTGCAGCACTTTCAAGATGGCCGCCGTGCTCAGCAGCACATTGAGAGTTCCTGGAAACAGCTGGAGTCCGTGAGTGACACACACACACACACACACACACACACACACACACACACACACACACACACACACACACACAGTAGAAACAGGTGTGTATGTTTCTTCACTGTTTTTCTTGTTGTTCAGAGCAAGCGGCGCTTTGAGCGCGACTGTAAGGAGGCGGAGCGAGCGCAACACGCCTCCGACCGGCTGGAGCTGGAGAACAAGACAGACGGAGAAAAGGTGGAGCAACAAGAAGCTCATTGGCTCCTCCTCCTACCTCCCCTCCTCCCCTCAGCCCTTCTCCTCTTTCTGTCACCTCCATTTCAAAAATGCAACAAGTCTAAATCTGTGTTTTCAGTAAACGTGAACCTTTGAACAAACCAGAATGAGGCGGTAAATAGCGCCTCCCTGAGGGAAACTGTAGTACTGCACTGTAAGAGTTGATGATTAATTACTGTCTGTCCTTCTGTCTCTCAGCGATGCTCCCTCAAGGTAGGACTCAGTTGGACACCTCACCACTAGAGGTCACACTTACAGATACAACGTCTGCTTTGGTTCAGTTCAGATGGAGGGTCTGATGGAGGTTCTGCTGTCTGCACCGTTTCCATGTTTTAGGCTCGTCAAACCTCCCAGCAGAAGAAACAGGCGGCCGAGGAGTCCAGGAAGGAGTACGTCAGCACCTTGAACCAGTTCAACCAGGACCAGCACCAGCACTACCACACACTGGTCCCAGTCATATACCAGGTACGCCACCAGCACCGCACTCCCGCCTGGACCCAGTACCGGAGCAATGCTTGAAGGTGGTTGGCGTTGTGTCTGTGGCCTCGGCAGCGGATCCAGGACATGGAGGAGCGGCGGATCGAGCGAGTCTGCGAGGCCATGAGGCTGTCGGCCGAGGCCGAGAGGAAAGTTCTGCCCGTCGTCAGTCGCTGTCTGGACGCCATGATGGACGCAGCGGAGAGCATCCAGCCTCGCATGGTGAGCTTCCTGTCACATGACCTCAGACTCAGAACCGGCCTGACTTCTTGTCTTGCCTACTGACTGTGTGTGTGCGTGTGCGTGTGCGTGTGCGTGTGCGTGTGCATGTGTGTGTGTGTGTGTGTGTGTGTGTGTGTGTGTGTGTGTGTGTGTGTGTGTGTGTGCAGGACACCCGGCAGGTGGTGGAAGTGTATAAATCAGGCTTCGAGCCTCCGGGTGACGTGGAGTTTGAGGACTACAGCGCCGTCATGAGGAGAAGCATCTCGGAGTCCAGTTACCTTGACAACCGAGCCGAGGGGCGGAGGAATGGCAGGAAGCTGTGGCCCTTCATCAGGAAGAACAAGGCATGCACGCACACACACACACGCACGCACACACACACCTGAATATTCTTACTCTCTCTCTCTCTCTGCAGCTGTTGAGCCTGCTCTCCTCCCCTCGCCAGCCTCCTCCCCCACCCCCAACCTCACCATCACCGGGGGGCGTGGCCAACAGTCCTCAGTCACCACCTCCTGCCTCCAGAGAACCAATCACACAGCGGCTAAACGACCTCATGACTTCTGGTTCCAGAACCAGGAAGCAGTGTCTCCGCAGCCTGAAGAGAGGGGTATAGACACACACACACACACACACACACACACACACACACACACACACACACACACACACAACAACTAAAGGTAGTATCAGGTATGTTTTGTTGATGTCATCTTTCTTTGTGTCTTTCGCTGATTTGATGGACAGCTGTCACTCAAACTGGTCAGTATCACAATTGTCTGACAACATTCCGCCTGCAGATGGCAGTGTGACCCTCCAACAAATGTCCTGATTGGCTGCTCGTTTGCAGGGCTCCAGTCCTGCAGACTGCAGCCACCTTCCTCCTGAGCAGAGGCAGAAGAAGCTTCAGAGCCGAATCAACAACATCAACCAGGAGATCCAGAGGGAGAGAGAGCAGAGGTGCTGGCACACACACACACATACACACACACACACACACACACACACACACACACACACACACACACACACACAACCCAACCTAAGTCCAGTACACAGCTGGTCACATCATCTCTGCAGCTCCTGCAGGTTCAGGTTCAGGGTTGCAACGAGGCGCCCTAATATTGGTGTGTGTGTGTGTGTGTGTGTGTGTGTGTGTGTGTGTGTTTAGAGATGCACTGCTGAAGATGAGGGAGGTTTACGAGCGCAGTCCTCAGATGGGCGACGCTTCAAGTCTTGAACCGCGCCTGGATGAAGTGAAGCAAAGTCTGCAGAAACTGGAGGAGGAGCTGAGACGGAACCAGGTCCATAGAACTCCTGAGGACCGGAGACACACCTGCTGCTACACCTGCTGCTACACCTGCTGATGGCTGTGGCTCTGCATGTGTGTGTGCGTGTGTGCAGGTATGGCTGAAGGATGCTGACAGCCGAGTGTCCGACCACACCACCAGGGGGCAGAGTGGAGGCTTCACTACCCAGGCCACGACACCAGGGGGCAGCAGCAGCCTGAAGCAGCTGGACAACAGGAGTCCAGCCAGCAGAGAGAGGTGAAGGTCTCTGAGTGGTTCTGCTCAGTCAGGAGCCCAGAACGGTTCTGCTAACCCTGCTGTGTGATGTTGTTCCCAACACAAACACAATGACCTTTGAATAAAAGCACCACAGAAGAAGAAGTAGAAGATTGACTTTGGCCTGACTTTCATTTTCCTCAAGCTCCGCCCCCTCAGTCAGTCCACTGTCACATCTGGACAAACATCTGTGAACATCAGCGGCCGTGACCGTTGATGTGGCAGGCAACCACACTGCAGGACCTGTGGAGGTTGGCACGTCCGATCAAACTACAGAGCTGTGACATCACCAAGCATGAATTAAACTACCATAATCCTGTGGTTTAGGTCATTTCTACTGGACTGGAGTTCAACTACACACTGAGAGAAACACCACACTAGCATTGGAGAGAGGCCACAGCAAGTTGTTCACCGTCTGTCTGCTTCTCTTCCTGTCTCCGCCTCTTCCTGTCTGTCCCAGTCCTGATGGTAGTTACACTGAGGACCACAGCACCGAACTACACTTTAAATCTCGAAGTTCAGAGTTTGACGATGACTTTGATGACGAAGAACCACTGCCGAGCATCGGGACCTGCAAGTCTCTTTACCCGTTCCAGGGTGGGTATTGATCAGTGGTCCAGTCAGTGGTCCAGTCAGTGGTTCAGTTTATGATTCAGTCAGTGGTCCAGTCAGTGGTCCAGTCAGTGGTTCAGTTTATGATTCAGTCAGTGGTCCAGTCAGTGGTCCAGTCAGTGATTCAGTTTATGATTCAGTCAGTGATTCAGTCAATGGTTCAGTCAGTGATTCAGTCAGTGATTCAGTTTATGATTCAGTCAGTGGTCCAGTCAGTGGTCCAGTCAGTGATTCAGTCAATGATTCAGTCAGTGATTTGGTTACTGGTCCAGTCAGTGGTCCAGTCAGTGGTCCAGTCAGTGATTCAGTTTGTGATTCAGTCAGTGATTCAGTCAGTGGTCCAGTCAGTGGTCCAGTCAGTGGTCCAGTCAGTGATTCAGTCAATGATTCAGTCAGTGATTTGGTTACTGGTCCAGTCAGTGGTCCAGTCAGTGGTTCAGTCAATGGTTCAGTGAGTGATTCAGTTTATGATTCAGTCAGTGATTCAGTCAATGGTTTAGTCATTGATTCAGTCAGTGATTCAGTTTATGATTCAGTCAGTGGTCCAGTCAGTGATTCAGTTTATGATTCAGTCAGTGGTCCAGTCAGTGGTCCAGTCAGTGGTCCAGTCAGTGATTCAGTCAATGATTCAGTCAGTGATTTAGTTACTGGTCCAGTCAGTTGTCCAGTCAGTGGTCCAGTCAGTGATTCAGTCAGTGATTCAGTCAGTGATTCAGTCAGTGATTCAGTCAGTGGTCCAGTCAGTGATTCAGTTTATGATTCAGTCAGTGGTTCAGTCAGTGATTCAGTCAGTGGTCCATCAGTGATTCAGTTTATGATTCAGTCAGTGATTCAGTCAGTGGTCCAGACAGCGATGATCAGTCAGTGCATGATACTGGAGTGCAATAGCTGAAGAGTCCAGTTGGGGGCGGGATTTGTGGCAGGTCAGCTTCCATTGGCTCTTGGTGTGATGACTCTGCAGGTCAGAACGAAGGCACCTTGTCCATGGTGGAGGCGGAGCTTCTGTCGGTGGTGGAGGAGGACAAAGGTGACGGTTGGACTCGAGTGCGGCGGAACCTGGAAGAGGAAGGATACGTCCCCACGTCCTACATCAAGGTCTTCCTGGACTCTGGTGCCAAAGGTGCCTCTTCTCCTACACGTGACCTTTGACCCCTGAGCTGTCGTGCCTTCTGCTCACCTCCCGTCTGTCTTCCAGGCTTTGTGCAGAACAGTCGACTCGTCTGACGCAATAATCCACCGGTGAGGACGTCCGGTGGAGGAAGTGACGCAACAGGAAACAGGAAGTCCCACTATCTTCATCACACGTCAGCGGCAAAGACGAGGACGACGAGACGTCGTGACTGAAAACTTTGTTGAAGCTCCAAACTTAGAAAAAGATTCTTTATTGTTGATAGAAGTAAAAAGTGAACTGCAATTAACCGCAGAAGAAGAATGTGAGGTGAGGAGAGGGCGGTACTTCCTGTGGGCGTTGCCCATCGTGTCTCACTGCCATGATGTAAACCATGCGTGGGAGTCGGCACACTGTGACATCACAGTGACTCAAACAATCTGTAAGTCTCAAATGTTTCAACATCGCATCAGTGGAAATAGTGTCGTTGCTGAGATCTAGTCCCGCCTCTGCCAACATGAAGCCCCTCCCCCAGCAAACCCAGCCCCGCCCCCGCTTGGAGACTCTGCTCATGTTTTTGATTGATTGTGTAAAATGTGAAACTTTTTTTATTTTAGTGATTAGTCAATGTTTTTTATTGAGAAGTGAGCTTGCTGATCAAACTTCCTGTATGTTTACCTTTCAAAATAAAGTACACTCAAACGTTGAATCAACTCTTCATGACGTACATGGATTGTTTTCTGTGTTTCACCACGTGTGAAGGAAACGTAGCTCAGGCTCTCCACTGAGAAGAAGAAGAAGAAGAAGAAGAGGAAGAAGAGGAAGAAGAGGAAGAAGAAGAAGAAGAAGGAGAAGAAGAAGAAGAAGAGGAAGAGGAAGAAGAAGAAGAAGAGGAAGAAGAAGAGGAAGAAGAAGAAGAAGGAGAAGAAGAAGAAGAAGAGGAAGAAGAAGAACAAACATCATGTTAGCTGTGAAAGACTCGACGGCTGAGTTTCCCTCCAGGAGCCACGGCAGAGTTCTCAGCTGCTGCTTGGGTTAGGGTTCTGGATCTGTTAGGGGTTAAACCATTTTGGACTCGGTGCTGCCACCCTCTGGTTGGCTGCTGAGATGAATAATTAATGAGCTTGTAGCGCCCCCTCCAGACTGGAATGCCAAGAATGTGCGTAGTTGAATTCCACTTCCTCTCCTCGTGTTGCTCATGGTGGACGTGTGACTTCACACTCACACTGATTCACTCGCTGCAGATGAAGATTCTGTTGCTATGGAAACCAAGTCAGCAAATGAACGCATTTGACTCCTTTATGTGGGAATCAAACTGCAACACCTGATCGCTCCGGTCCTTCCTGTTCCCCCTCTTCCGTCTGATTGGCCGAGCTTCTGTCCATCAGGTCAACAAACAGCGAAGACCTTTCAGGCATTCAACCCTCTCAGCGACACTCACCTGAAGTGCAATGCCACCTGCTGGCGAGCAGAGGCAGCTGCTGACCTACACATTCACATGAAATATATATACACATATATTTTTATATATTTGTGTGTGTATTTGTATATACACGTGTGTATGTGTGTATATGATGCATCGATCTCTGGCTCTGCTGTCATTTGGATTCAGGCAGGAACTGGGTTTTAACGGCGCCGCTCTTCAGTCCCGCGTTCAGAAGACGGCGCCGAGGAGAAAAAAGAATTTCCTCTCCGGCAGATTGAGCGCACAGACGGCCGGAGGATCACGATTCTCAGCTGATTCTTGGCTCCGCTTCAGAGAAGAAGAACAAGGGGAGCGAGAGGAGGGGGAGGGCAGAGCGACAGCAGAGAGGAGCAGAGGGGGAGGAGCAGCAGAGAGGAGCAGAGGGGGAGGAGTGAACACGGAGGGAGGGAGGAGGAAGAGCAGAGCGAGCGGAGGGAGGCAGAAGGAAGAGCCGCAGGAGAAGGCGACCACGGGAAGCAGGACGGCCACAAATTAGCAGGACATCGGAGAACAAGCAGCGCATCTGCAGGAGGAGCTTGGAGGAGGAGCGGCTGAAGAGCACCAGGAGAGCCAGGAGAGCCAGGAGAGCCAGCAGATCCAGCAGACCCAGCAGATCCAGGACATGGAGGCTGAAGAGCTCTGCAACCTCTTCCTGCTGCTGCTGCTGGGATCACACCTCGCCCTGGTAAATATGGACCGGTCTATTTTTACTCCGCCGCCTCCTGTCAACAGCCTCTACTTTACATCCTGGGCTTCCTGCTTCCGGCTCATCAGTCAGACTGTGCCACAGTCTCCTCAGGTCGTCTCCTCAGGTCGTCTCCTCAGCTCGTCTCCTCAGCTCGTCTCCTCAGCTCGCCTGCCTGTGTTTGCAGCAGCCGCTCATTATGATGATCTGATGTGATTGCATTTTGTTGGATTTGATTCATAAATGATGAGAATGGTGCAATGATCCCAGAATGCATCTGTCACCATTCTCTCTAGGAAGCAGCAGATTTACTGAACTGAGCACTGCATTCAAATCATTTCATGGCTTTGCAGATGATTTGATGATTTGATGATTTGATGCCACACAGGATTCTGACACCTGCCGACCTCATGACCCCTGCTGATGCATCCTGAGATCTCTGACAGCAGGGAAACTAAAACCCGTCCTCCTCCTCCCCCTTTCTCCTCTCCTCAACTGCCACAGGAAATCAACTTTAGTCTCTTCCTGCTCACTGTCGCCCCCTTACTGTCATGATTTAATCATGAACTGCTTCTATTTTAAAGCTTCTGTCTGGAAGATTTCAGTCGACTCGTCCGTCTTCGCCATTGTGAGAATCTCATGATTTATTAATGAAGCCAAATGTGTTTGAGATGACTTATGTTGCTGTTTAGTAGCGGATCGTCTCAGGCACCAGGTTCTTCTGGACCACTGAAAACCATCGCACCAGGTTCTTCTGGACCACTGAAGACCATCGCCTTTCTACGATGGTTTGGATGAAAAATCCAAAATGCCTCTGAAGATTGGATTGAAAACTTTCATTCTGTCTTCGTTACTACATAGACCCAGTGTCCTTTTGTTCAGACAGTTATAACTATATACTACATAGTATACTAGTATATACAATGTATATTTACTATAACTCTAACTGTCTGAACAAAAGGAAAGCAGGTCTATGCCTCTGAAGTGTCTGAAGCTTGGCTTCGACTCCTGCAGAACTCTGAACAGAACTCTCGTTAGCGCAGCTTCTGTATCAGGTTAATTCCCCAGGACAGGGTTAGGCTAGGGTTAGGGTAGGCTAGGCTTAGGGTAGGCTTAGGCTTCATCTCAACTCCCTAGCAAGAGTGTGTAGACAACACACATTGCAACTCTGCTCTGTAACTTTCCCATCCCTTTGCCTCCTGTTTCATCTTTCTCTCTGTGTCCTCCTGATCAGGAAGTGTGCATGATGATGACACCTGTATGTGTGAGTGGGTGATGTTCCAATGGTTCTGATGAGGTTGAGACTTTGTGTGCATCTGGACACACAACCTCCTCAGGCTTCCTGGGCGCCTGATCGACGCCTGACTTCTGTGTATTGAACCTCTGTATTGTATATAACAATATCTGTATTGTATTGTTTCTATAGGGTTTGTGTTCGAGTTGCTGTCAACGAGGATTACACACACACACACACACACACACACACACACACACACACACACACACACTTCACTGCTGCAGCTGCTGACCAATCCACCACACTGTCTTGTGTAATGTTGATGAAAAATGATTGTGTGAATCATTTGTGGCTCTGTAGTATCTCAGCATTCCTCCTCCTCCTCCTCCCCCCCTCCTCCTGCTCCACCTCCCCACCTCCTCCTCCTGGCTCTCCTCCTCCTCCTCCTCCTCCTCCCCCCCTCCTCCTGCTCCTCCTCCCCACCTCCCCCTCCTGGCTCTCTTCCTCCTCCTGCTCCTCCCCCTCCTGGCTCTCCTCCTCCTCCTGCTCCTCCCCTTCCTCCTGCTCCTCCTCCCCTCCTCCTCCTCCTGGCTCTCTTCCTCCTCCTGGCTCTCCTCCTCCTCCTCCCCCTCCCCCTCCTCCTGTGGACAGGTGGGTCCTGCTGCACCTGAGGACGGCTGGCAGGTGTACAGCTCAGCTCAGGACGCTGAAGGTCGCTGCGTCTGCACGGTGGTCGCTCCTCAGCAAACCATCTGCTCCAGAGATGCTCGAACCAAACAGCTGAGAACCCTGCTGGAGAAGGTACAGAATGCAGGGCCTGGATGTTGTGGCTCCTCCTCCTCCCAGCAGTCTGTGTTTCACTGCAGCAGCGTTGATCTTTACATTCACTCCTCTGTCCTCCAGTAAAAGTCCAAGCTTAGCAGAATAGAATAGAAAACACAAAGACTTTTCCATCGTCCATCCTCTCAACTTCCTGTAGCCAGCATATGGGGAAGCCCCTGGACGCCACACTGCAGGGTCAGGGGTCAGGGGTCAAGCTCTGGGTGGAAGTCCTCACTGGGGAAGCGAGGCCGTGGCGCTGCTCTAGTGTGCCACCTGCTGGCCAAAGAAGCAAAGAACATTTTAGATTCCTTCACTTCAATGTTTCTGAGATTTCTTGACACACAGTTTTCACTGTCGGAGGTTTTTGCCATCATCACAATTTCGTGCCTTCTAAAAAACCAACAAGCAACGTTTGAGTTTTGAGCAGCTGATGAGATGGCGGCGCTAAACACTCCTCCCTGTTTCTGTCCTCCAGGTTCAGAACATGAGTCAGTCCATTGAGGTTCTGGATCAGCGGACACAGAGGGACCTGAAGTTCGTGGAAACGATGGAAGTTCAGCTCAAGAGCCTGGAGATCAAGTTCAGGGAGGTGGAGAACGGCCACGACAGCAACGCTGCCAGACAGTACAAGGTAACACACGTCCTGCTGTCATTGGCTGTCAAACGGGGGCGTGTCTATTCTGGACCCAAATGCACCACACAGACAAGGTTTGAAGGTTCAAAAAAAGGCGCAGCTTTATTTTGAGGGAAGGCGACTGGTCAGTCGAAAAGTGTGTGTGTGTGTGTGTGTGTGTGTGTGTGGGGGGGGGGCGTCGAAGTTCAGGGGAAAGGCTGGAGGCCAGAACCAGAACAGGCAAGGTCAGTAGCAGGCGAGTCGGTCCGGGGTTCCGTGCTGGAGCGTCGTGCATGGCAGAGGAACAATCTGGCAAGGAGAGCAGGTGCAGAGAGGTGGTGCTGGTGGACCCGGGTGCAGAGAGGTGGTGCTGATGGACCCGGGTGCAGAGAGGTGGTGTTGGTGGACCTGGGTGGAGAGAAGTGGTGCTGATGGACCCGGGTGCAGAGAGGTGATGCTGGTGGACCCAGGTGGAGAGAAGTGGTGCTGGTGGACCCGGGTGCAGAGAGGTGGTGCTGGTGGACCCGGGTGGAGAGAAGTGGTGCTGGTGGATCCGGGTGCAGAGAGGTGGTGCTGGTGGACCCAGGTGGAGAGAAGTGGTGCTGGTGGACCCGGGTGGAGAGAGTTGGTGCTGATGGACCCAGGTGGAGAGAAGTGGTGATGCCTTCAGGGAAGAAAACGAAAATTCAGCATCAACATGACGGCAAACCATGACAGGCTGAGCAGGTTACTGCTGCAGACCGGTTCAGGTCCAACAACAATAATACAGGTGGTGATGCTCCGGGGGAAGCAGTGCACATTAGGGAAGCTTTGAAGAATATCAATCTGTCAGTCAGTAGCAGATTATTGATGACGTCTCGGTCAGGACTGTATCAGAACCAGTCAGGTTAGGGTCAGGACTGTATCAGAACCAGTCAGGTTAGGGTCAGGTTACCCAGCACTGTGGTTGAACTGCACTCTTCAACAACATGATGTATTCCAGGAGTCAGGGGATTCCTCCGAGTGTAAGAGGTCTCAATCTGGTGTTCCGAGGTCCAGTTCCATTCTAATCTCCGATGGGCCCAAAAAATAAATATTCTTTCATTCTTATGAGATTCTTACTGCACCTCACAAATTCCAAACACCAGCAGTCCCCCGTCACGGGCCTCGAACCCTTGTCCTCTCTGCGGTGACCTACTGGACTTACTCATCCTTCAGAGGTCTCGGCTTCCAGGAGCTAACCCTAAACCCTAAACCTAGCCTAATCCTAACCCAACCCTAACCCTAACCCACTGGACGTGGAAGCGCAGCCTAACCCTAGCCTAACCCTAACCCTAAACCTAGCCTAACCCTAACCATAACCCTAAACCTAAACCTAAACCCTAACCCTATGAGAATTGCGTGCGAGGCCTCTGGTTCACACCAGACGTGCACGTCTCTTTGGCACGTGCACTACTGTTGTGCATCTCTGATGTGAGATTTGATTTGAGACTCGGATGCAAAGGAACGATGCACTGCAATTCAATGACTTTGATTCTTTATTCACCAAAATAAAAACATTCTGTGTTTTTCAATTTAAAGCTCTTCTGTGAGCAACCAACAATAACAAGGCGAGCTTAATGTACTTCATGAAGAATAAATCAACCTTTCCTGACTGCTTACAAATGGACTCAATGTAAACTCTTCTTGCTGTT
Organism: Nelusetta ayraudi; assembly: GCF_046127955.1. Classification (NCBI taxonomy): domain Eukaryota; kingdom Metazoa; phylum Chordata; class Actinopteri; order Tetraodontiformes; family Monacanthidae; genus Nelusetta; species Nelusetta ayraudi. The sequence goes on from NW_027466064.1 coordinate 854,944, forward strand.
GCTGCAAACAGACAGCAGCTGAACTGTCACAATAAAATTCACCACAGTGAAAAATCTCAGCTGTGAGGAGAAACTCATGACAGAAAATAGGGTTAGGGTTCCTTGAACTCAATCAGAATGAAGTGAAAGCACTGGTCACCAGAACATCTGACATTAGTGACACATTCAAGTCATTTTTTGAGAATCCATCCTCCTCGGAGGACAGACTTTCATCCCAACTATTTGACTAATTTTTTGATAGACTTAATTTACCCACGCTATCGGATAATGAACCTAAGGAATTGGAGGCCCCGATAACTTTAGATGAATTGCACACAACAGTTAAATTGACCAACAGGGGGCGCTCACCAGGAATTGACGGGATCCCTGCTGAACTATACTTAGAACTTTGGAATATTATAGGTCCGATTTGGTTAGACACTATTAATTCTGGGATAGGCTCCAGCAGACCCCCGTGACCCTGAGCTCGGGACTAAGCGGGTATGGAAAATGAATGAATGAATGAACTATTAATTCTGCTATAAGAAGGGGCCATTTTCACAAAGACCTTAATACAGCGCTTATTTCAGTGCTTCATAAGCCTGGCAGGAACCCCCAGAACTTTTCAAATTATCGCCCTAGATCGCTAATCAATGCAGATATCAAAATTTATTCTAAAGTAATTGCTATACGCCTGGAAAAAGTTTTTGGGAAGTTGATCAATCCGGACCAAACCGGCTTTCTTAAAGGGCGGTTAGCGTCAGACAACATCCGTCGGCTCTTACATATCAGCGCTGATGCTAAAAGGACGGGTAGGCCCAATGGAGTGGGGATATCTGTGGAAAGTCTTGGAAAAATTTAAATTTGGTCCAAATTTGATCAAACTGATACAAGTTTTATATTCTGATTCATCTGCTAGGGTTGTCACAGCCGGGCAGCTTTCTGATCTTTTTAACAAAGGTCGCGGCTGGAGACAGGGTTGCCCAGCATCTCCTCCTTGTTGAACCGTTGGGCCAATTCATACGGCAAAGTAAACCAGTTGCTCCAATTCAGTTAGGGTCTACATCGCACTCCATCTCAATGTATGCTGATGATACACTTGTTTACCTTTCCAACTTACAACAATCTCTCCCAAATGTGTTGAAAATCATAGAACACTTTGGTTCACTCTCCGGTTATAAAATGAATCGTTCCGAGTCGATTCTATTGTCGTTGAATGCAGACCTAATAAAACTGGGAATCCAATCATGCATACCGGTGTCGCAGAAGGCAGATATTAGGCATATTTAGGCATAGAAATGAATCCCTGTATTCAGAAGATAGCAACAAACAATTACTCGTCTGCTTTGAAGAAAGTTGAGGATGATCTTGAGAGATGGGCAGTTCTCCCGTCATCGATGCCTGCTCGTGCAGCTACAATCAAAATCAATGTGTGACCACGCATACATTTTGTAAGCTCTATGCGCCCTCTACCAACCCCAGCAGGATTTTGGCAGAAACTTGACTCGAAGATTAAAAAGTTCATTTGGAATGGAAAGAAACCCCGCATTAAATGTTCAACACTACAAGGAGGAAAACCCCAGGGTAGTTGGGCCCAAACTTTAAGTGATATCATCGGGCGTTTGTGCTCCGTTGGGTGAAACAATGGTTTGGTGAGGAGGTGGCTTCACCCTGGAAGGTTTTAGAACGGGCTCTGGTTCATCCTTTTAGGCTCAGGGATGTGGCTTTCTCTGGACTCAAACAGAACAAATGCTACCTACAATTTGGCCCTATAATATCATATGTTATACAAACATTGATGAATGTAGGGAAACTTATGGGTTTTAAATCAAAATGGCACAGACATTCCCCTATTTGGCATAATGCCAATCTATTGACAGGTGACAAGCCTTCACATCACAGCTATGGGCTCAATGTGACGTTTGGACATTAGGGGTTATCTCAGGTCAAAGTGCAATTTTGCATTTTCCGGATCTAATGTCCAATTTCGGTGTCTCTAGAAACTCACAGTTCCTTTATTTTAGAGTAAGATCAGCACTGAGTTCACTCAAGGTCCATTGTGAGGCTGAATTAAGATCCCATCCTTTAATATTACTGATGGAGAGAGTGCCCCAAAAGAAATCAGTCTCTTACATTTATAATAATCTTCTTTCTTACATCTCTGTACAATCATCTGAATGCAGATGTTGGGAAGCAGATACACAGCTCGGAACAGCGACCATTAACTGGGATACCGTGTGGGAAAATGTTTTCAATCTTCTAAAAACCCAAATCACCAATTCATTCATTACAAAACTTGTCACAGGACCTACTTAACACCACGTAAAAGACACATGATGGGCTCGGCACCCAATCCTAACTGTACATTCTGTAATCAGGGCATTGTGGGTACATTGATGCATGTTTTGTGGGAATGCCCAGACATACTTAGATTCTGGATTAAAGTTACGGATGAGATGTCTGAGCTGGTAGGAAAGAAACTCCCACTGGGTCCAGCACTTCTTCTTTTAAATGACTCAAGGTTTAAAATTCCTGAGGTAAATGCAAACTCTGGTTGGCTGGCATGACAGCTGCCAAAACAACGATAGTCTTAAGGTGGCTTCCGCCACACCAGCTCTCAATCAAACACTGGTTGCAGGTTCTTCTTGAGGTCGTTGACCTCGAGTGGTCATCAGCTCGCACAAATAATTCTAATCCTCCAACATTGGAGATATGGAAAAAAGCTGCAGAGGATGTTAAAACATTATTGGCATGACCCTTGAAGTTTATTCATTGCTCTGTATGTTGTGTAACCCTATATGTTGTGTAACCCTATGTTACATGTGATTGCTTTGATGCCATAGGTAGGGAGAGGAGGGGTGGAAGAATGAACTAACAGGTTTTATTTCTCAGTGGAGGGGATGGGGGGGTATTTTGTGTGTTGTTTTGTTTTGTTTCGTGTGTGTATGTGTACTTAACATATGTATGTTTGCTGTGCTGCGTTATCAATGTTTTGAAAAGAATCAAAAGTTGATTACAAAACAAAATGAGTGCACAATGCAACTCCTCATTGGTGCCACTTTCAGTCCGTGCTGTATTATTCAAGCCACATGTTCCACTCTAAGCTGTTCTTTGGGAACATCAGCTGATCCACATGATCGGGGTCAAGCAAACTGCACTGCACTGTGCTGTAACTTACAGCGCAGTGCTGTGCAGTGCTGTGTCTGTCTGTGACAGACGTAAAAAGCGATGCATTGAGATTTAATCCCACACTTGCAAGGATTCACGGCCGCTCGCATCGGTTAATCTTCCCCTCCCCAGTGTGTGTGTGTGTGTGTGCGTGTGTGTGTGCACGCGTGTTTCATCTCTCTTGCACTCCGGTATATTCGTGGTATTTTATTTTGAAATGTCTTTATTTTGAAAATTGAGTGTATTTCCTTGTTTTTCTTTGAGTGACTTCCTGTTTGATTGACGCTTTGTGTCCAGTGTGAACCACGACATGGGTCAACATGGTCCCACATGGTCTCCGCTTGGCGGTGCCTCCAGGTCCAGTCTGACCCACGACATGGGTCAACATGGTCCAATATGGAGGCGGGGCTTTTGATCCAATTCAGTGGCCAATTTTCCAACATTTGGAGGCGGGGCTGTTGTCCCACCAGGAGACTCTGCTATACTATAGAACTACACTGCATTACATGTAGTACCATGACGTTCCAACTGTTCCAACAGTTCCAACAGCAACATTACAGTGAATGTGAACTGGTCCCTGATTGGTCAGTGCTGCGTTTGTCTGCAGTCCATCAAAGCAAAGATGGAGGAGCTCCGCCCACTGATCCCGGTCCTGGAGGCGTACAAGGCCGACACGCTCCTGGTCAAGCAGTTCAGGGAGGAGGTGGCCAACGTGACGGAGCTGCTGGGAACCCTGCAGGAGCAGCTGGGGGGTCTGGACTACCAGGACCTCCACAGCCGGGTCCTGAGCCTAGAGGACCGGCTGCGGGCCTGCATGCAGAGACTGGGTGAGTCCAGCAGTCTCCCCCTGCTGGTCCGAGAGAGGCTGCAGCACGGAACCACACCATCACATGATCACATGACCTCATGACCTCATGACCTCTTTCTACTAGCTTGCGGGAAGCTGACTGGAATTTCGGAGCCAATTACCATCAAGACGTCAGGATCCCGATTTGGGTCTTGGATGACAGACCCGTTAGCGCCACCAGGGGACGAGAGAGTGAGTCACACAACACAACACAACACAACACAACACTCAAAGCAAGGCAGTCTGTTTATCACAGTTACCATGAGAGGAAACCGTCGCCCTCCTGCGGGCTCACAACCAGCAGGTGGCGCCGCAGGGTTCGGGTGCAGTGTGGCACGGCTGGTAGTTGAGGTCAAGGACCTCCATGACCCGGGCCCTTTAGAAACGCCCACTAGCTGTAGGGACTGGAACAGCACCTTGCTGGGTGGTGACACACCTCTAAAGTGTTGTGGTGACCATCATCAAAGTAAACATATCAACACAATCCTGGGTTGTGTAGAAAATGTGCTGTAATGTTGTTGAGGTGTCGAACGTTCTTGTGGTTCCTGTGTTGTTGTGGGGGTAACCCTAACCCTGACCCTGACCCTAACCCTAACCCTGACCCTGACCCTAACCCTGACCCTAACCCTGACCCTGACCCTAACCCTGACCCTGACCCTGAGTTGGAAGTCTTTTTGTTCTGAACTTTGACTTTGAACCAAATGATTCTTTCCTCCCCTGCAGGTTTGGTACATGGACGGCTACCACAACAACCGCTTTGTGAGAGAGTACAAATCTATGTTTGATTTCATGACGACGGACAACTTCACCTCCCACCGCCTCCCCCACCCCTGGTCCGGGACGGGTCAGGTGGTTTACAACGGATCCATTTACTTCAACAAGTTTCAGAGTCACACCGTCATCAAGTTTGACTTTAGCACGTCACTGATCAGCCGCTCCAAGCAGCTGGACTTTGCCGGCTACAACAACATGTACCACTACTCCTGGGGGGGGCACTCAGACATCGACCTCATGGTGGATGAGGGGGGGCTCTGGGCCGTTTACGCGACCAACCAGAACGCTGGAAACATAGTCCTGAGCCAGTTAAATCCCAACACCCTGCAGATAATCCGCAGCTGGACCACCAACCACCCTAAACGCAGTGCCGGGGAGGCCTTCATGATCTGTGGTACCATGTACGTCACCAACGGGTACTCTGGAGGCACCAAGGTGTACTACGCCTACTCCACCAACTCTTCCACATATGAGTACATTGACATTCCCCTGACCAATAAATACAGTCACCTGTCCATGCTGGACTACAACCCCCGGGACAGGGCGCTGTATGCATGGAACAACGGCCACCAAGTCCTTTACAATGTTACACTCTACCACATCATACAGTAACGGTCCAGCTTCAAGGATGAGCCTCGCTTAGTCACAACAGACTTAAACACTCAATAGCCCGACAGACAGAAAATTAAAATCACATTTTAACCAATAAAGCTAACAGCTAGCTGCTAGCTAACAGCTAGCTAACAGCCAACTGTCTGTCTCAGGTCTAGACATCTCTTTTGTATATTCACACTGCTTAGTTATCATCATATAAACCAAGCTTCCTTTAAAGGAGGACAAAATCCTTGCTGTGTTTTTTCTTCTATTTTTTTAAACTAGGCTCAATTTGTCACCATAAATGGATTTAATCCCAAAACTCTGGACTGTTAGCTTAAATCCTTTGAGTATTGCAGAACTGTAATGACCAACCTTTTTTAGTGTAGCGACCAAAGTTTATAACACAGAATACTTGAGAACATCAACTCAGTAATGTCAGACATAAAAATGAGCATTTTTATCAATGATTATTTTATTGAACTTATTTTAACCCTCTTGTCTGATTACCAAACAGTAGTTCAGTTTGGGCACCGCAGCTTAAAACAACTCAGAGTTGTGGCAACTTCCAGATTAAATGTAAAGGGTACCTACAGAGTACCCTACTAACCCTAACCCCAACCCTACTAGCCCTAACCCTAACCCTAACCTTGTAGTGGGACCAGAGGGTTCTCATCAACTCATTGTTTGCAATAAAGAGGCGGAGCGATGCTGCAGATTGAGCAAAAAGCTTTGATCTGTCTTAGTTACACTCATCAATAAATAATGACAGTAACACATTGCTGCCATAAGAAACACACAACACTTTCCTAAAGGAAGGAGAACAATCTAATAAGTCTGATGTACTGTTGCAACTCAAATAGTAATAATAGAAACCACTGAGCAGAGTTAAAGTCTTCACCTCTTTATCTTCGAGGGTTCTCACACAGCAACGAGTTTCCTTTTATATTCTTGTATGAATTTAGGGAAAACACATTCCAAGCATTGGCATAGAGTTGTGGGGCCTCGTGTACAAAGAAGTGGACTGAGTGCTGCAACCTGGAAAACTACAAACCCAGAAAACATCGCATGCCCCAAAAATCAGAATGTAAATTTGATTTGAAGTTGAAAACTCGGTCCTGTTGCCTTAAACTGAAGCATGGACACTGCGACCTCCAGGTCCTGGAGGTCCTGGAGGACCTGGAGGACCTGGAGGTCCTGGAGGTCACAGACCGAATGTGCAGCGTGAATCCGGGTTTTATTCCAGAGTCGTCGTCTCGCTGCTGTAAAGATGCAGAAACTTTTCTGCTGTGATTCTTTTTGCGAGAGCTGTTTTTTATTTTATTGCTTTTCTCATCCACTGACATTCCTGTGTCACACATGGACGACTGTTTCCAGGTCAGCAGCAGCAGTGAGTGTCGCCAGCGGACCAGCAACAGGCTGGGAGTTGTAGTTCTTGGAGTGGACGATGGCTTTAATGTGTGTGCAGTCTTTGTGCATGAGGCACATCTGTGCACATCTGTGCTGCAGAACGCTTGTCAAGTAACTGATGGAGGCTTTAAGAGCTCCATGGATCCACATGATCACATGATCACATGATCACAGGGGATTTGCAATCATTACTAATGATTGCTTTACGAATGTTGAAATAAAATTCAATTTGTTCCGAGTTCAATTGAATACAAATTGGTAACACAAGTGGTTCTAACTGTAGTTGTTGACTGTGTGAGTTCGGGTTCGGGTTCGGGGTGGGGGGGGGGGGGTCGGGTTGGTGGCGAGTCGCTAACTGCACAACATCACAACTGTGTCACCACTTCCTGTTTGTTGTTGATTGTGGTGAAATCCTGGAGAGCCGGCAGCTACACAAAGCTTCTGTGTGCAACACAACACACAGACAACTTCAACACAACACCACACAACATCAACACCACACAGACAACTTCAACACAACATCAACACAACACCACACAACAACATCAACACAACACCACACAACAACTTCAACACAACACCACACAACATCACACAGACAACTTCAGCACAACACAACACAACATCAACACAACAACACGCAGACAACTTCAACACAACATCAACACAACACCACACAACAACATCAACACAACACCACACAACAACTTCAACACAACACCACACAACAACATCAACACAACACTCAGACAACATCAACACAACAACACACAGACAACATCAACACAACACCACACAGACAACATCAACACAACACCATCAACACAACACCACACAGACAACAGCAACACCACACACAGACAACTTCAACACAACACCACACAGACAACATCAACACAACAACACACAGACAACATCAACACAACACCACACAGACAACATCAACACAACACACAGACAACATCAACACAACACCACACAGACAACATCAACACAACACCACACAGAGAACATCAACACAACCACACACAGACAACATCAACACAACACCACGCAGACAACATCAACACAACACACAGACATCAACACAACACCACACAACAACATCAACACAACACACAGACAACATCAACACAACAACACGTAGACAACATCAACACAACACCATGCAGACAACATCAACACAACACCACACAGACAACATCAACACAACACCACACAGACAACATCAACACATGCACACTGTTATTCAAACACCATCGGCCACTGACTTCTGTCCTAGAATCCTTTTGTAGTTTCAAAAAGTCATTCTTTTATTTTGAAGGTGTGGATTGAAATGTTCGAGGCGACGCTGAGTTACACAACACTCGTTCTCTCGTGTAGATATTTTTACTGCTTGTTTCATAATATTTCCCTTTGTCTGTGATTCCTGGTACCACAGGTTTATACTGCAGTGACACACTGACACTGACACGTAGTTTTCCAGTGTAGTTTAATACGTTTAAGAAGTGATGGAAATATGTTGTGCTTTAATGTAACACAAACTGCATGAGAACACAATGAAGTGTGAGCTTGTAGGTCAACAGGGCTTCTTTCTGACGCATCACAAATAAAATCTTCAATTGTTTTTAATACCTTCAAATAAAATTGTATGGAAATCTGCTGTTTGTTTTTTTTGATGAGGTTTTGGAGATCAAGTCCGACGTTACAGAGGTCACAAGGTCAGTGTTACAACAGCGAGGACAGCTCTTTCATCCCATAGGCGTCCTTTTTAAAACCAACAGTTTAATTTATCTTTAAGCTTCATTCTGAGCATTGAAAACTCACAAGTGGTGCAGATGAATGTCATTGGTTGAGGGTTAAAGGTCAAACTGCATGACTGAGGGCTGCTGCTTGGAGCCAGGTTGCAACCCATTTATCATCATCAGCCAGAGGCTCCAGTGGTAGCAGTGCTGACACTCACAGCGCTGTGTTCTACACCTCTGTGCTCATGCTAACCCTGCTAACTCTAACCTGTCAATCTAATCAATGCTTCAAGGTCATTGATCAGTTTTCTATCTGTAAAAACTCAACACAGCTTAATGACAGTGTGCACTCAGACTACAATAAAAATCATTTGGATTTCCCACCCTTGAAATACTTCCTGTCTGTACATGGGAACCCATGTGGAGAGAGGATCCTGCTCCCAGTTTGCTGTCTTCTTGCACCGCTGCATTCCCGAGGGAGATGGACGATGAACGCTTGAATGCTCACGGCCTCAAATAAACTCACAAAGACAACGGTGGACAAGGTCTCCGTGTTTGTGCTCGCACTGCTGTGCCATAAATTGGAACGGCCATATGTGGAGTCTGCCAGGCCTTTGAAACCTTTGCCACAGCTTGGTCTTCACTGGCTCTCTGTCAGGTGTTGGTGGACTCAAATGCACGACAACCACTGATGCAGTTCAAGAGGTTTATTGAAGAGTCGAGGTCGGGCAGTCCAGGGTCGAGAACCAGTGCAGGCGGTGAGAGAGGCAGGCAAAGATTGTTGGCTATCAAGATAATAGGGGAAGATTGTTGGCTATCAATATCAAAGGGCGTTGGCTTGGAGACCGTGACACTCTCAAAGTGACGTGAAGCCGGGACCTCACGTCCACTTCCAGAGTTACCAGCATTTCATACTCTGATTTTTCCATACCTACAGAATGGAAGGCGTTGAGAGACAATGTGTTCACGGTGGGGAAATTAGAAACTAGGGAAATTAGAAATTAGAAATTAGGGAAATTAGAAATTAGGGGAATTAGAAATTAGGGAAATTAGGGAAATTAGAAATTAGGGGAATTAGAAATTAGAAATTAGAAATTAGAAATTAGGAAATTAGAAATGAGAAATTAGGGAAAGTAGAAATTAGGGGAATTAGAAATTAGGGAAATTAGAAATTAGGGGAATTAGAAATTAGAAATTAGGAATTAGAAATTAGGGGAATTAGAAATTAGGAATTAGAAATTAGGGAAAGTAGAAATTAGGGGAATTAGAAATTAGGGAAATTAGAAATTAGGGGAATTAGAAATTAGAAATTAGGAATTAGAAATTAGGGGAATTAGAAATTAGGGAAATTAGAAATTAGGAATTAGAAATTAGGGGAATTAGAAATTAGAAATTAGGTATAGGGTAATAACCACGATCGGGAAATTCCCGATCCTCTAAAATGTGAATAACTCCACAACGGAATATGCTATGGACCTGAAATTTGGCACACATGTGTATGACGTGAGTAGCTACCTGTGACGTGAGTCATGTGATGACGTCACTTTCGGTTCCGGAGTTATTCCGGAAATAGCTATATCTCCGGAACCGGAAGTCGTAGAGACTCGGGGGCGGTACCAGCGTGTTGAGCATGGCCAAATTATGTTAGACGGATCAGGTTTCCAGGCTTGTAGCACTTACCGTTCTCGCGATATTTGGGTTTGAAGTTCCCCATTCATTTCAATGGGAGCTTGGATAATTGTCAAAAAAACGTGTTTTTCCGAAAAATCACCCCCCAGAAAGTGGTTTAGAGCACGTTTCAGACCATTTGGAGTCAATAGAGCATGCTTTTTTATGTAGTAATTTTTTTCACCTAGGTGGCGCTAGAGTCACGCGCTAAAGAGACAGTTTCGGGAGGTCAGTCCGACCCCAGATATACAAGAATCAGGTGTCAATTATGTTCCTAGCCAAAGTTATGAACTTAAAACCAATGTCATTTATTGATTTTTAATTGTGATAAACATTAGTTCATATTTCCAAAACAATACAAAAAAATCCAGCCAAAACGTATTCATTATTGTTGGGGCATGCATGTAGATTGCATTTAGTAAAAAAAAAACCTTTATGTTTTCCTAGACCCTTTGATGCCCTATGTGGGTTAATATGGACAAATATGCATAAAGTTATGGTCATAATTTAAACAAAAAAATTATTTTAAAGCCAAAAACATTTTATTTGTGTTAGTACATGCTTGTAGATTGCATTTAGTCAAAAAAAAAACAAAAAAACATTATGTTTTCCTAGACCCTTTGATGTCCTATTTGCATAAAGTGATGGTCATAATTAAAAATATATATATAATTTAAAGCTAAACACATTTTCTTTGTGTTAGTACATGCATGTAGATTGCATCTAGTAAAAAAAAACAAACAGTATTTATCTTAAATGTAAAAGTTGTTTTTTTTTCATGTTCTTTCGGTTACAGGTTTCATTATTAATCCAAAACTCCGCGGCACGATTGTTAACCGGAACTAGAAGGAGGCAGCATATTACTCCAATTTTAGCTTCCTTGCATTGGCTGCATGTCAAATTTAGAATTGAATTTAAGATTCTAGTTTTAACTTACAAAGCTCTTCATTCTCAGGCTCCTTCTTATATTAGGGAACTCATTGAACTTTATCATCCTCCAAGAGCCCTTCGCTCTGAGGATTCAGGTCTTTTAGTTATCCCAAAAATTTCTAGAGTTAGATCAGGAGGTAGGTGTTTCAGTTTCCTGGCACCTCTATTTTGGAACCATCTTCGAGCCTCTGTGAGGGGGGCAGACACAGTTAGTTTATTTAGGAGTAGACTTAAGACTTTCCTTTTTCTTAAAGCTTATAGTTAGACTCCATCCACTGTCAGTTAAGCTGCTGTAGGCTTACGCCGTGGAGGGAGATCTTTCGCTCCCGTTACAGGGATCGTTGCTCTGTGCAGGCGGAACCTTTATCACTCTCCTCACCCAATCAATCTTTTACTCTATCCAATCTTTTACTCTATCCACTCTGTCCAAGCTCTCATTATGCTTTGTACAGTATGCTCGATATGCATGATACTGCCGCAGTCTCTGTGTCCCCGGCAGGTGATGACCACTGCGCCAGGAGCTGGATTGTGCTGTCCTGGGGGTCTTGCTGTCATCGCTTCATCCCACCGCCACGCTTAAGACCTGGACTAGTCCTATCGGCAGATTGTCCATCGAGCTAGGCTCTTGCCTTCCAAAGCATGGACACTTACACTCCACATGGACAGCAGCCTTGAATTAGTTCCTATTCTTTGTGTTTATATCCGTTTTGCCTGGTTGGTGTATCTGTTTTTCACTCTGTCCTGTCTGCCACCCTGGCTCACTCTGCTCCTTTCTCTCTTTCTCTGTCTCTCCTCTATCTTTATACTTCACCCCAACTACTCATAGGCAGATGATCGCCCTCTGGAGTCTGGTTCTGCCCTAGGTTTCTTCCCACAGGGGAGTTTTTCCCAGCCACTGTCGCATCTTGCTTGCTCCGGGGGCCCGGTTGGTTCTCTCTGATTGTATAAAGCGCTTTGAGACGCCTTTGGCTGTGATTTAGCGCTGTACAAATAAAAGTTTATTATTACTATTATTATTATTTAGATAATACAAGGCAGCCAGAGACTATAAATACTGAGTTCCCACTTCACCTCACTCAGTTGGGAGATTGCAGAGCTAGAGGCAAGACATATCATCGGTCAGCACTTAAGCTAGCATTTTAGCATTAGCCATTATCTTTAGCATTTTAGCTAGTTTTTGATCATTTTAGGTAGCGCAATAGCGTTTTAGCAAGTTTTTCTCCAGTTAGGGTTAGGGTAGGGTTAGGGTTAGGGTTCCTCAAGTACTAGAAGCCCCAAATTTGCTGTGGGCGCTTCTTGGGGGCTCCTGATGAAAGAGCAAGTGGCCCCATGTCTCTAGGACAAAGTTGAAATTTCACCCCATAGACTTGCATTGAAATAAGGCTGAAGCTAGGGTTAGGGTTAGGGTTAGGGTTAGGGTTAAGGTTAGGGTTCCTCAAGTACTAGAAGCCCCAAATTTGCAGTGGGCGCTTCTTGGGGGCTCCTGATGAAAGAGCAAGTGGCCCCATGTCTCTAGGACAAAGTTGAAATTTCACCCCATAGACTTGCATTGAAATAAGGCTGAAGCTAGGGTTAGGGTTAGGGTTAGGGTTAAGGTTAGGGTTAGGGTTCCTCAAGTACTAGAAGCCCCAAATTTGCTGTGGGCGCTTCTTGGGGGCTCCTGATGAAAGAGCAAGTGGCCCCATGTCTCTAGGACAAAGTTGAAATTTCACCCCATAGACTTGCATTGAAATAAGGCTGAAGCTAGGGTTAGGGTTAGGGTTAGGGTTAGGGTTAAGGTTAGGGTTAGGGTTCCTCAAGTACTAGAAGCCCCAAATTTGCTGTGGGCGCTTCTTGGGGGCTCCTGATGAAAGAGCAAGTGGCCCCATGTCTCTAGGACAAAGTTGAAATTTCACCCCATAGACTTGCATTGAAATAAGGCTGAAGCTAGGGTTAGGGTTAGGGTTAGGGTTAAGGTTAGGGTTAGTGTTAAGGTTAGGGTTAGGGTTCCTCAAGTACTAGAAGCCCCAAATTTGCTGTGGGCGCTTCTTGGGGGCTCCTGATGAAAGAGCAAGTGGCCCCATGTCTCTAGGACAAAGTTGAAATTTCACCCCATAGACTTGCATTGAAATAAGGCTGTAGCTAGGGTTAGGGTTAGGGTTAGGGTTAAGGTTAGGGTTAGGGTTCCTCAAGTACTAGAAGCCCCACATTTGCTGTGGGCGCTTCTTGGGGGCTCCTGATGAAAGAGCAAGTGGCCCCATGTCTCTAGGACAAAGTTGAAATTTCACCCCATAGACTTGCATTGAAATAAGGCTGAAGCTAGGGTTAGGGTTAGGGTTAGGGTTAAGGTTCCTCAAGTACTAGAAGCCCCAAATTTGCTGTGGGCGCTTCTTGGGGGCTCCTGATGAAAGAGCAAGTGGCCCCATGTCTCTAGGACAAAGTTGAAATTTCACCCCATAGACTTGCATTGAAATAAGGCTGAAGCTAGGGTTAGGGTTAGGGTTAGGGTTAAGGTTAGGGTTAGGGTTCCTCAAGAACTAGAAGCCCCAAATTTGCTGTTGGCGCTTCTTGGGGGCTCCTGATGAAAGAGCAAGTGGCCCCATGTCTCTAGGACAAAGTTGAAATTTCACCCCATAGACTTGCATTGAAATAAGGCTGAAGCTAGGGTTAGGGTTAGGGTTAGGGTTAGGGTTAAGGTTAGGGTTAGGGTTCCTCAAGTACTAGAAGCCCCAAATTTGCTGTGGGCGCTTCTTGGGGGCTCCTGATGAAAGAGCAAGTGGCCCCATGTCTCTAGGACAAAGTTGAAATTTCACCCCATAGACTTGCATTGAAATAAGGCTGAAGCTAGGGTTAGGGTTAGGGTTAGGGTTAAGGTTAGGGTTAGTGTTAAGGTTATGGTTAGGGTTCCTCAAGTACTAGAAGCCCCAAATTTGCTGTGGGCGCTTCTTGGGGGCTCCTGATGAAAGAGCAAGTGGCCCCATGTCTCTAGGACAAAGTTGAAATTTCACCCCATAGACTTGCATTGAAATAAGGCTGTAGCTAGGGTTAGGGTTAGGGTTAGGGTTAAGGTTAGGGTTAGGGTTCCTCAAGTACTAGAAGCCCCACATTTGCTGTGGGCGCTTCTTGGGGGCTCCTGATGAAAGAGCAAGTGGCCCCATGTCTCTAGGACAAAGTTGAAATTTCACCCCATAGACTTGCATTGAAATAAGGCTGAAGCTAGGGTTAGGGTTAGGGTTAGGGTTAAGGTTAGGGTTAGGGTTCCTCAAGTACTAGAAGCCCCAAATTTGCTGTGGGCGCTTCTTGGGGGCTCCTGATGAAAGAGCAAGTGGCCCCATGTCTCTAGGACAAAGTTGAAATTTCACCCCATAGACTTGCATTGAAATAAGGCTGAAGCTAGGGTTAGGGTTAGGGTTAGGGTTCGGGTTAAGGTTAGGGTTAGGGTTCCTCAAGTACTAGAAGCCCCAAATTTGCTGTGGGCGCTTCTTGGGGTCTCCTGATGAAAGAGCAAGTGGCCCCATGTCTCTAGGACAAAGTTGAAATTTCACCCCATAGACTTGCATTGAAATAAGGCTGAAGCTAGGGTTAGGGTTATGGTTAGGGTTAGGGTTCCTCAAGTACTAGAAGCCCCAAATTTGCTGTGGGCGCTTCTTGGGGTCTCCTGATGAAAGAGCAAGTGGCCCCATGTCTCTAGGACAAAGTTGAAATTTCACCCCATAGACTTGCATTGAAATAAGGCTGAAGCTAGGGTTAGGGTTAGGGTTAGGGTTAGGGTTCCTCAAGTACTAGAGGCCCCAAATTTGCTGTGGGCGCTTCTTGGGGGCTCCTGATGAAAGAGCAAGTGGCCCCATGTCTCTAGGACAAAGTTGAAATTTCACCCCATAGACTTGCATTGAAATAAGGCTGAAGCTAGGGTTAGGGTTAGGGTTAGGGTTAAGGTTAGGGTTAGGGTTCCTCAAGTACTAGAAGCCCCAAATTTGCTGTGGGCGCTTCTTGGGGGCTCCTGATGAAAGAGCAAGTGGCCCCATGTCTCTAGGACAAAGTTGAAATTTCACCCCATAGACTTGCATTGAAATAAGGCTGAAGCTAGGGTTAGGGTTAGGGTTAGGGTTCGGGTTAAGGTTAGGGTTAGGGTTCCTCAAGTACTAGAAGCCCCAAATTTGCTGTTGGCGCTTCTTGGGGGCTCCTGATGAAAGAGCAAGTGGCCCCATGTCTCTAGGACAAAGTTGAAATTTCACCCCATAGACTTGCATTGAAATAAGGCTGAAGCTAGGGTTAGGGTTAGGGTTAGGGTTCGGGTTAGGGTTAAGGTTAGGGTTAGGGTTCCTCAAGTACTAGAAGCCCCAAATTTGCTGTGGGCGCTTCTTGGGGGCTCCTGATGAAAGAGCAAGTGGCCCCATGTCTCTAGGACAAAGTTGAAATTTCACCCCATAGACTTGCATTGAAATAAGGCTGAAGCTAGGGTTAGGGTTAGGGTTAGGGTTAAGGTTCCTCAAGTACTAGAAGCCCCAAATTTGCTGTGGGCCACTTGCTTTTTCATCAGGAGCCCCCAAGAAGCGCCCACACCAAATTTGGGGCTTCTAGTACTTGAGGAACCCTAACCCTAACCCTAACCCTAGCTTCAGCCTTATTTCAATGCAAGTCTATGGGGTGAAATTTCAACTTTGTCCTAGAGACATGGGGCCACTTGCTCTTTCATCAGGAGCCCCCAAGAAGCGCCCACAGCAAATTTGGGGCTTCTAGTACTTGAGGAACCCTAACCCTAACCTTAACCCTAACCCTAACCCTAACCCTAGCTTCAGCCTTATTTCAATGCAAGTCTATGGGGTGAAATTTCAACTTTGTCCTAGAGACATGGGGCCACTTGCTCTTTCATCAGGAGCCCCCAAGAAGCGCCCACAGCAAATTTGGGGCTTCTAGTACTTGAGGAACCCTAACCCTAACCTTAACCCTAACCCTAACCCTAACCCTAGCTTCAGCCTTATTTCAATGCAAGTCTATGGGGTGAAATTTCAACTTTGTCCTAGAGACATGGGGCCACTTGCTCTTTCATCAGGAGCCCCCAAGAAGCGCCCACAGCAAATTTGGGGCTTCTAGTACTTGAGGAACCCTAACCCTAACCTTAACCCTAACCCTAACCCTAACCCTAGCTTCAGCCTTATTTCAATGCAAGTCTATGGGGTGAAATTTCAACTTTGTCCTAGAGACATGGGGCCACTTGCTCTTTCATCAGGAGCCCCCAAGAAGCGCCCACAGCAAATTTGGGGCTTCTAGTACTTGAGGAACCCTAACCCTAACCTTAACCCTAACCCTAACCCTAACCCTAGCTTCAGCCTTATTTCAATGCAAGTCTATGGGGTGAAATTTCAACTTTGTCCTAGAGACATGGGGCCACTTGCTCTTTCATCAGGAGCCCCCAAGAAGCGCCCACAGCAAATTTGGGGCTTCTAGTACTTGAGGAACCCTAACCCTAACCCTAGCTTCAGCCTTATTTCAATCCAAGTCTATGGGGTGAAATTTCAACTTTGTCCCTGAGACATGGGGCCACTTGCTCTTTCATCAGGAGCCCCCAAGAAGCGCCCACAGCAAATTTGGGGCTTCTAGTACTTGAGGAACCCTAACCCTAACCTTAACCCTAACCCTAACCCTAACCCTAGCTTCAGCCTTATTTCAATGCAAGTCTATGGGGTGAAATTTCAACTTTGTCCTAGAGACATGGGGCCACTTGCTCTTTCATCAGGAGCCCCCAAGAAGCGCCCACAGCAAATTTGGGGCTTCTAGTACTTGAGGAACCTTAACCCTAACCCTAACCCTAACCCTAGCTTCAGCCTTATTTCAATGCAAGTCTATGGGGTGAAATTTCAACTTTGTCCTAGAGACATGGGGCCACTTGCTCTTTCATCAGGAGCCCCCAAGAAGCGCCCACTGCAAATTTGGGGCTTCTAGTACTTGAGGAACCCTAACCCTAACCCTAGCTTCAGCCTTATTTCAATGCAAGTCTATGGGGTGAAATTTCAACTTTGTCCTAGAGACATGGGGCCACTTGCTCTTTCATCAGGAGCCCCCAAGAAGCACCCACAGCAAATTTGGGGCTTCTAGTACTTGAGGAACCCTAACCCTAACCTTAACCCTAACCCTAACCCTAACCCTAGCTTCAGCCTTATTTCAATGCAAGTCTATGGGGTGAAATTTCAACTTTGTCCTAGAGACATGGGGCCACTTGCTCTTTCATCAGGAGCCCCCAAGAAGCGCCCACAGCAAATTTGGGGCTTCTAGTACTTGAGGAACCCTAACCCTAACCCTAGCTTCAGCCTTATTTCAATGCAAGTCTATGGGGTGAAATTTCAACTTTGTCCTAGAGACATGGGGCCACTTGCTCTTTCATCAGGAGCCCCCAAGAAGCACCCACAGCAAATGTGGGGCTTCTAGTACTTGAGGAACCCTAACCCTAACCTTAACCCTAACCCTAACCCTAACCCTAGCTACAGCCTTATTTCAATGCAAGTCTATGGGGTGAAATTTCAACTTTGTCCTAGAGACATGGGGCCACTTGCTCTTTCATCAGGAGCCCCCAAGAAGCGCCCACAGCAAATTTGGGGCTTCTAGTACTTGAGGAACCCTAACCCTAACCCTAACCCTAGCTTCAGCCTTATTTCAATGCAAGTCTATGGGGTGAAATTTCAACTTTGTCCTAGAGACATGGGGCCACTTGCTCTTTCATCAGGAGCCCCCAAGAAGCGCCCACAGCAAATTTGGGGCTTCTAGTACTTGAGGAACCCTAACCCTAACCTTAACCCTAACCCTAACCCTAACCCTAGCTTCAGCCTTATTTCAATGCAAGTCTATGGGGTGAAATTTCAACTTTGTCCTAGAGACATGGGGCCACTTGCTCTTTCATCAGGAGCCCCCAAGAAGCGCCCACAGCAAATTTGGGGCTTCTAGTACTTGAGGAACCCTAACCCTAACCTTAACCCTAACCCTAACCCTAACCCTAGCTTCAGCCTTATTTCAATGCAAGTCTATGGGGTGAAATTTCAACTTTGTCCTAGAGACATGGGGCCACTTGCTCTTTCATCAGGAGCCCCCAAGAAGCGCCCACAGCAAATTTGGGGCTTCTAGTACTTGAGGAACCCTAACCCTAACCTTAACCCTAACCCTAACCCTAACCCTAGCTTCAGCCTTATTTCAATGCAAGTCTATGGGGTGAAATTTCAACTTTGTCCTAGAGACATGGGGCCACTTGCTCTTTCATCAGGAGCCCCCAAGAAGCGCCCACAGCAAATTTGGGGCTTCTAGTACTTGAGGAACCCTAACCCTAACCTTAACCCTAACCCTAACCCTAACCCTAGCTTCAGCCTTATTTCAATGCAAGTCTATGGGGTGAAATTTCAACTTTGTCCTAGAGACATGGGGCCACTTGCTCTTTCATCAGGAGCCCCCAAGAAGCGCCCACAGCAAATTTGGGGCTTCTAGTACTTGAGGAACCCTAACCCTAACCTTAACCCTAACCCTAACCCTAACCCTAGCTTCAGCCTTATTTCAATGCAAGTCTATGGGGTGAAATTTCAACTTTGTCCTAGAGACATGGGGCCACTTGCTCTTTCATCAGGAGCCCCCAAGAAGCGCCCACAGCAAATTTGGGGCTTCTAGTACTTGAGGAACCCTAACCCTAACCCTAGCTTCAGCCTTATTTCAATCCAAGTCTATGGGGTGAAATTTCAACTTTGTCCTAGAGACATGGGGCCACTTGCTCTTTCATCAGGAGCCCCCAAGAAGCGCCCACAGCAAATTTGGGGCTTCTAGTACTTGAGGAACCCTAACCCTAACCTTAACCCTAACCCTAACCCTAACCCTAGCTTCAGCCTTATTTCAATGCAAGTCTATGGGGTGAAATTTCAACTTTGTCCTAGAGACATGGGGCCACTTGCTCTTTCATCAGGAGCCCCCAAGAAGCGCCCACAGCAAATTTGGGGCTTCTAGTACTTGAGGAACCTTAACCCTAACCCTAACCCTAACCCTAGCTTCAGCCTTATTTCAATGCAAGTCTATGGGGTGAAATTTCAACTTTGTCCTAGAGACATGGGGCCACTTGCTCTTTCATCAGGAGCCCCCAAGAAGCGCCCACTGCAAATTTGGGGCTTCTAGTACTTGAGGAACCCTAACCCTAACCCTAGCTTCAGCCTTATTTCAATGCAAGTCTATGGGGTGAAATTTCAACTTTGTCCTAGAGACATGGGGCCACTTGCTCTTTCATCAGGAGCCCCCAAGAAGCACCCACAGCAAATTTGGGGCTTCTAGTACTTGAGGAACCCTAACCCTAACCTTAACCCTAACCCTAACCCTAACCCTAGCTTCAGCCTTATTTCAATGCAAGTCTATGGGGTGAAATTTCAACTTTGTCCTAGAGACATGGGGCCACTTGCTCTTTCATCAGGAGCCCCCAAGAAGCGCCCACAGCAAATTTGGGGCTTCTAGTACTTGAGGAACCCTAACCCTAACCCTAGCTTCAGCCTTATTTCAATGCAAGTCTATGGGGTGAAATTTCAACTTTGTCCTAGAGACATGGGGCCACTTGCTCTTTCATCAGGAGCCCCCAAGAAGCACCCACAGCAAATGTGGGGCTTCTAGTACTTGAGGAACCCTAACCCTAACCTTAACCCTAACCCTAACCCTAACCCTAGCTACAGCCTTATTTCAATGCAAGTCTATGGGGTGAAATTTCAACTTTGTCCTAGAGACATGGGGCCACTTGCTCTTTCATCAGGAGCCCCCAAGAAGCGCCCACAGCAAATTTGGGGCTTCTAGTACTTGAGGAACCCTAACCCTAACCTTAACACTAACCCTAACCTTAACCCTAACCCTAACCCTAACCCTAGCTTCAGCCTTATTTCAATGCAAGTCTATGGGGTGAAATTTCAACTTTGTCCTAGAGACATGGGGCCACTTGCTCTTTCATCAGGAGCCCCCAAGAAGCGCCCACAGCAAATTTGGGGCTTCTAGTACTTGAGGAACCCTAACCCTAACCCTAGCTTCAGCCTTATTTCAATGCAAGTCTATGGGGTGAAATTTCAACTTTGTCCTAGAGACATGGGGCCACTTGCTCTTTCATCAGGAGCCCCCAAGAAGCGCCCACAGCAAATTTGGGGCTTCTAGTACTTGAGGAACCCTAACCCTAACCTTAACCCTAACCCTAACCCTAACCCTAGCTTCAGCCTTATTTCAATGCAAGTCTATGGGGTGAAATTTCAACTTTGTCCTAGAGACATGGGGCCACTTGCTCTTTCATCAGGAGCCCCCAAGAAGCGCCCACAGCAAATTTGGGGCTTCTAGTACTTGAGGAACCCTAACCCTAACCTTAACCCTAACCCTAACCCTAACCCTAGCTTCAGCCTTATTTCAATGCAAGTCTATGGGGTGAAATTTCAACTTTGTCCTAGAGACATGGGGCCACTTGCTCTTTCATCAGGAGCCCCCAAGAAGCGCCCACAGCAAATTTGGGGCTTCTAGTACTTGAGGAACCCTAACCCTAACCCTAGTTTCAGCCTTATTTCAATGCAAGTCTATGGGGTGAAATTTCAACTTTGTCCTAGAGACATGGGGCCACTTGCTCTTTCATCAGGAGCCCACAAGAAGTGCCCACAGCAAATTTGGGGCTTCTAGTACTTGAGGAACCCTAACCCTAACCTTAACCCTAACCCTAACCCTAACCCTAGCTTCAGCCTTATTTCAATGCAAGTCTATGGGGTGAAATTTCAACTTTGTCCTAGAGACATGGGGCCACTTGCTCTTTCATCAGGAGCCCCCAAGAAGCGCCCACAGCAAATTTGGGGCTTCTAGTACTTGAGGAACCCTAACCCTAACCTTAACCCTAACCCTAACCCTAACCCTAGCTTCAGCCTTATTTCAATGCAAGTCTATGGGGTGAAATTTCAACTTTGTCCTAGAGACATGGGGCCACTTGCTCTTTCATCAGGAGCCCCCAAGAAGCGCCCACAGCAAATTTGGGGCTTCTAGTACTTGAGGAACCCTAACCCTAACCTTAACCCTAACCCTAACCCTAACCCTAGCTTCAGCCTTATTTCAATGCAAGTCTATGGGGTGAAATTTCAACTTTGTCCTAGAGACATGGGGCCACTTGCTCTTTCATCAGGAGCCCCCAAGAAGCGCCCACAGCAAATTTGGGGCTTCTAGTACTTGAGGAACCCTAACCCTAACCCTAGCTTCAGCCTTATTTCAATCCAAGTCTATGGGGTGAAATTTCAACTTTGTCCCTGAGACATGGGGCCACTTGCTCTTTCATCAGGAGCCCCCAAGAAGCGCCCACAGCAAATTTGGGGCTTCTAGTACTTGAGGAACCCTAACCCTAACCTTAACCCTAACCCTAACCCTAACCCTAGCTTCAGCCTTATTTCAATGCAAGTCTATGGGGTGAAATTTCAACTTTGTCCTAGAGACATGGGGCCACTTGCTCTTTCATCAGGAGCCCCCAAGAAGCGCCCACAGCAAATTTGGGGCTTCTAGTACTTGAGGAACCCTAACCCTAACCTTAACCCTAACCCTAACCCTAACCCTAGCTTCAGCCTTATTTCAATGCAAGTCTATGGGGTGAAATTTCAACTTTGTCCTAGAGACATGGGGCCACTTGCTCTTTCATCAGGAGCCCCCAAGAAGCGCCCACTGCAAATTTGGGGCTTCTAGTACTTGAGGAACCCTAACCCTAACCCTAGCTTCAGCCTTATTTCAATGCAAGTCTATGGGGTGAAATTTCAACTTTGTCCTAGAGACATGGGGCCACTTGCTCTTTCATCAGGAGCCCCCAAGAAGCACCCACAGCAAATTTGGGGCTTCTAGTACTTGAGGAACCCTAACCCTAACCTTAACCCTAACCCTAACCCTAACCCTAGCTTCAGCCTTATTTCAATGCAAGTCTATGGGGTGAAATTTCAACTTTGTCCTAGAGACATGGGGCCACTTGCTCTTTCATCAGGAGCCCCCAAGAAGCGCCCACAGCAAATTTGGGGCTTCTAGTACTTGAGGAACCCTAACCCTAACCCTAGCTTCAGCCTTATTTCAATGCAAGTCTATGGGGTGAAATTTCAACTTTGTCCTAGAGACATGGGGCCACTTGCTCTTTCATCAGGAGCCCCCAAGAAGCACCCACAGCAAATGTGGGGCTTCTAGTACTTGAGGAACCCTAACCCTAACCTTAACCCTAACCCTAACCCTAACCCTAGCTACAGCCTTATTTCAATGCAAGTCTATGGGGTGAAATTTCAACTTTGTCCTAGAGACATGGGGCCACTTGCTCTTTCATCAGGAGCCCCCAAGAAGCGCCCACAGCAAATTTGGGGCTTCTAGTACTTGAGGAACCCTAACCCTAACCTTAACACTAACCCTAACCTTAACCCTAACCCTAACCCTAACCCTAGCTTCAGCCTTATTTCAATGCAAGTCTATGGGGTGAAATTTCAACTTTGTCCTAGAGACATGGGGCCACTTGCTCTTTCATCAGGAGCCCCCAAGAAGCGCCCACAGCAAATTTGGGGCTTCTAGTACTTGAGGAACCCTAACCCTAACCTTAACCCTAACCCTAACCCTAACCCTAACCCTAGCTTCAGCCTTATTTCAATGCAAGTCTATGGGGTGAAATTTCAACTTTGTCCTAGAGACATGGGGCCACTTGCTCTTTCATCAGGAGCCCCCAAGAAGCGCCCACAGCAAATTTGGGGCTTCTAGTACTTGAGGAACCCTAACCCTAACCTTAACCCTAACCCTAACCCTAACCCTAGCTTCAGCCTTATTTCAATGCAAGTCTATGGGGTGAAATTTCAACTTTGTCCTAGAGACATGGGGCCACTTGCTCTTTCATCAGGAGCCCCCAAGAAGCGCCCACAGCAAATTTGGGGCTTCTAGTACTTGAGGAACCCTAACCCTAACCCTAGTTTCAGCCTTATTTCAATGCAAGTCTATGGGGTGAAATTTCAACTTTGTCCTAGAGACATGGGGCCACTTGCTCTTTCATCAGGAGCCCACAAGAAGTGCCCACAGCAAATTTGGGGCTTCTAGTACTTGAGGAACCCTAACCCTAACCTTAACCCTAACCCTAACCCTAACCCTAGCTTCAGCCTTATTTCAATGCAAGTCTATGGGGTGAAATTTCAACTTTGTCCTAGAGACATGGGGCCACTTGCTCTTTCATCAGGAGCCCCCAAGAAGCGCCCACAGCAAATTTGGGGCTTCTAGTACTTGAGGAACCCTAACCCTAACCTTAACCCTAACCCTAACCCTAACCCTAGCTTCAGCCTTATTTCAATGCAAGTCTATGGGGTGAAATTTCAACTTTGTCCTAGAGACATGGGGCCACTTGCTCTTTCATCAGGAGCCCCCAAGAAGCGCCCACAGCAAATTTGGGGCTTCTAGTACTTGAGGAACCCTAACCCTAACCTTAACCCTAACCCTAACCCTAACCCTAGCTTCAGCCTTATTTCAATGCAAGTCTATGGGGTGAAATTTCAACTTTGTCCTAGAGACATGGGGCCACTTGCTCTTTCATCAGGAGCCCCCAAGAAGCGCCCACAGCAAATTTGGGGCTTCTAGTACTTGAGGAACCCTAACCCTAACCTTAACCCTAACCCTAACCCTAACCCTAGCTTCAGCCTTATTTCAATGCAAGTCTATGGGGTGAAATTTCAACTTTGTCCTAGAGACATGGGGCCACTTGCTCTTTCATCAGGAGCCCCCAAGAAGCGCCCACAGCAAATTTGGGGCTTCTAGTACTTGAGGAACCCTAACCCTAACCCTAGCTTCAGCCTTATTTCAATGCAAGTCTATGGGGTGAAATTTCAACTTTGTCCTAGAGACATGGGGCCACTTGCTCTTTCATCAGGAGCCCACAAGAAGCGCCCACAGCAAATTTGGGGCTTCTAGTACTTGAGGAACCCTAACCCTAACCTTAACCCTAACCCTAACCCTAACCCTAGCTTCAGCCTTATTTCAATGCAAGTCTATGGGGTGAAATTTCAACTTTGTCCTAGAGACATGGGGCCACTTGCTCTTTCATCAGGAGCCCCCAAGAAGCGCCCACAGCAAATTTGGGGCTTCTAGTACTTGAGGAACCCTAACCCTAACCTTAACCCTAACCCTAACCCTAACCCTAGCTTCAGCCTTATTTCAATGCAAGTCTATGGGGTGAAATTTCAACTTTGTCCTAGAGACATGGGGCCACTTGCTCTTTCATCAGGAGCCCCCAAGAAGCGCCCACAGCAAATTTGGGGCTTCTAGTACTTGAGGAACCCTAACCCTAACCTTAACCCTAACCCTAACCCTAACCCTAGCTTCAGCCTTATTTCAATGCAAGTCTATGGGGTGAAATTTCAACTTTGTCCTAGAGACATGGGGCCACTTGCTCTTTCATCAGGAGCCCCCAAGAAGCGCCCACAGCAAATTTGGGGCTTCTAGTACTTGAGGAACCCTAACCCTAACCTTAACCCTAACCCTAACCCTAACCCTAGCTTCAGCCTTATTTCAATGCAAGTCTATGGGGTGAAATTTCAACTTTGTCCTAGAGACATGGGGCCACTTGCTTTTTCATCAGGAGCCCCCAAGAAGCGCCCACAGCAAATTTGGGGCTTCTAGTACTTGAGGAACCCTAACCCTAACCCTAGCTTCAGCCTTATTTCAATGCAAGTCTATGGGGTGAAATTTCAACTTTGTCCTAGAGACATGGGGCCACTTGCTCTTTCATCAGGAGCCCACAAGAAGTGCCCACAGCAAATTTGGGGCTTCTAGTACTTGAGGAACCCTAACCCTAACCTTAACCCTAACCCTAACCCTAACCCTAGCTTCAGCCTTATTTCAATGCAAGTCTATGGGGTGAAATTTCAACTTTGTCCTAGAGACATGGGGCCACTTGCTCTTTCATCAGGAGCCCCCAAGAAGCGCCCACAGCAAATTTGGGGCTTCTAGTACTTGAGGAACCCTAACCCTAACCTTAACCCTAACCCTAACCCTAACCCTAGCTTCAGCCTTATTTCAATGCAAGTCTATGGGGTGAAATTTCAACTTTGTCCTAGAGACATGGGGCCACTTGCTCTTTCATCAGGAGCCCCCAAGAAGCGCCCACAGCAAATTTGGGGCTTCTAGTACTTGAGGAACCCTAACCCTAACCTTAACCCTAACCCTAACCCTAACCCTAGCTTCAGCCTTATTTCAATGCAAGTCTATGGGGTGAAATTTCAACTTTGTCCTAGAGACATGGGGCCACTTGCTCTTTCATCAGGAGCCCCCAAGAAGCGCCCACAGCAAATTTGGGGCTTCTAGTACTTGAGGAACCCTAACCCTAACCTTAACCCTAACCCTAACCCTAACCCTAGCTTCAGCCTTATTTCAATGCAAGTCTATGGGGTGAAATTTCAACTTTGTCCTAGAGACATGGGGCCACTTGCTCTTTCATCAGGAGCCCCCAAGAAGCGCCCACAGCAAATTTGGGGCTTCTAGTACTTGAGGAACCCTAACCCTAACCTTAACCCTAACCCTAACCCTAACCCTAGCTTCAGCCTTATTTCAATGCAAGTCTATGGGGTGAAATTTCAACTTTGTCCTAGAGACATGGGGCCACTTGCTCTTTCATCAGGAGCCCCCAAGAAGCGCCCACAGCAAATTTGGGGCTTCTAGTACTTGAGGAACCCTAACCCTAACCTTAACCCTAACCCTAACCCTAACCCTAGCTTCAGCCTTATTTCAATGCAAGTCTATGGGGTGAAATTTCAACTTTGTCCTAGAGACATGGGGCCACTTGCTCTTTCATCAGGAGCCCCCAAGAAGCGCCCACAGCAAATTTGGGGCTTCTAGTACTTGAGGAACCCTAACCCTAACCTTAACCCTAACCCTAACCCTAACCCTAGCTTCAGCCTTATTTCAATGCAAGTCTATGGGGTGAAATTTCAACTTTGTCCTAGAGACATGGGGCCACTTGCTCTTTCATCAGGAGCCCCCAAGAAGCGCCCACAGCAAATTTGGGGCTTCTAGTACTTGAGGAACCCTAACCCTAACCCTAGCTTCAGCCTTATTTCAATCCAAGTCTATGGGGTGAAATTTCAACTTTGTCCTAGAGACATGGGGCCACTTGCTCTTTCATCAGGAGCCCCCAAGAAGCGCCCACAGCAAATTTGGGGCTTCTAGTACTTGAGGAACCCTAACCCTAACCTTAACCCTAACCCTAACCCTAACCCTAGCTTCAGCCTTATTTCAATGCAAGTCTATGGGGTGAAATTTCAACTTTGTCCTAGAGACATGGGGCCACTTGCTCTTTCATCAGGAGCCCCCAAGAAGCGCCCACAGCAAATTTGGGGCTTCTAGTACTTGAGGAACCTTAACCCTAACCCTAACCCTAACCCTAGCTTCAGCCTTATTTCAATGCAAGTCTATGGGGTGAAATTTCAACTTTGTCCTAGAGACATGGGGCCACTTGCTCTTTCATCAGGAGCCCCCAAGAAGCGCCCACTGCAAATTTGGGGCTTCTAGTACTTGAGGAACCCTAACCCTAACCCTAGCTTCAGCCTTATTTCAATGCAAGTCTATGGGGTGAAATTTCAACTTTGTCCTAGAGACATGGGGCCACTTGCTCTTTCATCAGGAGCCCCCAAGAAGCACCCACAGCAAATTTGGGGCTTCTAGTACTTGAGGAACCCTAACCCTAACCTTAACCCTAACCCTAACCCTAACCCTAGCTTCAGCCTTATTTCAATGCAAGTCTATGGGGTGAAATTTCAACTTTGTCCTAGAGACATGGGGCCACTTGCTCTTTCATCAGGAGCCCCCAAGAAGCGCCCACAGCAAATTTGGGGCTTCTAGTACTTGAGGAACCCTAACCCTAACCCTAGCTTCAGCCTTATTTCAATGCAAGTCTATGGGGTGAAATTTCAACTTTGTCCTAGAGACATGGGGCCACTTGCTCTTTCATCAGGAGCCCCCAAGAAGCACCCACAGCAAATGTGGGGCTTCTAGTACTTGAGGAACCCTAACCCTAACCTTAACCCTAACCCTAACCCTAACCCTAGCTACAGCCTTATTTCAATGCAAGTCTATGGGGTGAAATTTCAACTTTGTCCTAGAGACATGGGGCCACTTGCTCTTTCATCAGGAGCCCCCAAGAAGCGCCCACAGCAAATTTGGGGCTTCTAGTACTTGAGGAACCCTAACCCTAACCTTAACACTAACCCTAACCTTAACCCTAACCCTAACCCTAACCCTAGCTTCAGCCTTATTTCAATGCAAGTCTATGGGGTGAAATTTCAACTTTGTCCTAGAGACATGGGGCCACTTGCTCTTTCATCAGGAGCCCCCAAGAAGCGCCCACAGCAAATTTGGGGCTTCTAGTACTTGAGGAACCCTAACCCTAACCCTAGCTTCAGCCTTATTTCAATGCAAGTCTATGGGGTGAAATTTCAACTTTGTCCTAGAGACATGGGGCCACTTGCTCTTTCATCAGGAGCCCCCAAGAAGCGCCCACAGCAAATTTGGGGCTTCTAGTACTTGAGGAACCCTAACCCTAACCTTAACCCTAACCCTAACCCTAACCCTAGCTTCAGCCTTATTTCAATGCAAGTCTATGGGGTGAAATTTCAACTTTGTCCTAGAGACATGGGGCCACTTGCTCTTTCATCAGGAGCCCCCAAGAAGCGCCCACAGCAAATTTGGGGCTTCTAGTACTTGAGGAACCCTAACCCTAACCTTAACCCTAACCCTAACCCTAACCCTAGCTTCAGCCTTATTTCAATGCAAGTCTATGGGGTGAAATTTCAACTTTGTCCTAGAGACATGGGGCCACTTGCTCTTTCATCAGGAGCCCCCAAGAAGCGCCCACAGCAAATTTGGGGCTTCTAGTACTTGAGGAACCCTAACCCTAACCCTAGTTTCAGCCTTATTTCAATGCAAGTCTATGGGGTGAAATTTCAACTTTGTCCTAGAGACATGGGGCCACTTGCTCTTTCATCAGGAGCCCACAAGAAGTGCCCACAGCAAATTTGGGGCTTCTAGTACTTGAGGAACCCTAACCCTAACCTTAACCCTAACCCTAACCCTAACCCTAGCTTCAGCCTTATTTCAATGCAAGTCTATGGGGTGAAATTTCAACTTTGTCCTAGAGACATGGGGCCACTTGCTCTTTCATCAGGAGCCCCCAAGAAGCGCCCACAGCAAATTTGGGGCTTCTAGTACTTGAGGAACCCTAATCCTAACCTTAACCCTAACCCTAACCCTAACCCTAGCTTCAGCCTTATTTCAATGCAAGTCTATGGGGTGAAATTTCAACTTTGTCCTAGAGACATGGGGCCACTTGCTCTTTCATCAGGAGCCCCCAAGAAGCGCCCACAGCAAATTTGGGGCTTCTAGTACTTGAGGAACCCTAACCCTAACCTTAACCCTAACCCTAACCCTAACCCTAGCTTCAGCCTTATTTCAATGCAAGTCTATGGGGTGAAATTTCAACTTTGTCCTAGAGACATGGGGCCACTTGCTCTTTCATCAGGAGCCCCCAAGAAGCGCCCACAGCAAATTTGGGGCTTCTAGTACTTGAGGAACCCTAACCCTAACCCTAGCTTCAGCCTTATTTCAATCCAAGTCTATGGGGTGAAATTTCAACTTTGTCCCTGAGACATGGGGCCACTTGCTCTTTCATCAGGAGCCCCCAAGAAGCGCCCACAGCAAATTTGGGGCTTCTAGTACTTGAGGAACCCTAACCCTAACCTTAACCCTAACCCTAACCCTAACCCTAGCTTCAGCCTTATTTCAATGCAAGTCTATGGGGTGAAATTTCAACTTTGTCCTAGAGACATGGGGCCACTTGCTCTTTCATCAGGAGCCCCCAAGAAGCGCCCACAGCAAATTTGGGGCTTCTAGTACTTGAGGAACCCTAACCCTAACCTTAACCCTAACCCTAACCCTAACCCTAGCTTCAGCCTTATTTCAATGCAAGTCTATGGGGTGAAATTTCAACTTTGTCCTAGAGACATGGGGCCACTTGCTCTTTCATCAGGAGCCCCCAAGAAGCGCCCACTGCAAATTTGGGGCTTCTAGTACTTGAGGAACCCTAACCCTAACCCTAGCTTCAGCCTTATTTCAATGCAAGTCTATGGGGTGAAATTTCAACTTTGTCCTAGAGACATGGGGCCACTTGCTCTTTCATCAGGAGCCCCCAAGAAGCACCCACAGCAAATTTGGGGCTTCTAGTACTTGAGGAACCCTAACCCTAACCTTAACCCTAACCCTAACCCTAACCCTAGCTTCAGCCTTATTTCAATGCAAGTCTATGGGGTGAAATTTCAACTTTGTCCTAGAGACATGGGGCCACTTGCTCTTTCATCAGGAGCCCCCAAGAAGCGCCCACAGCAAATTTGGGGCTTCTAGTACTTGAGGAACCCTAACCCTAACCCTAGCTTCAGCCTTATTTCAATGCAAGTCTATGGGGTGAAATTTCAACTTTGTCCTAGAGACATGGGGCCACTTGCTCTTTCATCAGGAGCCCCCAAGAAGCACCCACAGCAAATGTGGGGCTTCTAGTACTTGAGGAACCCTAACCCTAACCTTAACCCTAACCCTAACCCTAACCCTAGCTACAGCCTTATTTCAATGCAAGTCTATGGGGTGAAATTTCAACTTTGTCCTAGAGACATGGGGCCACTTGCTCTTTCATCAGGAGCCCCCAAGAAGCGCCCACAGGAAATTTGGGGCTTCTAGTACTTGAGGAACCCTAACCCTAACCTTAACACTAACCCTAACCTTAACCCTAACCCTAACCCTAACCCTAGCTTCAGCCTTATTTCAATGCAAGTCTATGGGGTGAAATTTCAACTTTGTCCTAGAGACATGGGGCCACTTGCTCTTTCATCAGGAGCCCCCAAGAAGCGCCCACAGCAAATTTGGGGCTTCTAGTACTTGAGGAACCCTAACCCTAACCTTAACCCTAACCCTAACCCTAACCCTAACCCTAGCTTCAGCCTTATTTCAATGCAAGTCTATGGGGTGAAATTTCAACTTTGTCCTAGAGACATGGGGCCACTTGCTCTTTCATCAGGAGCCCCCAAGAAGCGCCCACAGCAAATTTGGGGCTTCTAGTACTTGAGGAACCCTAACCCTAACCTTAACCCTAACCCTAACCCTAACCCTAGCTTCAGCCTTATTTCAATGCAAGTCTATGGGGTGAAATTTCAACTTTGTCCTAGAGACATGGGGCCACTTGCTCTTTCATCAGGAGCCCCCAAGAAGCGCCCACAGCAAATTTGGGGCTTCTAGTACTTGAGGAACCCTAACCCTAACCCTAGTTTCAGCCTTATTTCAATGCAAGTCTATGGGGTGAAATTTCAACTTTGTCCTAGAGACATGGGGCCACTTGCTCTTTCATCAGGAGCCCACAAGAAGTGCCCACAGCAAATTTGGGGCTTCTAGTACTTGAGGAACCCTAACCCTAACCTTAACCCTAACCCTAACCCTAACCCTAGCTTCAGCCTTATTTCAATGCAAGTCTATGGGGTGAAATTTCAACTTTGTCCTAGAGACATGGGGCCACTTGCTCTTTCATCAGGAGCCCCCAAGAAGCGCCCACAGCAAATTTGGGGCTTCTAGTACTTGAGGAACCCTAACCCTAACCTTAACCCTAACCCTAACCCTAACCCTAGCTTCAGCCTTATTTCAATGCAAGTCTATGGGGTGAAATTTCAACTTTGTCCTAGAGACATGGGGCCACTTGCTCTTTCATCAGGAGCCCCCAAGAAGCGCCCACAGCAAATTTGGGGCTTCTAGTACTTGAGGAACCCTAACCCTAACCTTAACCCTAACCCTAACCCTAACCCTAGCTTCAGCCTTATTTCAATGCAAGTCTATGGGGTGAAATTTCAACTTTGTCCTAGAGACATGGGGCCACTTGCTCTTTCATCAGGAGCCCCCAAGAAGCGCCCACAGCAAATTTGGGGCTTCTAGTACTTGAGGAACCCTAACCCTAACCTTAACCCTAACCCTAACCCTAACCCTAGCTTCAGCCTTATTTCAATGCAAGTCTATGGGGTGAAATTTCAACTTTGTCCTAGAGACATGGGGCCACTTGCTCTTTCATCAGGAGCCCCCAAGAAGCGCCCACAGCAAATTTGGGGCTTCTAGTACTTGAGGAACCCTAACCCTAACCCTAGCTTCAGCCTTATTTCAATGCAAGTCTATGGGGTGAAATTTCAACTTTGTCCTAGAGACATGGGGCCACTTGCTCTTTCATCAGGAGCCCACAAGAAGCGCCCACAGCAAATTTGGGGCTTCTAGTACTTGAGGAACCCTAACCCTAACCTTAACCCTAACCCTAACCCTAACCCTAGCTTCAGCCTTATTTCAATGCAAGTCTATGGGGTGAAATTTCAACTTTGTCCTAGAGACATGGGGCCACTTGCTCTTTCATCAGGAGCCCCCAAGAAGCGCCCACAGCAAATTTGGGGCTTCTAGTACTTGAGGAACCCTAACCCTAACCTTAACCCTAACCCTAACCCTAACCCTAGCTTCAGCCTTATTTCAATGCAAGTCTATGGGGTGAAATTTCAACTTTGTCCTAGAGACATGGGGCCACTTGCTCTTTCATCAGGAGCCCCCAAGAAGCGCCCACAGCAAATTTGGGGCTTCTAGTACTTGAGGAACCCTAACCCTAACCTTAACCCTAACCCTAACCCTAACCCTAGCTTCAGCCTTATTTCAATGCAAGTCTATGGGGTGAAATTTCAACTTTGTCCTAGAGACATGGGGCCACTTGCTCTTTCATCAGGAGCCCCCAAGAAGCGCCCACAGCAAATTTGGGGCTTCTAGTACTTGAGGAACCCTAACCCTAACCTTAACCCTAACCCTAACCCTAACCCTAGCTTCAGCCTTATTTCAATGCAAGTCTATGGGGTGAAATTTCAACTTTGTCCTAGAGACATGGGGCCACTTGCTCTTTCATCAGGAGCCCCCAAGAAGCGCCCACAGCAAATTTGGGGCTTCTAGTACTTGAGGAACCCTAACCCTAACCCTAGCTTCAGCCTTATTTCAATGCAAGTCTATGGGGTGAAATTTCAACTTTGTCCTAGAGACATGGGGCCACTTGCTCTTTCATCAGGAGCCCACAAGAAGTGCCCACAGCAAATTTGGGGCTTCTAGTACTTGAGGAACCCTAACCCTAACCTTAACCCTAACCCTAACCCTAACCCTAGCTTCAGCCTTATTTCAATGCAAGTCTATGGGGTGAAATTTCAACTTTGTCCTAGAGACATGGGGCCACTTGCTCTTTCATCAGGAGCCCCCAAGAAGCGCCCACAGCAAATTTGGGGCTTCTAGTACTTGAGGAACCCTAACCCTAACCTTAACCCTAACCCTAACCCTAACCCTAGCTTCAGCCTTATTTCAATGCAAGTCTATGGGGTGAAATTTCAACTTTGTCCTAGAGACATGGGGCCACTTGCTCTTTCATCAGGAGCCCCCAAGAAGCGCCCACAGCAAATTTGGGGCTTCTAGTACTTGAGGAACCCTAACCCTAACCTTAACCCTAACCCTAACCCTAACCCTAGCTTCAGCCTTATTTCAATGCAAGTCTATGGGGTGAAATTTCAACTTTGTCCTAGAGACATGGGGCCACTTGCTCTTTCATCAGGAGCCCCCAAGAAGCGCCCACAGCAAATTTGGGGCTTCTAGTACTTGAGGAACCCTAACCCTAACCTTAACCCTAACCCTAACCCTAACCCTAGCTTCAGCCTTATTTCAATGCAAGTCTATGGGGTGAAATTTCAACTTTGTCCTAGAGACATGGGGCCACTTGCTCTTTCATCAGGAGCCCCCAAGAAGCGCCCACAGCAAATTTGGGGCTTCTAGTACTTGAGGAACCCTAACCCTAACCCTAGCTTCAGCCTTATTTCAATGCAAGTCTATGGGGTGAAATTTCAACTTTGTCCTAGAGACATGGGGCCACTTGCTCTTTCATCAGGAGCCCACAAGAAGCGCCCACAGCAAATTTGGGGCTTCTAGTACTTGAGGAACCCTAACCCTAACCTTAACCCTAACCCTAACCCTAACCCTAGCTTCAGCCTTATTTCAATGCAAGTCTATGGGGTGAAATTTCAACTTTGTCCTAGAGACATGGGGCCACTTGCTCTTTCATCAGGAGCCCCCAAGAAGCGCCCACAGCAAATTTGGGGCTTCTAGTACTTGA
This sequence comes from Nelusetta ayraudi, assembly GCF_046127955.1. Taxonomy (NCBI): domain Eukaryota; kingdom Metazoa; phylum Chordata; class Actinopteri; order Tetraodontiformes; family Monacanthidae; genus Nelusetta; species Nelusetta ayraudi. The sequence goes on from NW_027466064.1 coordinate 888,245, forward strand.
GGAACCCTAACCCTAACCTTAACCCTAACCCTAACCCTAACCCTAGCTTCAGCCTTATTTCAATGCAAGTCTATGGGGTGAAATTTCAACTTTGTCCTAGAGACATGGGGCCACTTGCTCTTTCATCAGGAGCCCCCAAGAAGCGCCCACAGCAAATTTGGGGCTTCTAGTACTTGAGGAACCCTAACCCTAACCTTAACCCTAACCCTAACCCTAACCCTAGCTTCAGCCTTATTTCAATGCAAGTCTATGGGGTGAAATTTCAACTTTGTCCTAGAGACATGGGGCCACTTGCTCTTTCATCAGGAGCCCCCAAGAAGCGCCCACAGCAAATTTGGGGCTTCTAGTACTTGAGGAACCCTAACCCTAACCTTAACCCTAACCCTAACCCTAACCCTAGCTTCAGCCTTATTTCAATGCAAGTCTATGGGGTGAAATTTCAACTTTGTCCTAGAGACATGGGGCCACTTGCTCTTTCATCAGGAGCCCCCAAGAAGCGCCCACAGCAAATTTGGGGCTTCTAGTACTTGAGGAACCCTAACCCTAACCCTAGCTTCAGCCTTATTTCAATGCAAGTCTATGGGGTGAAATTTCAACTTTGTCCTAGAGACATGGGGCCACTTGCTCTTTCATCAGGAGCCCCCAAGAAGCGCCCACAGCAAATTTGGGGCTTCTAGTACTTGAGGAACCCTAACCCTAACCTTAACCCTAACCCTAACCCTAACCCTAGCTTCAGCCTTATTTCAATGCAAGTCTATGGGGTGAAATTTCAACTTTGTCCTAGAGACATGGGGCCACTTGCTCTTTCATCAGGAGCCCCCAAGAAGCGCCCACAGCAAATTTGGGGCTTCTAGTACTTGAGGAACCCTAACCCTAACCTTAACCCTAACCCTAACCCTAACCCTAGCTTCAGCCTTATTTCAATGCAAGTCTATGGGGTGAAATTTCAACTTTGTCCTAGAGACATGGGGCCACTTGCTCTTTCATCAGGAGCCCCCAAGAAGCGCCCACAGCAAATTTGGGGCTTCTAGTACTTGAGGAACCCTAACCCTAACCCTAGCTTCAGCCTTATTTCAATGCAAGTCTATGGGGTGAAATTTCAACTTTGTCCTAGAGACATGGGGCCACTTGCTCTTTCATCAGGAGCCCACAAGAAGCGCCCACAGCAAATTTGGGGCTTCTAGTACTTGAGGAACCCTAACCCTAACCTTAACCCTAACCCTAACCCTAACCCTAGCTTCAGCCTTATTTCAATGCAAGTCTATGGGGTGAAATTTCAACTTTGTCCTAGAGACATGGGGCCACTTGCTCTTTCATCAGGAGCCCCCAAGAAGCGCCCACAGCAAATTTGGGGCTTCTAGTACTTGAGGAACCCTAACCCTAACCTTAACCCTAACCCTAACCCTAACCCTAGCTTCAGCCTTATTTCAATGCAAGTCTATGGGGTGAAATTTCAACTTTGTCCTAGAGACATGGGGCCACTTGCTCTTTCATCAGGAGCCCCCAAGAAGCGCCCACAGCAAATTTGGGGCTTCTAGTACTTGAGGAACCCTAACCCTAACCTTAACCCTAACCCTAACCCTAACCCTAGCTTCAGCCTTATTTCAATGCAAGTCTATGGGGTGAAATTTCAACTTTGTCCTAGAGACATGGGGCCACTTGCTCTTTCATCAGGAGCCCCCAAGAAGCGCCCACAGCAAATTTGGGGCTTCTAGTACTTGAGGAACCCTAACCCTAACCTTAACCCTAACCCTAACCCTAACCCTAGCTTCAGCCTTATTTCAATGCAAGTCTATGGGGTGAAATTTCAACTTTGTCCTAGAGACATGGGGCCACTTGCTCTTTCATCAGGAGCCCCCAAGAAGTGCCCACAGCAAATTTGGGGCTTCTAGTACTTGAGGAACCCTAACCCTAACCCTAGCTTCAGCCTTATTTCAATGCAAGTCTATGGGGTGAAATTTCAACTTTGTCCTAGAGACATGGGGCCACTTGCTCTTTCATCAGGAGCCCCCAAGAAGCGCCCACAGCAAATTTGGGGCTTCTAGTACTTGAGGAACCCTAACCCTAACCTTAACCCTAACCCTAACCCTAACCCTAGCTTCAGCCTTATTTCAATGCAAGTCTATGGGGTGAAATTTCAACTTTGTCCTAGAGACATGGGGCCACTTGCTCTTTCATCAGGAGCCCCCAAGAAGCGCCCACAGCAAATTTGGGGCTTCTAGTACTTGAGGAACCCTAACCCTAACCTTAACCTTAACCCTAACCCTAACCCTAACCCTAGCTTCAGCCTTATTTCAATGCAAGTCTATGGGGTGAAATTTCAACTTTGTCCTAGAGACATGGGGCCACTTGCTCTTTCATCAGGAGCCCCCAAGAAGCGCCCACAGCAAATTTGGGGCTTCTAGTACTTGAGGAACCCTAACCCTAACCTTAACCCTAACCCTAACCCTAACCCTAGCTTCAGCCTTATTTCAATGCAAGTCTATGGGGTGAAATTTCAACTTTGTCCTAGAGACATGGGGCCACTTGCTCTTTCATCAGGAGCCCCCAAGAAGCGCCCACAGCAAATTTGGGGCTTCTAGTACTTGAGGAATCCTAACCCTAACCCTAGCTTCAGCCTTATTTCAATGCAAGTCTATGGGGTGAAATTTCAACTTTGTCCTAGAGACATGGGGCCACTTGCTCTTTCATCAGGAGCCCCCAAGAAGCGCCCACAGCAAATTTGGGGCTTCTAGTACTTGAGGAACCCTAACCCTAACCTTAACCCTAACCCTAACCCTAACCCTAGCTTCAGCCTTATTTCAATGCAAGTCTATGGGGTGAAATTTCAACTTTGTCCTAGAGACATGGGGCCACTTGCTCTTTCATCAGGAGCCCCCAAGAAGCGCCCACAGCAAATTTGGGGCTTCTAGTACTTGAGGAACCCTAACCCTAACCTTAACCCTAACCCTAACCCTAACCCTAGCTTCAGCCTTATTTCAATGCAAGTCTATGGGGTGAAATTTCAACTTTGTCCTAGAGACATGGGGCCACTTGCTCTTTCATCAGGAGCCCCCAAGAAGCGCCCACAGCAAATTTGGGGCTTCTAGTACTTGAGGAACCCTAACCCTAACCTTAACCCTAACCCTAACCCTAACCCTAGCTTCAGCCTTATTTCAATGCAAGTCTATGGGGTGAAATTTCAACTTTGTCCTAGAGACATGGGGCCACTTGCTCTTTCATCAGGAGCCCCCAAGAAGCGCCCACAGCAAATTTGGGGCTTCTAGTACTTGAGGAACCCTAACCCTAACCTTAACCCTAACCCTAACCCTAACCCTAGCTTCAGCCTTATTTCAATGCAAGTCTATGGGGTGAAATTTCAACTTTGTCCTAGAGACATGGGGCCACTTGCTCTTTCATCAGGAGCCCCCAAGAAGCGCCCACAGCAAATTTGGGGCTTCTAGTACTTGAGGAACCCTAACCCTAACCCTAGCTTCAGCCTTATTTCAATGCAAGTCTATGGGGTGAAATTTCAACTTTGTCCTAGAGACATGGGGCCACTTGCTCTTTCATCAGGAGCCCCCAAGAAGCGCCCACAGCAAATTTGGGGCTTCTAGTACTTGAGGAACCCTAACCCTAACCTTAACCCTAACCCTAACCCTAACCCTAGCTTCAGCCTTATTTCAATGCAAGTCTATGGGGTGAAATTTCAACTTTGTCCTAGAGACATGGGGCCACTTGCTCTTTCATCAGG
>NW_027466065.1:5000-85000 GCF_046127955.1 Nelusetta ayraudi
TTCATTTTATTTATTTTTTTTACTCACCTTCCCCACAGATCCCTCTGGGTTTTATTTACGCTTAAGTATTCACACCACGCCGTGTTTGCACTGTATTTTTGTGTTCTTGCGCCGCCTCGCTGGCGTGTGTGTGTGTGTGTGTGTGTGTGTGTGTGTGTGTGTGTGTGTGTGTGTGTGTGTGTGTGTGTGTGTGTGTGTGTGTGTGTGTGTGTGTGCTTGTTTTCCTTCCACTACCTTTCTTGTGCCTAAATGCTGTCTGTCACATTCATGTCAGGTGTATTTCTAAAAAAAAAAAAAAAAAAAAAAAGAGAGAGAGAGAGAGAGAAAGGAAAAAGCTTTCAGACCCAGGCTTTGTGCTGCTTGGGTCGAGGCAAAGGTTCAGTTTAAGGTTCATAATTTGCAGATACGAGACGGGTATGGATTTTACTTTTTTCGTCTTTTTTTCCCCCCAGAATAATGCTGACATTCCTTTTAGCTCTGCTTATCTTGCATCCTTAGTTCAGAGTCTTTATAACCTCATGCTCGCGGCTGAATATGTTTTTTTTTTTTTTTGTATCTCCCCCTGTGAATAGGAAATAGAAAAACAAGATAAGAGCGTGCACACCAAATACCCTGAGAAATATGCATCTGGAGGTTGAGAATGTGTAGCTACCTGTTTTCGAGAAGGGAGGGAGGGGGAGGGTGCGGGGGGGCAAGAAAGTGGCAGACCCAACAAAGCCTGAAAAACACCTCTGTGGTTTAGAGAAACAGCAAGCTGAGGCTGGATTGACACAAGCTGCAAAACTGGAACACACCTGCTTTTACCTAACGAGTCCCCACGCGCCGCAACCTGCCCCCTCCCGTTTTTTTTTAATGCTAATAGTGTACAAACTTTTACAGTCCTGGCCAAGAACAGATGCAACGGGGCTGCCAACCATCTCGTCTAGACAGTGACCTCATCAGGAACACCCCGACCCCCCCCCCCCGCCCCTACAAAAAAAAAAGAAAAAGAATACAAACAACTCAGATTTATATTCGTCCAGCATTAAAACTGCCAGAAAAATAGAAATTAACATCTTAAATCCAGCGAGTGCAAAAAATAACAACAACACGGCTGGCTCCAACCCAAGGCCCCGGCCACAGTGAGTCAAAAAGCAAACAGATTCGTGCGGACAGCCCTCGCCGGACTGGATGATCTGCCAAAAGCATTTGCGCGAGGTCGGCAAGACATTAAGCATGCAGTGCGTGGCACAGATAAACACTCGTGCTGACAGGTGACACGCTGGATTAGGCCGCGGCGACGAGACGGATCTTATTGTTCACGATCAACTCAAGTATGATGCATGAAGTTCAGCTTTGAGGTTTGTTCCTGCCGTGCCCAGACGTAGCGCGCGCGATGCATGTGTACGGACAGGAGCGAGCAAGTTGGCTGTACCACTCGTGAGTAGACGCCATTATGAAGCCAAATGATGGCCGCTGCAAGGTCTTGTGGTTTGTAATTGGTCCCTAATAACACGGTACAAGGATTGGATTGTAATGAATAAATGGTTCTCCACACTGTGAATGTAACATGGCCCAGATTTCTCCCATTGTACCTCTACCATCCTACCATTCACAGCAGTCTGTTTGTGTTTTCACTGGATCCTTCTCAGAGGAACAATAAGTCTAATCAGATGTTGAAAGAATGCCCCTCCGTGTCACTGACGTGCATTGGAAGTCGTGTTCTTGTCCTGCACGTTGACTGGGACGCGTTCAAAAAAAAAGAAGAAAAGTCTCACTAGAAACGTTCGCATTAACGCTGTTTTGGCAACGTCAGCCACCGTTCCCTCAAGAGACGTCTCTCACAATGGGGACCAGCCGAACACAAAGAGAGAGAAGTCGGGGGTGCAGAGTTATTGTAAAATCTTTATCCCAGATTTTTTTTTTTGGAGGGGTTGTTTTTTTTTTTTTCTCCAATGCTCCAATCAAGACATCAAAATTGTTTGTGTGCACGTCGACGACGCAGAAAAGCTTTGTTGGTCAAAATACTCGTGTGTGCCGCCGGATGGCCGCACACTCCACCAAGTTGTCAATCACGGAGCAGCAAACGCCCCTTTGGGTACCGTGCTTCATCGTCTGTTTTACTCCAAATGGGATAAAAATTTATGCACACACGGTTTCATTAGAGAAGGCTTTTAACCGGCGACCGTTAACTCCTGAGAAGAAGAAAAAAAATTAATTACTGAGCTACTTAATTAAGCGAGAAGGTGGGTCATTTCCTTTTAAGACCACAAAGACTTCACACTGACACACAAGCGGTGCCTATGCACCATTGCTGGCTGTTGGAGGTAGTGCAAGTTAGGGCGAGGGTCAGGATATAGAAAGACCAGCGAATTGTCTGGTACAGTGATTGCACTGTGATGGAGTTCAGACTGTCTTCCCAACACCCGCTACACCGTCCATCACCCGTCAACGACCCCGACATACCCGAACTCCTGGGCTGATGTATGTTCAGATTCAAAAAAGCAAACAAACAAAGTGACCCGTAGGACCCATGAGATTTTTGGCTTTATATGTTCTGACAGACGAATGAGTGAGAGGACAGATGGACAGAAGCAGGTTTAAATAAAGTTAAATTCCCAGTCATTGTCACATCCTGAAGGATGCTAAATTTGTTCTCCGCATTTGACCCATCATCCCCTCAGGGAGCGGTGGCGCGCCTGGGATCCATTGGGTGATCTAACCGCCCAATTCCAACCCCAAAAACTGAGTGCCAAGCAGGGAGGCAATGGGTTCCACTTTTACATGCTTACCTAGCCAGGGACCGAACACACAACCTACCAGTCTCAAGGCGGACACTCTACCACTAGACTCTAAGCTGACTTCCTGAGCCAGAGGTTTCTAAGAAAAGCAACCAAACAAATAGGACATATTCTAACAAGTATACTTCTTACCCCTTTGTAACACAGCGGAGTTTCCTGTCCTGGTAAACACCACTTTGTGTTTACCAGAAAACTTTTGAGTGTTTACTTGAGGGTCTTTGGTTTGTCTTGATGAGGTTCTGCTCTCTGCGTACCATTTGGACCCATATCCCATATATCTCAAGGGTTTACTACCTCTGCTGCACGTCGCTGGAATTACTTGTGCCACAAAATGAAATGCAAAGCAACAGATTGTGGCATTGCTGGGCAATAACTCTAGACCAGGTGCCCTTGAGGACGTATTTGGTGCTTGATAGCGCCGGGGAGGTTTGTCCGCCACAACGTGGAAAAAGCCAAGTGATTCTTCCGTGCTGCAAGTCGTATCTTTGCTGTACAGCCTTGTATCATCTCATCTGTTCAGAGCGACAGGCTCCCCCATCTGCCCCTTCCATCCACTTTTAATCCGCTTTCTCCACTTACATCAGTGGCGGCGGCTTCCGCGACACTCAAACAAGCTGCGCTCACTATTACCCTCACGTCCTCTTGCTCTTCAAATGATTCTACTGTTGTGCTCATTGTCAGTCACTCTGGATAAGTGCGCCTGGGTAAACGCCTCAAATGCAAATAAAGTTGTGAAGGGGTCTCTTGAAAAGTCGGGCAATTTAGAGGTTAGCCGTAATTGCTTCTCCAGGCTTCCCGACTGAAAGTGAACTGGGGATGTGAGCACCAGTGGGCCACTGGTGCAGGTGATAAATATCACTTATTTGATGACAAGGCATCACATGAGCTCCAGCATCCCGGATCTGTTTTTTTTTGTTTTAACTTTAACTTTCCGAGCTGCTGCCGTTCTTAATCTTGTATTAGGCTGTTTATTTAGCAATGTATCACCGTCGCACGTTATCATTCAGCCGTGCATTCGCATTACCATGATGGATGGCAGCACAGGAGCTTAACAAAGCAACTTGAGAGCAGATATAGATCAATCCATCCATTCATTTCCTTCCCCCTAATCTGTGGCTGTGTAGCCGCGGCAGCAGCCCCAGCAGACCATCATGGGGTCTTCTTCTCTCTAGCGGAACGCTCCCTGACGCACCCAAGGTGAGTCCTGAAGTCCTTGGCCAACACCACCATACATCTAGTTGGACATGCCTGGATCACCTCAAACCAGTTCAATTTCATCAGATGCGCGTTTGTTGCATCGCAGCTCCGGCAGTCTGAAGCCCTCAGGTGAAAATACGCCAGTCTTTTTCGCAGGATGGGCTGGCAGGAAAAACCATAAAGTCTGCGGTTTGTTTCTGAGAATCACACAATAAAAACTCCCTCTTAAAGGTTGAGCGTATTTTACCGCTACGCCAAAAGCAGCAACAGTACAATTCATTGGCATTTTAATATCTAATTAGAAATAATGCAGCTACTTGAAGAGCAGACTGGAGCTTTGCCTTGTGGCTCGGCACTACCAGTACACTAGTTGTATTATTGACATTTTTTAACTTTCCGTCCCCGTCGTTTGCAACAACTCCAACGTGTTTAATATCCTGGTCTGAAATCTAAATCTTAATGAAAAAGGAGGACCCAGGTCTTGACCCTCCTTTGCCAGCAAAAAATATTCATGATATTGCCTTCCTCTCCTGTGGATGCCATCTTCCTGTCCCGATTCCATTTTCCCGCCGTCTCACAGAAACCGCCGCCGCCACCTGAGGCAGCCCTGCTGCCCGCCTGTCGAGTTCAAACGCAGGGGCCCATCTTTTCTAGTCCCCTCCGGCCTCTCTGGGGAGGATAAGTGCATTACGGTGCATTAATTCATCCATGTCTTTTCAAACTTCAAATACCCGCCTCCCCTCCCCCGCGCCACCCTTTTTTCATTTTTTTTTTCACTCTTACGGGACTCAAGGACTTTCAGGCGAGAGCCGCTCTGTTTACCTTGTACTCCCAGGTGAGACATTTCCATTTGAATGAAGCTGCGGTCTGGTTTAAATATGAAGTTTTCAAACAAACATGTTTCTGCAAGACTTTTTTTTGCCGGCATTTCTTCTATACCGCCGAATCCGTCGGCGTCCATAAGTGCCTACGCGTGTGGCGAGGGCACATATGTGCCAGTGCAACCCGGTGTTTGCATATGTTACCAAAAGTGCTTAAATCATGTCTGCGTTTGTGCCCGGGGGTGTTATTGAGCGAGATGTTTAATGCATACGCATCACCTCACCTCGCTTGAATTCATGCAAATCTTGGCTATTCGTCGTTCCCAGCCCAAACTTCTCGGACTCCAAAACAAAAAAGAGCGCCCGCCCGCCCCCGATCTCACCCCCTCCCTCCCTCCCTTACGTCCGCCTTCAACCTTGCCTGCAGCGCTGATAGGATGAAAAAATGGATAGAAGCACCCCCAGAGGAGGCGGGTGGGGAATGTCCATCTGTGTGAGCTGCATTCAAGGACAACAGTGTTATCCACTCTGGAACAGTATGAAACAGGCCAGTGTTTTCGGCGGGGGTCTGGGGAAACGCAGGCTTCTGGACGAACTGTGGACGCCACTGTTGTCTTGCCAAGCAGCCAACTGTGATGCTGCAGATTAGACGCGAGTCATTGACTCCTTGTTTGTGTCAGCGTGCAACCCCTTCCGAGGTAATGAACAAATCTGGCCCGTTCCCTGTGATTGGAGTGGCGATGAAGCAACAGGGGTGTCTGGGCTCGGTCCTGCTCGGCTCGGCTAAGCTCGGCTCAGTTCGGCTCGGCTCCGCCCCTCATGAGAGCTGCAGCTAATGCGATTGTACAACATGTTATTCAGCCTCGAGGTGTTTGGCTTCAGCTCTATCTGCTTATCTCTTTTGATCTTGTTTTCTCTTTTTCTCTCCTCCCCTTCTTCTCTCCTTTTTTTTGTTAACTCATCCTTTAATGTACCCCTGACTCCCCCTCCACCCTGCACCACCCCCCATCCCTGCTTCTTTCGCTTTTTTGTCTTTCATCTCCCCCTTCCTGTGCCGTCCTCTCTGTCAGAACCAATTCCACCTGCAGATGTCGGCCCGCGTGCCTCCGTCGTCCCTGGGGAGCCTGCTGCTGGCCGTGCTGCAGGGGGGCGACAGGGGGGGCCACGGCGAAAGCAGCTGGGGGGGAGCCGCCGTGATCTGCCCCGGCTGGGAGGAAGGGGGAGACGGCTTGCTGGCGCACCTGCAAGCCCACAGCGGATCGACCTGGCATTTGTGGGACATCATCAATCTGACCCACACCACCGGGGGCGCCGACCAGCGGGGGGATGCCAGCGAGGAGAGGAGGGAGGATCAGAGGGAGGAGGAAGCTCTGAAGATCCTGTCCGCCCGCTTCCTGCGCTCCCCTTCCCCCATCTCCTCCGTCCTCCTGCTGGGCTCTGACCCCGAGTGCGTCTCCTCCGTCCTGCGGGCCGCCCAGCGCCTCGCGCCCTCCCTGCCCGCGCTGCAGTGGATCATGGGATACCCCTTGTCGCCGGACTCGCTGCACACTCTGGGAGGGCCCCTCGGACTCCTGGCCTACGGGGAGGTTGGCCGCAAGCCCATCAGCTTCTACATCCGGGATGCCTTGCAGCTGATTGGCCGAGCCGTCTCGGCGGCCACCATGGTGAGGCCGGACCTGGCGCTCATCCAGAACATGGTGAACTGCTACGACAAAGCAGGCCGGCGCGAGCTTCCTTCTTCCGGGCACTACCTGGCCAGGTATGTTGATCAGTGTTGTTTAGATTACTCCATAAAAGTAATGCAACTACTGATTACTTCTTTTAAAAAGTAATCTAACTACTTCTTGAACTACTTTGTTTCATAAATAATCAATGACTAATTACTAATTACTTTAGTTAAAAAAAAAGATAAAGTAACAGTTGAGAACCACAGTATTCTTTGATTTAGACGAGATGATCTCGAAATAATGTTTGTATTTCCAGCTTTTAAACCCAAATCACTGTCTTTTGTTTAGCCGCCGCCATGCTTGTTTTGGTGCGTCGTCGCATATCAATGACGTTGCATGCACGGCTGCATCGTCAATCTGCGAGATTGTTGTTTTTGGTTGTTTTCCTAAATATCAGACATTTTGTGGGTAATAAGACATTTTTATCTTGCAAAATGTTTCATAAAAGTAATGGAATAGTTACTTGATAAAGTAATTATGATATAATTACCATTTTTGCCACAGTAATCCCATTACATTACTCCATTACTAAAAAATTAGTAGTAGTTTAATTACAGTAGTGGATTACTTAGTATTAGATTACTCACCAACACTGATGTTGATTCACTTTGATTGATTCCTGAATCCTGATTTGGAAGTCCCTAACTGACCCTTCGCTAAGCCCCGCCCCTCCTTGGTTACTACAGCCAAGCATGTCAAGCTTTCACACCACAACTTCACCCTTGTTGTAATGACTCTGGTCGTGACGTTAGCATGTGTGCATTAGTGTGTATGTGTGCACGTGTGTGTGTGTCTATCCCACACGCTGACCTTTTCATAGCTTACCTCGGCTCTGCCCACCAGTCTGCTATTACAAAGACGCTCATGAATAGGAGCAATGACGCCTTTACAGATACTTCAGCAGAGATGCTATTCTTATCCACGACTTGAGGAAATTACATTTCATAATACATGTCTGCTATAAAGCTGAACTGAACTGGAATTATAGGACATTCAGTGCAGTGATAAATAATATTACAGTGAGGTGGACACAATGGTCCATAGTGTTCATGTAAAAGCTACCTAACAAAACAGTGTAAGTTGTGGCCCGTGTGTGAAGGAGACATTGAAATAGCAGAAACATGTCAGAGGCATGTTGTGCCTCTTCACAATGTTCTCGTACAAAGCAAAGTCCACACGTAATTAAATCATTAGCCAATTTAAGCTTGTTTCATTTTTGTGTGTTTAGCATTAGCCCAGCACTAGCTAAAGTAAAATATCCTGCTTCCTGGAGCTGGTGGTTTTCCATCTTTGGTACGCACACATTGACTCCCAACAACGGTCCCTTTGCTTTAGGCCACTTGGAATTTTCAAATTTAAATTCTTCACCAAATGCTTCAAAACTGCACGAGTTGCCCACGAATATACGAAGGACGCAGGGCGAGTGCATGTTTCTCAATTTATCTGGTCAGACTATCGGCGTGTCTGCAAGCTCGTTACCTCTCTGAGTGACGTGGCATTTTTTTTTTTCCGTTGCCGGCTCCACTCTCTCCCGTATTGCACGCTTGGGTTGCTGCCCTTGTCTGTCCTCTGCGCCACGGGGGTGGCGACGTCTGAGTAGCGCTGTCATGCTAAAAAGAGGGCATGGGGAGGGAGCATCTTTATGGCATGCAGATTCACAGAGTGACACTGGGGAGTTTTTTTTTTGTTTTTTTTTTTGTCTGCTCCGGCGGCTCCTTCAATCCCTGCAGCTTCTGGAAAGGGTTCCCTGACAGCTCTCACAGGTTTTGTCAAGGTGCATTTGGTGATAACGCTTATACACGACATACGGGAAGAAAAAAACCTTTTGTAAATACATATATTAGACCGGATGTATTGCTTTTGGTAAAAAGCAATTTAAAGAAAATGTCTTTATGTGTGCATGCAGACTAATGAGCCTGAAACATCTCCTAATCCGTGTGTGGCAGCTGACGAAGCCGTGAAACGCTGCAGTCGCCGTCCATTGTAAAAAGAATTTCCTGCCAGGATACGTTTCCCGAACGGAGCGACGTATAAAAGTGCACCAGGCCCTCTTCTGTGCTCGTGCTGTTGCGGTGCGAGGAGGATTTGTTGAAACTGAGCCGGTGCCCTCGCAGCGTAAACTTTTAAACTGGCACCTGCCAGCGGAGCAACATCCGCAGTCGTAATCGCAGCGCTGCAGCCGCGGCGCCGGCACGAGTGGAGCGGAGTGGGCCGTCTATTCCCGAAATAGGATGGGCTGTCTTTTCCAAGGAAGAAGCACTTAAGCCCTAATGAAGTAAGGAGCAGTTTATTTGGACGTTCGTTGTTGTCGGAGCACAAAGAAGTTTATGGGTTTAGCGCTTCTGTGCCGCTGTGATGCTGGAGTGGCTTCTACCAAGAGGATCAAGTAAAGTGTCGATGTGAATCATGACTTCTGACTTTGCATCCTTGCCCTTAACCTTGCAAGGGGAACTCTGCCGAATCCAAAGAATTAAAATCAATGACAGTTGAAAAGTGTCACGGTGGATCAATGACTGACGTCCTGTTTGTTGTGGGCACCGGCTGCTGTAATTACCTCGAGGCTCACATTCCCAACAACCGTGGAGCCGCGCTCATCCGTCTCGCCGAAACACCGGTACAGACAGGAGCGCCCAAAAAACATTGCGAGGTTTCCGAAAAAAATAATTACCTTCCTTTGTGAGGCAAAAAAGCAGAGAAGTGCCGTTCTGAAAAAAAAAAACCCACAGAAAGTCAGGAAGAAGAAGCTGGTAAGCCTTGTAAACCGAAGAGATTATTGTGTAGTAACATTGTCTTTATCACGCCGCAACTCGCAGGGTAAATTCAAATATTCCCAGCATTTTGTTCCTTTGGCATGTAGACTGTGTTCTGGGCTGTCGGTTCTTGCTTCTGTTGCCCTGAAGTGTCTTCCAGGGGGCCGGCGGCTCAAACAGGGAGGGGGTTCGTTCACGATGTTGTGGACCCCTGAGAATTTTTTTTGTTGTTGTTGCCCAGCCAATGATCCTCTCAGCCATGAGAGTCAAGATGCTCTCTATGGAGCGGCGATATGTGCGGTGCTTGTTCCGGAGTGTTCTTGGGGAAAATGCAGTCACCGCTGTGCCTCCTGAACGCCGGCTGCTGTGTTAACGCTCCAGGTCAGCCCGTCCTATATAATGGAATCGTTGGAGACCCTCCTGGCACAGACCCTGCTGTTGAAGGACGAGAAGGCCACAATCATGTCCCTCCTCCTCGTCTCGGTGGCGTTAGGGATGAGATTGTTTTCCCGACACCAACAACACTGAGGTGTTTTTTTTTTTCTCTTCGATGACGTTTTATGTCTGAAAGACGTGGTGTGCCTCGATCGTCTCCCTTCTCCAAAACGCTTCTGTGGGCTCTAATAGATGGATGGGTAACATAAAGCTTAAACAAAACATAAAACAAAGCTTTCAACAAGACTGGAAAACATAAAGCTGTTTAAAATTTCCGGGGGAATTCATCAGATTGTGGCTCTTTTAGATTTTTGCTGGCGAAACACTTTCCTCCCATCTCCTTCCTCCTGGTCGAGCTCAGAATCGGTTTGTTTTTCTGACAGCCGCATTGATTTAGCGACTTGCTGCTACGGTGGCAATTTTTTTTTTTCATTCATGCGGCATTTTTACAATGTCTAGAGCACCTGTAATGTCTTTTCTCTATTGTTTGGTTCTACCGCGGATCTGTTTGGGTTCCATCTGATGCTACAGCAAGGCTTTCCATTTCAAAAAGCCTTGTGCGGGCTCTTGACCAGGTGGATGCGTGAGATTGTTGATCGTTGTGACGTTAAAAGGAGAAAGAAAAGCATTATATTGTTTTCCAAAGCTACAGTCCCTTCAGCAGCACCATAAAAAGATAACGCCAACCAGTATGTCGCCGGACCAAAAGTTGGATCCACCTTTTATGGACGGGAAATAAGAACGGCCTGTTGGTGTCGGCTATTTAGATCCCCTCAGCCGACAAAATGTTGTCTCTGACCTTTGCTCGCAGCCTGCGAGCGGCAGATAAAAGAGGATGTTCTGCCGTGCACTCGGAGCGTTGGGGGAAGACTCGGTGCCCTGTGGCGCACCGCCTCCTGATTTGTTATCCTCCCCCTGCCGCCGCCCCCCCCCCCCACACACACACACACACACACACACCCACACACCCACCCCACCCCACAACAGCCAGCCGCAGCTCCGGAGAGTCCTGACAAAGCTGCAGGAAGTGAGAGACTTCCACGTGGAAAAAGGCAATTAACAGCTCAATGCCCAGGAGGGAGGGGGAGGGAGTCAGGAAGGCAGGGGTGGGGGCGAGAGAGGATGTCTGTAGATATAAGCAGAAGTGGGGAGGCTCTGAGGGAGGACAGGAGCCACCCCACCACCACCACCCTGCAAAAAAAAAGTGCATAATATTCCCCCTTTTCATTTGAAGCTGCGCAGCAAGAGAGGAGATATGACAAAAGCCACCTTTTGATGTACGGCTCCTCCTGAATGTCCAGCATCAAAAAAAAGATCCCTGGGTCGCTGCCACCAAAAGGGGGGGGGGGGACTAAAAGAAGAAGGGAAAAAACAAACGAGTGGAAGAAATAAGACAGACTTGAAGGAATGGAGAGAAGGATCTAGAAGAAGAGGAGGATGTGCAGGACAGACAGATGGATGGAGAGTTGTTGCTATCGAGGTTGGATGTGCCATTTCACATCACAGATTAGAACCAGCTGCTGTGTCTCCTCCCCGCAAGGAGAACCAACTTCAATATTCCAAGAGAGAGAGAGAAAGAGAGAGAAGGGGGGAGGAGGAGGCTGTGCGAGGGTGAAGGTGTGCTCCGACCAAAAGTGCAATGTAATCACTAGGGACGCCTGCGTTGCGTCGCTCAATTGTAATTGGATCACTGTTTTGATTATCGCTTCTGACACTTTGGAAAAAAAAAAAAAAAGTCTTATAGCCGTGTGCCCCCCATCCGGGTTCGTCCTCCAATGTCAGTTCTTAAAGGTCCAGTGTGTAGAATTTTGCCTTGTTTACAGTATATGGGCAAAAGCGTAATATACTGCCCATAAAAACACAGTGCAGTAAAGGTCATGGTTTTCCTACCCGTAGAAAGGCTCTTACTTGTGTCTAAGAATAACCATAGAGCAACTGTCTTGCTCCCAGTGAGCTGCCATCTTGCATCTCTCTAAGGAAGCCAGTGTGGACATTTCAACTTGCCTGACCTCAAATAAACCAACGAAGGAGAAGGTGGACGAGGTACCGAGGTTTGTGTGCAAAGGCCACCGTAGTTCACTGGTAAGCTCGGGAGAGGGAGGGAGGGTGAGTAAAAGACCACTGCAGTCTAAAATGTAACCACTTGATGTTGCCGTTTCCTCTCAAAATCTCAGAATATTACACTTTTAACCTTTAAGCGGCGCCTGGGAGAAAGTCAATTCTGATTGGATGTCACGGTTTAGTGTCACACGATGTCGCCCGAAAGGGAAAACTTCTTTCGCCTTTACGGCACAGACATTGCGTGTAATGTCGCGTCTGCACATCAATTTTGATTTTGTAGTCTTGTGGCGTCGGCGGCACAGGTCGCTTTTTTATTCAGGTCCTGAACACACCTTAAGACTCTGACTGGCTTACAGAGTCATCATTTACCGGCCACTGACATTTACCCAGAGCCGGGTGTTAGCGAGAGGAAGGCCGCCTCGTCCCCCCCAGCGTGGCAGCGCTGACGGACTTATCAGTCCATTCAGACGTGCGCGCTTCCGTCTCCGGAGGCGACTCGTGCACCTAAAAAACAAACAAGCGACCCAGAACTTTGAGTAAGAAAGAGAGAGAGAGAGAGAGAGAGAGAGAGAGAGAGAGAGAGAGAGTGCCGTGACTCTCCGCTCTTATCTCCGCATCGTCTCTCACTTCAGCTGCTGTCTCTATCCCTGGGCGTCAGTCCAAAAAACGGCTGCTAACCGCTGATTTCTTTTTTACATACACACACACACACACGCACACACTCTTCTCTGCATGAAGCCCATAGTGGAAGTGCAGCCGCCGCCAGTGTAATCGCACACCAGTCCGAAGTGGGTTGGCGTGATGAATCTGCTGTCTGTTAGGATATGATGATTCAGCTGCGCTATTACCATGAGTGATTTCATCCTCCAGACAAGGCAGGCTAGCACTTTCACTTTATGGTGGCAGACACACACGCACACACAGAGAAAGGGAGCCACCGATGAGGAAACATAAGTTAGTGACAAAAGGGAATGTGAACGACTTTCAAATCAGGCGCATTTTTAATCAGCCTCCCGAGAGCTGCGGCGCCCCCATTGGGTTTTTATAAATCACTATTGTGTCGCCCAACTAAATTACAATGCGAGGGAATAAAAGGAGTCGGGCTCTGCTGTCTGCGAGTCTGTAGGGCCTGCAGGAGATTGTGGCCACCACAGTCAGGCTTCAACCTTTTTCCGTCCTGCTGGCTGCGTAAGGGGGGGAAGGGGGATTGACGAGGGTTGGGTTGAGGTGGGTGGGAGGGTGGTGTATCTACAGCGAGGCTTGGCCAACTTTGTTATGCAGAGGGAGGAGGAGACGGCGCTCCGGGTGGCAGACAGAGAATAAATACAAGGTCTCGCGCCTGAACAACACCATTATTCTTACATCGACTGTGCCTGGTCGTGAGACGTCTTGCACGTTGTCTCTTGTGCTGCATCCGATCCATCACAGTTCTACCGGGATCACTTAGTGAGGCTTCAGCACGAGATTCAGCACAGTCAGAGGCAGTACTTGCACATGAACAAATTGTTATCCTTAATTTTTGGGTTTTTTTGACATTTTCTTTTATTTATTTTTTTAATCAAATTTGTGGTACAACTTCACAAAATGCACTTTTATCCTTATTTTAAGGGCCAAAGACTGACCTTCTGGTGGCAAAGGTTCTCATTTTGAACTGATAACTTTATCGCTTTTCCGACTTAACATTGGTCCTTTAGAACGTTGTTTTTGTAGCAGCCCAGCCCAAACCCCAAACCGGCCGAAGGAGACACGAAGTACAGCCAGAGCTCCACTGTTGCATTCTGAGCATGACACTTGATTCCCCCCCAAAAAACATAGGGAACAAAACACATCACAGTTCAATCAGGGCCTTTTTCGATCCCAAATACAGGAAGATTGTGTTTTCAAAGGGAGCTGTCGACAACCCCTGTTCGCAGCGGGGGTTGAACTGTGCACTCATCTCGCCGACATACAACATTGCGGTGACAGAGGAGGGCAAAAAAAACAAACACAGGGAAAGTGCGAAAAAAAAGAAGGGAGGGAAGAGTCGACGGCTTCCGCAACCTTTCCCATTAACTGGAAGGGAAACTTGCCATTTCCAACCTTGACCCATGCGTAATCAACAGTCCGCGCACGGTTCAGTGCCCGTACCCGGCGCCATGATCCCTGCATGCCTTAACATTTAAACAGCCGCCCTCACGGTTCTCTCCCGGCGACCCCTCGACAGTCACCAGACTAATGAAGACACGCTCAAACGGCGTCGGCGGTGCTCGACATTGAGACATCACCTGACGCCCGCCGCCTGATCAAATGCTAAGACATGAGCTAACAATCCCCGCCGGGTTCAAGAGGGCGGGGTTAGATTTATGCGGCAGCTCCGCAGAGGGCTGCTCTTCTCTAATGCGTTCCGCCGTAAAGGACTGATGCGGTGGCCGCCGGGCGAGCGAGGCGAATAGCAATCACGGTCTGTACGGACTGGGCGGATCGGCGAGCGCCACGCCACGCCCTCGCTGCACTGCATTAACTTTTAATTATGACTTCGCCACAGATGCAATTAACCGTCGGAGGCGAAGGCGGCTGAAAGCGCCGCAGTCAGACTCAGAGTCAGACTGTGCGTGTTAAATAACCTAGTCGCTACAGTCTTAGCATGAATGCTAAGATAGTAGCCACAGCTTCTTCCTAGTTTTCCACCGCCCTAATTTTTAGCTTTAGACTTTGATGTTGGTTGTCTTGCCTGACCAGTCAGTAAAGTGCAGCAAAAGCATGATGTCCAACAAGAAAAAGACCGTTTAGATAAAAATCCAGCTATCTTAGCATCCATGCCAGTGTCATTAGCAGCAACCGCAACTCTCATCATGTCCAAACCTTTCTTCTTCTACCTTCCACCTCTTGCTCTGTAAAGGAATCTGACTGATTCTGGGATTTGAAAATTTTGATCGATTGGAATTCCTCCCTAAGGCGACACAGCAGGGGTCATTGAACCAACTTTTGTTTGAAGCCCTGACGTCAATGCTTGGGGATGTTGACTGGGCCTTCTTTAAATCCAAGCTTAAAATGAGTTACTCAGAATGACATTTAACACCCGGCGGCGCTGTGACATTTTATTTCTGTCTTTTACAAACCTTTTATGTGATGTCCCAGTGTCACTGTAAAGTGCTTTGGTCATCTTTGGCTTCCTGTCAAGGGCCGCATAAATCAAGGTTGATTGATGTCTGCTCCATCACTTCCACATTTGCTTCTTGCTTTTTCATGTGTTTTATTGCAGCCCACACAACGACCTGACATTTTCCACTCCTCACTTTTCATTCCCCCTTCAACAACTATGTATTTTTTTCTCTTTGTTTCTTATTCTTTTTTTCTTTTTTTTCAAGGTTTCTCTCCAACACCTCCTTCACGGGAGCCACAGGGTTGATCCAGGTGGATCCCAACCTCTCCCGGGTCCTGTCCTCTCAGCTCTTCCACGTCTGGAGCTTAAAGAGAGGAGCGCTGGGCCAGCCGGCGTGGGTGACCGTGGGCCAGTGGACCCGAGGCAGGCTGGAGCTGGAGGGGGGGATTCTGGGTCTGGTGGGAGGCTTCAGGAGAGGCTCGGGTCAGGGCCTGGGAGCCGGCGTGAGGGGAGGGGACGGCCAGGGGGACGGGAAAGCCGGGGGACGCTGGAGGCCGGGGATGTCCGTGGAGGGCCACCGCCTGAGGGTGGTGACGCTGGTGGAGCATCCCTTCGTCTTCACGCGGGAGGTGGACGAGGACGGTCTGTGTCCCGCTGGGCAGCTCTGTCTGGACCCCAGAACCAACAGGACCGAGGTCATACAGAGTCTCTTCAACCAGCTTCACAACCCTAATTCCACAGCAGCAGACTTGGAGGGAGTCGGTGAGTTTTGCCTTTTGTTTGCTTTTTTTTAGCATCTGTATTTAAAATTCAGACAGAACTCTTGAGTTTACCCTATATTTTCCGTTTCCCAAGTGGGGTACGACTTCTAGTATCTGGAAGCTCAAAAGTCCTCTCATGTCAGCTGACAGATGTCTTGCATCGAATGTCATCAGCGTCACCGGCAAGGGTTCCGCGGCTCCGCCGAGACTGACATAATAATCAAAGGGAGATCACGACACGTCAGTACGAATTGAAAAATATTCCCGGTGTGGTGATCAGGGGTTCAACTCTGCAACTGGATTTTAGTAACACACGATCACAGAGAAGCCAAGATTCACTGAGAGTGCAATAAAAAAAAATCCTGGCACTATCATTTACAAAATGATCAAAAATAGCAAAGAAAAACATGGGCAAAACGGGATTTGGTAACTTGAAGTGTTAGTCTTGTTTGTTTGTTTGTTTGTTTTGCTCAATTAAATCAAATTGCGTGATGGCACTTTTTCTGAGATTGAGGCTGAAAAAGCGAAACTGGCTGAAAAACCGTCTCTTGCTGTCAGAGCTGCCAGAGGACCTGAGGAAGTGCTGCTATGGCTACTGCATCGACTTGCTGGAGAAGCTGGCCGAGGACATGGGCTTCACCTTTGACCTCTACATCGTGGGCGACGGGAAGTACGGCGCGCGGAGCGGGACGGGCCGCTGGACGGGACTGATCGGGGACCTGCTGAGCGGAACGGCTGACATGGCCGTCACCTCCTTCTCTATCAACTCTGCCCGGAGCAGAGTCATCGACTTCACCTCGCCCTTCTACTCCACCAGCCTGGGCATCCTGGTACAGTGACTCCCAGTCATTATCATCATCGTTAGCTCGCTGGGGTTTGTCATGTGATGGTCACCGGGGGGTGGGTTTGTGGGTAGTGCTGCTCACAGTGCGCGCATCCTCAAAAACGCTGTGGTTCCAATCGGTGTCGCATACAGGTGGTCCGCAGATTTAACATTGTCAAAGAAACAAATTGAAAGGATATTATTTTTATTTACAATGGGGCCACGAGAAATGTTTGCCAGCCGACTTACCGCAGTGATCATGAAAAGTGCTTTTAATTTGTTAACGTCTCTCCCCTGGATGACGTCCTGCTCGCTGCAATACAATCTAAGTGCAGGACTGTTTGACCAAGGTCCTACATTATACTCTGTTATAGATTAGTATTTCTTTTTAAACTCCTAGAATCCTGTGTTTAAAAAAAAAAGGACATTTAGCATTGTATTCACTGCCACACTTAAAAACAGTGCTGCTGGGATTACTCCATAAAAGTAATCCAACTGCTGATTACTCCTTTAAAAAGTAATGTAACTACTTCTTTAACTTCTTTGTTTCATAACTAATCCATTACTAATTACTCTAGTTTAAAAAAGATAAAATAACAGTTGAGAACACACTGAGTCCTGCACGTAACGTACAACAACCCACAATACACCTTCATTGACATTGCATGCACGGCTGCATCAATCATCAATTTTGTGGACATTTTTAGCTTGCAAAATATTTCAGAAAAGTAATGGAATCAATTATTTGATAAAGTAATTATGATATAAGTACCATTTTTGCCAGAGTAATCCCAATACATTACTCTGTTACTTAAAAAGTAGTTTAATTACAGTAGTGGATTACTTAGTAATAGATTACTTGCAAACACTGCTTAAAAAGGATGTGTAGCTGTTGGTTGTAGGATGCACATCATTTTGGGCTACTAAGTGATCAGAGAGGAGCTGAGAACACTTGGGAGTGTGTTCCAATATTTATCCCCTCTCATTCTTGACCTACAAGTGTAATCTGGAAGGAAGCTGCTTCCTTCCTGCCACTGCCTCTGAGAAATTCTTCAGAGTGCGCGGGGTTTTTTTTTTTCTAGGAGAAGCTTTATTCTTTTTTTTCCTTCATCTTCTTCTTCTTCCGAACAGACATTATTCATGTGCGACTCTTTGAGTGATGAAACGAAAACACAATCCGACAGAACTCACAGATGGAGCCGCTTTTTCGTGTGACCTCGCAGGTCCGGAGTCGGGACACCGCCGCCCCCATCGGCGCCTTCATGTGGCCCCTGCACTGGTCCATGTGGGTGGGCATCTTCGTCACGCTGCACCTCACGGCGCTCTTCCTCACCCTGTACGAGTGGAACAGCCCCTTCGGCATGACGCCGCACGGCAGGAACAGGCTGCGCGTCTTCTCCTACTCCTCGGCCCTCAACCTCTGCTACGCCATACTGTTCGGCCGCACCGTCGCCACCAAGGTACAGCCCACCACCACCACCACCATCACCACCACCTTGGGAGCCACCCCTCTGCGTGATTAATGGACATCGTGACGGGTGGGGGTGGGGAATTAGAAAGGGGAGGGGAGGCAGAAGACGGCATGCCGGCGAGGAGGGAGGCGAACCCAGAATATCATCCTCAGATGAGAAGAAAGATACAGATGGCAGGGGATGGAAAAGATGGATAGGGGAGGGGCCGAGGAGGTAGGCAGTGACAGAGTGGCGAGCCACGAGGAGGGTAATGCGCACGCGGGGAGGGCGAGGGGAAAGGGTAAGTGGGCCGACAGAGATTGAAGGAGTTACGGTGAGGATGGATGGATAGAGGTGGGAGAGGAGGGAGCAGGTAGAGGTTACCTCCCGCCCAAGTTGTCAGATATGAAGTCGAAAATAAGGCGGCGGCGGCGGCTGGGGAAGGTAGGAGGGGCGGGGCCCGTTCGGAGGCATGACGAGTAGGTGAAAGGGCAAATTGCGAAAATGGGAGAATGGGTTTCTGAAAGACTGAAGCCGCGTTTCCATCACCCCTAGAATTGCACAAAACCTAAATATAGCAACAAAAAACTGGTAACGGAAAGGCTGAAAATTCGAAAAACCTCTCAAATATCTCCAAAAGGTTTTTACGCTCTCGTTTTCAGACACATCGATATAGAGGTAAGTCTCAAAAGTGTCATGGAAACACTTTTTTTTTTTTTTTTTTTTTCGCATTTATGTGTCACCGGACGTGACTTACAGGGTCACGTGACCAGTTCACTCCAAGTGAAAATGGCATGTTATGTTTGGACAGAGAAGGAGACGGAATATTTTTTACAAGTAATCAAAGAGAGAAAATACAACAACCATTCTTGACAGCAAACAAGATGAGATTTTACGAGAATTACGGCTTACGCGCTTCACACCATTCAATGGAAACACCTGCAAATCGCAAATGTACTTTGTCAGAAATTTTAGAAATATCGATTTTATTTTTGTGAAAAAACTGTAATTGAAACGCAGTTAAAAAGAGGCGGCTGCTGAGGGTTAAATGGACAAAGCAGAGATGAGTACAGCCGAAACAATGAGGGTCACATGGGGATGGGCAGACAGGTTTGGGAGAGGGGGCCGGGGGGGGGGGGGGGGGGGGGGGAACGATCAGGGCGGGCACAGCTGGTGGTTCCGAGCCAGCAGAGCTCGGGATGAGAGCAGGAACAACAGAAACATGAGGCCCAGCGGCTGGGTGACCCCGGCTCATCCCACTCGTTTGGCTTCAGCTGTAAATACATCAAGCGCACCTTTTTCTCCCGGTGGCGACGCGGTCACGAGGCTGCAGACTGCCGATGGGAAAAAAAAAAAAAAAAAGCCACGTCACCGTTTCCCACCCCCAAACAGCGCCGCGCCCACCCACGCGTCCGTCATGGCGATAAATTATTCCGAGCCGTCAAACTCTCGCGCCCGCGCTCGGATAAAAAACTGCCACGTCGTTCCTTTAAATCATTCCCGTCTCCCGCCGCCGGCTGGCTTGGTGAGCGAACCTCACGCCACCGCCGCCGTGTCCCCCCCACTTTGGCAACCCCCGCCCCCGTTCTCATCGCTCCCCTGGAGGCGGCAGCGCGGACGACTCGGGTGGGGCGGAAGGCAGAGTGATTAGCCAGACCTCTGCGCACAATGGAAAGGTCACGGCTTTGATCATCGCAAACTGGCAGCGTGTCAATTAACAGGTTGCATCCATTAGCGGCTGCCGTGACCTGTCAGAACCGCCCCGCGGCCACGCAGAGCGGCAACCTCGGCGCGGCCTGGGTCACCGCCAAATTGTCTTGTTTCTTTAGGCCACGGCGGGAGGTGGGGTGAGCGGGGGGATGGGTGGAGGGGGTGGGGGGGTGCAGCGAAAGACAGCGGGCAAATTGATTGCTAATCTGCTAATGATGGCTTATTTCCCCGGAGTTCGTTATTGCGGCGTGCAGTTTTAATAAGATTGATCCGGGCCCGAGATTTAGAATGCAGAAAGTCTTCAAAACAAATCGTTGTGAGGGGGGGGGGGTGGGAGAGTGGGGGGTAACAGGGTCAGGGTCGGGACGGAGCTGGTCCTGCTCTGACCCGACGGTGCGTTTGCAGTCCCTGCTGAGCCAGTCGCGTCAGTGAAAGAGCCAGCGTGTGATGACAGGTTACGCTTATCTGTTGGTCTGAAGCGGAATTATTAAATATCCGTAAGATTAGCTATCCCTCGATAAATATAAATCTACAGGAAACAGCTGATTTAGCCCTGTGTTCGCACCCTCCATTGAAAAAAATAAAACACTGGGTTTTCCTACTTGGGAGGAAGTGGATTAAAACATGCCGCCTTCGAGGGGTGGGGGTGGGGGGGGAGGGGGGGGGTGATGTCACTAACTCTGGGAGAGGTCTCAGCGCCCTTTGTGACATCACAGAAGGCTGATGACCGTAACTGTGCCAGAAAAATGGAAAAAATGGTTTGCAAAAAGCATCCGGACAAAAAAAAACAAAACAAAACATTATCTTGTCAAATTTACCCACTTTTTTTTTTTTTGGTAACCTTAAACCCCAAAAAACACCAGCACAGTGTGTAATTTGCGGCACCTCACCAGAGCAGCAACAACAACAACAACAGCAGCGAGAGCGGCGCTCCGTGTGGCTCCCGGCGTGAATTCCAGCTCAGTCATACCCTTAAACGCATTACAACCTTGAAGGGGAAGTTTAAAAGGAGGCCACCGTTACCTAGAATAAAAAATAAAACAGACATATTTAGCATGGGGAAAAAAAAAAACAGCCCCTATTTTCTGCAGCCCCGTACCATCAGTTAAAACAAATTGGGGTGGAAACGAGTTCGGCCCCCGTGTGACTTTCGGACCTTTTGTCTGCCAAGGAGGAGCAAAAAAAAAAGAAGAAAATCAATATTCCTGACAGGGTCGCGTCGTATTGTGCGCCTGTCGTCTCTCCCCGTCCTCTTTTAATCCCCAGCCTAATTAGGCCGAGGGGTTGGAACGCAGTCTGAGCGCGTTCACAAACAATGGGTTACAACCTCGCTTGTTGTTACTGATCGCGTGCTGCCATCAATCTAGTCGAGTCAGCGCTCCGTCCGGGAGGCTCGGCAGAGATGAAGCGGGGGGGATTCGCCACGCGGCCGTTTTGGGTTGACTGTCCCTTTAATCCGTGGCTAAATCTAGAGGGGGGGGGGGAATAAGTGAGATTCACTGCGTCTGGAAATTGTGCCCAATCATCCATCTTTTCATTTGAATCATCGTTGGCCCTTATCACCTTTTCTCATCAGCACAGAATAATGTATTTCCTTATCAACGTTTACATATATATATTTTTTCTTCCCTTTTTATCGTCGTAATCTCTCAGTGATTAAAACGCACACATGCACATCATCTCCCTCTCTCTCCTCTCTCTCTCTTTCTCTCTCTCTCTCTCTCTCTCTCTCTCTCTCCTTCTGCAGACCCCAAAGTGCTGGACGGGCCGCTTCCTGATGAACCTGTGGGCCATTTTCTGCCTGCTGGTGCTGTCCAGCTACACTGCCAACCTGGCCGCCGTCATGGTCGGGGAGAAGACCTTCGAGCAGGTCTCGGGAATTCACGACGACAAGGTTAGGCCGGGGCGCGAGGGCACGCGCACGCCCTCACACACACACACACACACACACACACACACATAGAGTACACAGGCCAGTATACATGAACACACAAAGTAATCCGAGGCAAGGACGGCCTAATGAGCAAAGAGCGGAATTATTTGCCGAGGATTATCGCCTTCCGTATCCAACGGCAAACCCTTCGGGGAGTTCACGGCTGGGATGAATGCGATATGAGCTCCGTCTTGGACGCCTCGTCCTCCTCCGCCCCAACCCGTCCAAACGCATCCTTTCCTGTCTTCTCCGCCCCCCTCAGCTGCACCACCCGTCGATGGGCTTCCGCTTCGGGACGGTGCGGGAGAGCAGCGCCGAGGACTACATGAAGAAGAGCTTCCCCGAGATGCACGACTACATGAGGCGCTTCAACCAGCCCACCACCCCGGAGGGCGTGCACATGTTGAAGTAAGACGGCCGCGCACACAGCGCACTAAAATAGCCACGCAATAAACGCCGACATTCAAGTCACGGCGGAGGCTGTTCGCGGTCGCTCGCGTTCCTCCGCGCTTTCCTTTTCTTTTCTCTTCTTTTCTTTTTTTTCCTTTTCCTCCCCCCCCTCCCCCTGCCCACCAACCCTCCCCCGCGCGCACCGTGCATAACAATTCCATCGACTGACAGCGGGAGCAAATATGGCAGATTTGTGTGTGCTGACTCCAAACATTTGTTACCAGATGACATCGATTCAACTTTAGGAGGCTTTGATTTCCGGCTTAGCGAGGGCGCCTGCGTCGTTTGCACCCGGCGACTTTTCAATCTAAATAAAAAAAAGAATAATAAAAAAATCAAACAACGGCTCCCCGCGCATTGTTTTTATTTATTTATTTTCCCCACCCGTTGGCTCCTTTAACCGCCTCTGCGTCAAGGACTCTTTTGCACGCACGCTCTTTGTATCGGGAAACAGACGTAGGAGCAAAACGCAGCGCTGGGACGCCGCCGCCGCCGCCGCCGCCTGTCTGCGATGTTACGTGTCGGCAACAAAGTGTAAGCGAGGTGAAAGCCACGTTGCATAAAATTCATTTCAGGGGGAAGGGTGGAAAAGAAAAAGAAAAACACAATTTGGTTAATTAAAGCTGCGAGTGCGGAGATGAATGGAGGTCAGGGACAAAATGAGGTAATAATGGCTGTGGATGGCTGGGTCGTCGCGGGGGGATTGTGCCGAGATGAAAGCGGCGAGACGAGGCGTGTTTTATTTACATAACGCGTATCATTCACCGCCGAAAAGTTTGAGGGTTTTTTTCTTTTTTCTTTTTTTTTTTATGTAATGCATTAAAACATTCAATTGAATCAGAGGGGACAGAGAGCAGTCTGCAAAGTGTCTGTGGAGGTGGTGGAGGTTGTGAAATGTGTTTCTGCGATGGTGGATTCACCACGTGGCCCCACTCTGGCCTGCCTGCGTACACTGCGTACACAAATGACTGCGTCTGAAAACTTACACTATCAGTCACAAGTTTGGACGCACCCTATGAATTTAATGTCTCGTCTTTCATTCTCATGACTATTCCCATTGCGGTTTCTCAATGAAGGCATCAAAACTACATATGAACACACATGGGATTATGTTAGTGTAAATCAACTCATTTTATATTTCAATTCTTCGAAATCGCCACCTTTCATTAAAAGCATATTTAGAGTTATTTAACGTGTTTTCCTTTGCTGCATTATTACAAATATCTCGCTCATATACTGTATACTTCAGTGTCTATCTGCACTACAGTGTAGAAAGTTGTAAAGATAACAAAAAAAAATTGGCTCAAACCGTTTAGCCCTCTGTTTACAACCTCCTGCTAAAAAACAGCGGTTTGTTGAAGCTCCTGAGAGCAACAGTTGGCAGAACAGCCCAAAACACCATCCTGCATAACCGTCAGCGTCGCTCTCCGCTCTCCTTTTCACGCTAAAAAACGTCACCCAGCTTCCAGGTTTCCTTCTGTGTTTCCTTTGGAGGAGCTTGGAGTTGCTGCTTAGCCTCCCTCGTACCTCCTGCCCATTTAATCAAGGAAAAACTGCACGATAGACGCCGACGCTCCAGCTTGTTTGCACGAGTGGAGCACAGTTAAATCCTTTGTTTGTTCCTTTAAGTCCTGAGTCGTTATTCTCTCGAGTCGGTGTTGACGGCTCTCTTTGCTAGCGGTTGTATGTCTGCAGAGAACAAACCCTCCGGGGCTGATCAAGCAAAGGTGCTCGGTCGTCCTTACGAGTAGAAAGAAAAGAAGAAATCCTTATAATGATTAAAACATTGGTTTAAAATATGTAAGGGGGAAAATGTCAAAATGTAGTAATAATGTAGTCAGGGAAAAAATTGTGTTCTGAGCATATTTCAGTATTTCTGTTCATGTTTTAGTCGAGGTAAAGCTAAAGATTCCGTTTGATCTTGAGGTCTTTAATTTATCAAGATGCTCCATGTTTTATAAACTCACTATATGGCTGCTCAGAGCTCAATATTCACCAAGCAAATATTTCAAGGGCCCCGATTTAAATCCATTTTCGCACATTTTCATTTTCATACTAGCCGAGCAGACTTGCGTAGATTAATGCTCAAGATTAAAAACTAAAACTAACTTAATAAACTGTAGATTTCCATAAAGCCATACCCTGGTTTTAGCCCTCTGTTTACAGCCTCCTGCCAAAGGCGATGCAGATGCCGGGGCTTTGATGTGTTGAGAATGAGACGAAAACAAGGCAACGTAGCCAAAACCTTGGTGGGGTTGTTGTCACTTGCCATCTATAAGTGTAACTTCCTATTGTGACATCACAAAGAACCCATTGGCAGAACTGAGACACGCAAGAGAAAACAGAAAAGGATGGATTTTTGTTTTTTTCCAATTGTGAGGAGTTCACAGACTGGGCCGAGATACATATCGATGCTGCACATATATTTTGCATCATGTGGGACCTTCAGATATTCATTAATGTCCATATTTATGATATGATTATCATGTAATAATCATGTAATAAATTGCATCATGTGGGACCTTCAAATAGTCATGAATATCCATATTTATTACACATTTATTACACATTTATGACATTATCACAGAAATATTTTACTGTCTGGCCTCCATCGGTGAAGCTCAGTCTAGCAAACGCACTCACCTAGCCCATGCATACCAACAGGAGCCCGGTGGTGCGCGCCTGTGCCGCGGCACAAACAAACAGGTTGGCAAACACAATCATCACATGCTTCCCAGACACTCCACGGAACAGCGGCGGAGATGCGGGGGAGACGAGTGCATGTGCTGACTGTGTGATACGAGAGAGGAAGCTACAAAGTGCTTGTTCAGAGGAAGAGGATGAGAAGGGGTGAGGGGAGGGGGGTGGTGGCGGAGGGGTTGGGGTGCGGGGGGGGGGGGTTGGAGAGAAGGATGAAGGCGGTGTTTGTTTGCCAGTGAAGAAGACGAGGAGGAGGAAGGGGCGGGGGGGGGAGAGAGAGCGGTGCGGGAGTGAAATACTGCGCTGGCAGAACTACTGACCCCAATACTGCGCTCAAATCTCAGGAGAGAAGCGGGAATAAACCTCAGGAGCCTCCTCCTGAAGAGCGAGAGCGAGCGCCCTGAGGCTGCACACGCGTCAACGCCAAACCTGCCGCACGCTCGCCGGACAAAACAGACACGCAAGGCCTCCAGGGAGGGGGGGGGGGTGCACTCCACATGCACTCTCAGAGGCCAGGCGTCGGGTATCTCCCATCCCTGCTCGGCTCTGGAAGAAGAAGCAGAAGGAGCGGGAAGCGGCCGGCCGCCTCCCCACCTCTTCTCGCTCGCTCCTCCGCCTCGTTTCCCTCTGACAGGTCCTGGCAGGGGGAGTGCGGACGAAAACTAAATATAAAGGCCTTTTACTGCTTGGCCAGCTCTGAGTCTAAAGTGCAGACTTTTTCTGGTTTTCGGGGGCGGGGGAGGGGCTCGTCAACATTCTGGCGCCGCTCGGCTTCATCTCCTCCCTGCCTCGTGGACGCCGCGCCGCGTTCAGGCGCACGCGCCGCCATCGGAAGCGCGAAGCCCGTGCGCCCTCGGGCACTGTCACGGGTATTTTTGCGCGGAATTTGAAAAATGTGCACGACGTGACACTGTGCTGCCGCTGCGCTGCCGGTTGTATTCAAATCCCGAGAAACCACTGAAATGCCGTTTTTTTTGTTTGTTTTTTTTTGTTTTTTCCTCAGCGAGGTCGTGCGCAGCGGAGCGGCTCTATAATTAAGGGTCAATTAGGGTCAATTGGATCGATATGGCGAGAGCGGTAGATACTTGGCCGGCGTTGCTTTTCGCTCCTTATCGGCGTGGCGCAGGGGCTGGCGGCTCAGGTAATGATGTATGTGTTTACACAGTGTATTAGAACGCAGCTAATCTCCCACCACCCCCACCCGGATGAATGACAAAGTGCGATGACAGCGGCCCTAAATATAGGCTTTCCCCCTGCACAGGTATCGGCAGAGTGTGAGGAGATTGTGCAAGTAAATCTAGGTGAAAAGGTCTCGGGGAAAAGTTTAAGAGAGAGGGGGGGGGGGGAGAGAGAGAGAGAGAGAGAGAGGAAAAATTGCCCGTCTCACTGTTGTGCCGTTGTGTGCTGTCGTTGCGGTGAAGGACAGACCCTCCGACCCTGGACGCCTTCATCATGGACAAGGCCCTGCTGGACTTTGAGGTTTCGATCGACGCCGACTGCAAGCTGCTCACTGTGGGGAAGCCGTTCGCCATCGAGGGTACACGCACGCACGCACACACACACACACACACACACACACGAGAAAGCCACACTTGTCGTTTCTAATCACTATTGACGTATCGACATTGATTTCCTGCTTCCTTTCTACAAACCTTCTTCAAGACTCTGCTGGTGTAACATGGCTTGAGTGCGATTGTCTTCTCAGACTGCCCTCTCGTCATTGTTATCTCTCTGCCAGAATGTTCTGTCAAACAGTGTTTCTCAACTGGCGGGTTGGGAGCCAAAAAGTGGGCGGTGGAGCTGTTTTGATTGGGCCATGGCTCCGTGGGCGGTTTCACTTTTTGAAATTTTCTTAAAGTATATGAAAATCTTCTTAAAGTAAAATGTTGGGCATTTATTTGGCAGGACACATAATTCAATTCAATAAATTCAATAATTTATTTCCCAGGCATGATGGAAATTGGGCTAGCGTTTTTATTTTTGTGGAATACTTTTTTCGTGCTGTGGAATAAATCTGGGTCGGGACTTCATGATAAGGAAAAAAACATGTGGGTCCCGAGACTCCACTAGTTTAGAATCACTGCTGTAAAACATGTCTGCTTTCTCGTTAACTTTACCCTTCCAAACACTGTGTGACTGCACTGCGCAACTAGCAATGCACCACCTGTGCTCTTCTTACCCTACACTTGCGGGAAACACTTGTGGTTTCATTTGAATCTTGCCAATGGGCTTGGTGCAACGGATCCATCCAGGAAATAGCCTGCAGACAGCAACAGCCAGGTAGTAACAGCTCGAGGCTTCCTGTCGGTGTGAGCTGCTACGCCGGTTGCATGTTAGCACCCCGGGCCGAGCCCTGAGGCGCTTCTGCTGTTTCGCTAAACTACATTAAACTAAAAACATGTGGCTGCACATGCAGCTGCTTCCTCTCTGATGCCCTTTTGCCTTTCGGGTTCCCCATGCAGCCTGTTGAAATCAGATTTAACCCTCTGTTTACAGCCTTTGGCAAAAAAAAACAAAAAAAAACTGACTTGTAGCTTCCTGCTAAATTATTTCAAGTTTTGTCCAACAAAGATGATGTCACTAGTGGCTGGCAGTGTTGGGAGACAATTCAGAGCCCTTTGTGACATCACAAAAGGCAGACTTCCCGAACAGGGTGTTTTGGCACATACACTGTTATAATTGGAGCAAGCCAAAATAAATAAATAAATAAGAGTGTGTTTTTCTCATTTCTGCAGTGTTCTTGGCAGGATGGAGAAAAAATATTGTAAGAAAACTACTGGCGAAGCGCATTTCGCCTATTGTGAGACCTTTTAATATCTAAAAATAAATTGACCTAGCGGGGGAACAACCTCTCGTTCTCAGCTCGGAAGGTGTGTCCTTGCAAACAGAGCGCACGGAAAGATTTGTCCTCCCATAATGCAATTATGGTCTTGCGCTCTCTCTCTCTCCCTCTCCCTCTGTCTCTCCCTCTGAAGCTTCACTCTGCGTGCGCTGGCATGCACAGTAGCCTCACCTGTACATGTCAGACACGGTACTGTTGAAAACCCACTGGCGGTGCACGCGTGCCATACGCACGCACACGTGCACGCACGGTCAGAGAGCAGATGAAATGCTTGTCTTAGCCACACGTTTGACAGCAGCACACAGTGATTCACTGGATGAACTTGTAACGCTGCAGGGTAAAAGTACTCCCCCTATCTATTATTCACCACAAAGCCCAGCCGGAACACTTATTATATTCAAGTCGGACGCTGCTGCAATGGGTGAACACACGCCTACAAACTGCGTGCGTGTCTGTGTGTGGGATTTTTGATGATGGTGCTTGTTTGATTCCTTGATGCCAGTCTTTTTTTTTAAGGTTTCTTTGAGGCTTTCTAGGTTTTTTTGTTGTCTTTTTTCATTTTACATAACGTCCTCTTTCCTCTCCTCCTCTCCCCCGTCTGCCAAAGAGTCAACATGGGAAAGCGGGAAAAGACAAAGAGCACGCGTGAGATGCGCGCTGTCAGCCTTTCGCAATGAACAAAGTTGACTTGCCACTGTCACTCGCCTCTTCCTCATCACGAGCTTCGCTTTGTGATCTCAGGGCAGAGTGAAAGGACAAGAGAAAACAATAAGGTTCCTACAATTTTCAAGAAAAGCTTTCAAACAGATGTTGGTATAATGCAAAACACACTGGCGCAATACTCATATGTGCACACAGTGGTGCAGCGGCTAGCTCACTCACAGCGAGAAGGCCGTTGGTTCAATTTCCACCCGTGATATTTCTAAAATTACAAATAAAAGTACGATTGCGATTTGCAGGTGTTTCCATTGAATGGTGTGAAGCGTATAAGCCATAATTCTCTTAAAATCTTGTCCCACGAGATTTACGTGACCACGTATGTCAAGTCCGGTGACACGTAAATACGAAAGAAGTGTTTCCATGACACTTTTGCAATATACCTCTGTATCGATACGTTGCCTAAAAACCTTTTAGTGAGGTTTTTCGAATTTTAGGTGTTTCCATTTCCAGTTCTATGTTGCGATATTTAGGTTTTGCGCAATTCTCGGGGTAATGGAAACGCAGCTACTGGACAGAGACTGGGATGGAGTGGGACTTGAGCCGCCAACCTTTCAGTCATTGGACAACACGCTCTACCTCCTGAATGAGACATTCAATTTTAAGTTAAGTGGCCATAAGTGTGACTTGTCCAGGTTGTAGCTCCACCCATTGACTGAAAAAAGAAGGAGGCTACAAACAGCTGATGAGCATAAATGAGTGTTAGAACGCAAAGAAATCCAGAGCTTCCTTTTGTAGTTCAGCTCTTTCTTTATCAGTTCAGCGGCCGCATCCCCACGGACGCTGCCCCCAAACCGCCTGTCTGCCACCACCTCCATCACGACTCCAAGACACTTGAGCTCTTTGGCTCAGGGGAAGAAACTCCCCAAACGAGTCTGGCGAGGAGTTTGCTCGCTCTTGGATACACATTCCCAAAATGATGTTCCTCCAGGGAGTTTCTGGGCCTCAGCCCTCAGAGATAGAGAGAGTGAGAAGGGAGGGCAGTCCGGAGGGAGTTCAGAGTGAGGCCGCTGCTCCGTGGAGTCGAAAGAAGTCAATTGAGGTGGTTCGGGCATCTGATCAGGATGCGTCCCGGAAGGCTCGCCAGGGCACTGTCACTGCGGCGTTGGTATGCCAGTCACTATTTCAGTCAGCAGCTGAATCATTGGAGTTCACTATAGTTTGGAGGAATTGATTCTGTGTCAGCCCTGCAATAAACTGGCAATTTGTCCGGTGTGTTGCCCAGGCTCGGCCCAAGGATAGGTCATTTGGTCGATACCCTAAGCTCGGGATCATAAATGAGGGATGGCAAAGAGAGGATTCAACAGCTCGGTGTTGCAGCTCAGCTCTTTCCTCACCTCAATGTATATCGCTGCTGACTCTCCTCCTCATATCGCCGCACTCCGTTTGCCGTTGTCCAATGATCCAAGATATTTGAACTCACTCAGGGCAGATACCCCACCCTGCACCGTTCCATTTGCTCGCTCTACTGCGTGCCTATTCCCAGCCCTTAGAGACATCGAGTAGGGAACTCAGACATCCAGAGGGAGTTCAGAATTGAGCTGCAGCTCTGTACCATCAAAAGCAGCCAGGTTAGATGGTTTGTGCATTGATTGGGGCGGGTCCTGGTACGTGCCATCCATGGAGCGAGGATTCGCTGAAGGGATTATCCATACCTGGTGAAACTCAGGCCTGGAGCATCTCGGATAAACCGAGGAGAGATGGACGGAATGGATGTTGTGCAGCATGTGCACATCTGTTGGTGGGAAAATTAGTATTGTGCAAGCAGGCAACATCAAGATCCCCAACTTCCGTTACCGTCACTGTGTCACTGCGACGTCGTTAAGGAGACGACATATCAGCAGCATCCCGACACGTCGCAATGTTTTGGAGGCACTGATGGAGAGATAAATAAAGAGAACAGTTTGCTAACAAGCCACCGATCAGTCTCTGATAAAGGCTTTAATTGCTCTGTGTGACAATTAGAGCCGAGCGCACAACACTAACGCCGGCATAATGGCAAAGAAAGCGATTTTCCCAAAGCGATATATGACAGTGTTGCATGCATTACAGGCGGCGGGCGGGCAGGCTGTCGGGCAGTAGGGGTAACGGGGTGATGTGGTTCACTCGCAGCACTGTAAATTGCGTCAGCTTCCAGAAATAAAGGCCATCCGTCAGGAGGAATTATGTCGCCACTCCAATAAAAGTCCCAGGCAAGGCCTTTCGTCGGCCTAAATAGATGCTGTGGATAATAGCGCGACTTTAACTGTCACATGTCATCTGCTCTTGCGCAGTGTGACTCGCAGGGGTTTCTTCCCACTCGCGGCCCGAAAAACATCTACATCGCCTCCCACTGCACGTTTGACCTCTGACCCCGAACTTTTATACGGCTGCGTTTGTTCATGACAGGGATGAGAGTTCCCACCAGTGTGGCAGGAGGATCCCACATGCACGCGTCTTGAATAATTTACTTTCATCATACAACAAACACTGACTGTGTTTACATCATTAGCCACTTGACCTTCCGTGTGTTTGAGTTTCAGTTTAAGCGCGCAGCCGTTTTCTTTGCGCATGTCAACATCATGTCCTGTTTTTACGGTCGCCACAGCGCAGTCTCTTTCCACCTGCAAAGTTATTCTTTTTTCCCCCAGGTAAGGTAAGAAAACTTTTGCATCACGACACAATAAGCATCCCGTTCATCTAACATGCATCTTTAACTACAACACGAGCCATGATCGTAATTAAACCTGCCGAAGTAGGCCGATCCCTGCCTCGTATTTTGCACCCGCCACTCACTCCTTTCGGTGGCGCTGATGGCAGCAAGAGGTGAGCGCGCGCTTAATACCTGCTGCCGCTCTTTTCTCCTGTCATTTAAAATGAGGCGGATAAGTCAAATACGCAGCGCGACATCGCCATCCGGCTGCGCTGAGCCCCCCAGCAATAAGCCGGTCTCTTATTTTTTTTCCAGGTCTCAGCTTTCAAAAAAAAAGAAAAAGAAATTGCATCTTATTTTTTGCAACAATAAACATCTCGGGCACCTACACAAATGACACGCAGTCAACCCAAGCCGGGCTGCTGTTATTTGTCTTGTACACACGGGGTGTGAATATACAGGTTTCTCTGACTGGCGTGTCAAGACCATATCACCCCAGTGTGATTAAAACTGGGATCAGGATCCCGACCTGCATGCAGAAGTCCTTGTAAATGCAGTTACTGGTAAAGCCAATTTAGGTTTTTTTCACCCGATGCCAGTGTTAAATCGATACTTATAGGAGTCCCTCCATGTGTGTGTGTGTGTGTTTCATCCTTCTATCACGTTCTCCTGCATCCAGGATCTCGGGGGAGCAGGGAGTCGATTCCAGCTGTCTTGGGGTGGAGGTTGGGGCTACACCCCCAGACAAGTCGGCAGCACATTGCAGGGGATGCATGGGGACACGAAAAAAAAACACCATCCATTCACACACACATACACACTCACACATGCTGACAGTTTAGAGTTGCCCGTTAACCTATTTTGGACTGCGGGAGGGCTGAGGAGGAGATGAGAAGATCCCACGCAGACACAGGGAGGAAACAGAACCCGCAAACGTCTTGCTCTGAGTACGACGTTCGCCGTGGCACCGCTGCAATGAAATAAATCTGACACGGGCGTCTTTTCTCTCGGTCTTTGGTGATTTATTCCAACGTGGAGTCGCTGGCGTCCTTGTCATCATCATCAATTGTCTCCACGTCGCTGGGGTCGGACACGCCCTCGCTGCTGACTGATGCACTCGGGGAAGTGGGTCACGTAAACTGCCGAACGCGGTTCTCCCCTCCACGCTTTTCGCTGCGCGCTGTGAATCATCAGGTCATCTGGTTGCTTCCTGGTGGAGTGACGCTGCACATTTGGCCTGCGTAGGTTTTAGCCAAAGCTTTGCAGTGTTTAAGGCAGGGTAGCCTCTAGACTGCTGGCTATGCTGACTGGGCTACCAATCAGAGTGTAGCGTTAGTATTGTTTATTCTTTCAGTGGCCCACAATGTTTTTTGTCACTTGCAGTCTTCGTGTCTGAACGCATGGAGACCAGTCTTGGACAGCAGGTGGTGATCAGCACAGAAGTCTGCGCTGTGATTCAGCCCAGTGGGCATCAGTAGGAACTGTACTGGCCCCCAATTTCAGCCTGCATTCCCCTTTTTTTATCGTCCGTGTTGGCCCTGCCTTGCAGATAACCCTCAAAGCGCTGCATGGGAGGGGGAGGATCGTAATAAATTGTTGGAAGAACAGGAAGTGGCGCCGATAGGAAAGCGGGAGGCATGGAAAATAACAAACGGCGGAGGGGGTGAGGGGTGTAAATAAAGCAAAAGAACAACAAAGGTTAGGAAACGGGGAGGGAGGAGGGGAAAAATGAAAGGGGAGGGCCGGCGTGGCGGGCCGAGCGAGGTGGGAGTTGAGCACAAGAAAGAGATAGAGGGCTTTCATTTGGCCACTGCCAGTTTGTGCCTTTCTGCACAGCGCGTGATAAAAGAGGCGGCCAACAGAGTCCTGTAATCAAGACAAACCTTCACCCTAAGCAGATGGAGTGAGGGGAGGCGGGGAAGGGACGGATGGACGGATGGACGGACAAATAGACACACGGAGAGGAGGATGTGGCGTTAAAACATGAGGGGGGGGAGGGCGGAGATATTGGGTCGGCACGAGGATGCACGGGCAGGATTTATAGAGCGGCTTGTGGTGGAGAGATACAGGGAGACGGGCGGGTTGGGCATCGGCAGGCGAGTGGCTGCAGGCGAGTGGCTGCAGGCGAGGCGCTGGGCTCGAGTCCCGGAGCTGCTTCAGCAGAGAGGAGGAGGAGGAGGAGGAAGAGAGAGAGAGAGAGAGAGAGAGAGAGAGACATCGCTGCGCAACAGTCAGCGAGTGCTGCTGGGAGATGTTTACGACAGTCCAGACACACCCCATTAATAATATTGCTGCCCAACACAAAGCCACTCGATGCTTGTTTGTATGAGTGTGTGGTCGTGCGTGTGCGTGTGTGTGCAAGCCTGTGTGTGTGTGTGGTTCAGCCAGGCATGACTGAAGATCAGGATGCAGCTGGTGGGAGAATCGGAGGTTGAGACGGTTGTTTGGTTTGCGCCGGAGTGACGCAGGGACGTCCACCGTGTCATTTATAACTTCATAAAGGGGGGGAAAGTCTCTTGGTCTAAAAAAAAAAAAAAACATTCTCGTTTGAGTTTGAATTTTTGAATTCAAGTCAGGTCAAGTACTTTAATAATGTCCCAAGAGGGCAATTTGAGTTACAACAGGCAGTGGTTTGAAGTCTAAAACATACAAACAGTAGAGACAAAACAACAACACAATATATGGACAACATTGAACTGAGGACACCTATTTCATGCAATAGATAATAACATCAAGGATCAGGCCAAAAAACCCAATAAACACATAGGAATAATAAACAAAAAACAAAAAACAACAAAAACAAATTGAGCTTGAATGTTTTCTGGAGATCTGGAGATAATTGATGATATTTAATTGTGTGTGGAGGATTCAAATGGTCTGCCCATCCGTTTGGAGCTGAAATATCAAAAGAAGGGGAAACCTGGGAATTAGTTTGGATTTTTTTAATTACTCTCAGCTCGCAGATCTGATACTCTAATGTAACGACAAAGTGCCGAGGCCAGACGTTAAAGCAGCACTACCGGATGCCTGACATGCTTTATCTGAGTGTGTACTGACTGATGGCTGCAACGGACATTTACTTCAGCGTGATGGCGGTGTGTAATTAAGTGAGCTCATCATAACTGGGAGGCGGAATTCCGCCAGTTCGTCTTTGGGCTCTCCATCACTAATGCATGTTATAAAACTGCTTAATGGATGATTAAATCACCGCAGTCTAAGTCGATGCCCATACTTTGCAATTACCCCCCCCCCCCCAAAAAAAAAAAAATTGTAGGCTTCATTTGATCAAATCAGCGATGAAACTAATTTTCTCTTTAGAAGTAATTGAGGAGAAAAATAAATCGTGACAGCAGAGTAATTAAAATTTCAAATTCATTTAGAAGTAAAATATTTGATCTGTTGGCGTTTTGGGGAAAACAAACCAGCCAGTCAGCGGATGTTGCGGAGTGTTGGGACAGTTTGGGGGGATTTGGGAGTCTTTGCCGTTTGACCGAGTCGCTGTGAAGACGTTGGGATGAGACGAGACGACGGGGATGAGTGAGGGCTGTCTCTCCCGCTGGAGTGGACGAAGGGGGGGAAGGAAAAAAACGAATGAGACATGAGAAGACAAAGGGGTTTGGACTCGGGAGAGGAGCCCCGAGATAAAGAGAGGAACCAAGTGAGGCAGACGTTGAAGGAAATTGAAGGGATGACAGAGATAAGAAGTCGCGGACGGACTTGGGGGAGGCGGCGGCGGCGACGACAAGCGGTGGGAGAGAAATGACCTCGGTCAGGGAAGAAACGAAAGGCAGGGGGGGGCGGGGGGGGGAGCAGGAGAGGTGGAGGGTGAGGAGGGCGAGGAAGGTAGCAAAGGGTGGAGGAACAAAGGGAGGGAAGGCTTAAAGAGTTTCTCTCCCAGAGGGTGGCCGGGGGGGGGGGGGAGGCGGGGCGAGGCCCGGGCCACCGTCCTCCCCTTTCTCTTGGTCCGCATCGGCTCCATCAGGCTGACACACACTGACAACACGCACGCGCACGCACACAAGCATAAACACACTGGCAAATAAATCCCAGGTCTGAGTCAATCACACACAAAAGCACAGTTGGCACGGCTGCGGCTGCAGATGAAATGAAACAAACAACCCCGGGAGATCGTGTACGGCAATGAATCTCGAAGGGTCTCCGTCCCAAACCCGGGGACACATTTTTCTCATTTTGTACCTGCAACTGTGTCTGTGTGTGTGTGTGTGTGTGTGTGTGTGTGTGTGTGTGTGTGTGTGAGAGAGAGAGAGAGCAAGAGAGTGGCAGAGTGGCTCTGCACTACAACGCTAAACAGATGCAGTTTCAAAGTCTACGGGAAGGGCAGAGCAACATTTCTCTCTCTGGCTTTTCAAGGTCCTGAAATGAAACACGGCAGCGCCGTTTTGAAACGAACACGGCGGCGGCGGAGACGGCAGAAAGCACTCAGCTCTGACGCTTCATTTAAATATTATAGTTCTGTAATGGCATTGCTTTAATTGCCGAGTGTTTGATTGCGCCGCGTCTGCTTTCATTAATCCACAGCTGAGGTGTTTTTTTTGTTTTGTTTTTTTTCGCATCGGCTCGACGGGAAATCACTCGGAGAGGCGGCGCCCAAGTGATCGTGAAACTGTTTTCATTTCTGACGCACATTCGCTGCGTAACTCTGAGCCCCTGGACACTGAAGCGTGTGTTCTTTTGCTCTTGTAATCCTCACGAAACCACACTGAGCGTTTTCTTGATCTTTCTCATTTGTTGCACTGCAGCCATGTGGCGATGATCCCATAGAAAGCACTTGAGAAAAGAAAATGCTGGGCAAACAGTGTGTCACGTTTAAAGAGTCAGGTTTCTTTCTTTCTGGTGGCTGGCAACCTCAACAGTGCCTGCTGTTTTCAAGTAAACCGTGAAAGAGATCAAGGGCCGAACCACCGCTGTGCCATCTCCGCTAGCCTCGTTAGCGGTAGCCAG
This sequence comes from Nelusetta ayraudi, assembly GCF_046127955.1. Taxonomy (NCBI): domain Eukaryota; kingdom Metazoa; phylum Chordata; class Actinopteri; order Tetraodontiformes; family Monacanthidae; genus Nelusetta; species Nelusetta ayraudi. The sequence goes on from NW_027466065.1 coordinate 40,835, forward strand.
GCTTAAAGTCTCATCCTGCTTGTCGTCTCATCTTCCTTTCCGACAAGTCGATGTAATGTTTTTGCATTTCTGCCAAGGAAAGACCTCACTGCTGCTCTTTCTTTCTTGTTTCACTGCGAAAACACCATCCTGTTCTAAAAACTCCGGCGCTGAGGCAGCGTCAATGCTAATTAGCATTGAGGCTTGCCGCCAATTCCTGTATGTTTCTGCTTTGTCTTCTTCTGGGGCCTAGAAGGGTAGCTATGAGTCGCTTCTAGAGGATTGTTTCTTTTTTTTCTCATTTTCCAAAACTAAAAGGAACCTGATTACTGAGACTGTTTAGTGGATTAGCAAGGACGCAGGAGTTCTTGACATCCAGCCGTCTGGCAAAGCCTCCTGCAACCCACTACTGTGCTAATTTAAATAGATGCAGGATGAAAGCAAGTCTGTCAGAACAATCTGTTTTTATTTAGACCAAACATCACATTATTTTTCTTGCTTTTTTTTTTTTTGTGCCAGCGCTCATTAGAGAAACAGACTTTGTGTGCCAATAAAAACTATGTCTGAAGAGTTCTCCTGTCTCTCTGTTGCAACAAAGGTTCCGTGCTTCGCGGTCTGCCATTACACAAGTTTTATACTGCTCTCAGTTTTCGCGAGCGTCCTATGGAAATGGAGCCCTGGTTGGCATAGAGAAAAGAATCTCCGCCGCCAGTGCCGATGAAGGCAGGATAAAGACCTTGCTGTATTTACGAGCGGGCGAGTTTCGTGGCTCTTGCAGCGCTGCTGATGAGCGAGAAACACAAATTGATGGTGGAACAATTTTTTCCACGCAACCACGGCAGCATTTTTTCAATCCGTTCAGGGCGGATTCAACTCGATTTCTATCGTCCTCGACTCCCTCTTTGTCCCACGGAATTGGATGTCGTATCTGTGGCTCGAGTCTGTGTGAAATTATGGAGCGAGCCCGCGCGGTGATAAACGTTTTTGAAAATCGCAGTTCCAGTGATTGGTTTCAAGAGTTGGGTGGAAGTTATCGTTTCATTTATCCACTTTGTTTTTTTATTTATTTTTTTGTTAATTTGATACTGTTTGACTTGATGCATGGGAACAAAATATCCTATTTCGCCAGAACATTACAGTAACACATTCAGATTTCCACGTGTTCATATATTTCCTTTGTCAAGATTGCTGGCGATGTATGCCTTATTGATTGATGGCAAAATTAGCATGAGGCGCGGCCTAATTTTTCTTTATGCAACCTTCAGGCAATCACATTAGGGATAATCATGTAGCAAAGTCAAAGAGGCGCATTGAATAATACATAACAGTAGAATTGGGGTTGGCGAGAAAATGAAGCGTGAATAAAGGCAGCCTTCAAAACGTGCTCTGGCCAATGTAAAAGTGACGCATAAAACAGAACGAAGACGGACGCCCGCTCCTCTCGCCACGCGGTGGTCCGGCTCCTCCCACAGAGCATTTTAATTTACGGCCGAGTCGTTTAGACTTCACTAATAAATCACCTCAGCTGTGCGCGTGGAGCCAAACCAGTGTAACAGCGTGTAAAGAGCAGAGTCAGGTAAAAATACGAGCTTGGCTTAATGTGTCTTTGGGAAGGGGCGGAGTCAAACTTCCTCCTTTTGTGTTTGAAGATTAGACTGGGGAAACATTATTTCATGGTGATGCTTCAGAATTTTATTTATTTGTGTGTTTGATTGTTTGTATAGCACCATATCATAAAGTTATATTACTGCACTTCACAGACTGAGAAGGTTTAAATCTCCAAGAAGGCAGAAACCGGGCCCTCAGACTCCCATTCATCTCTATGAAGTTGCTCACCCAGCGCAGACGACAAAAAGGTTTTTCACTTTCGCATTAATGGGCCCACAGAGCGTGCTCAGTCGTGTCACTTCTCTGTGACTCACATGATCTATTTGGCCAATCAGAACGATCCTGGAGAACGTCACTTACAGACACGTCAGGACGCAGCCAATCAGAACGAGCCGAGACACAGCAGCACGTACGACGTTGTGACGTCACACTGGGAATAAACTCTTTTCTGGCGATTTTCTGGCCTTTATCATTTTTTTTAAACGACTGAAAGACCATAACTTAAAATTAACAATAGAAAGATCGCATTTCAGGTCACAATCGCCACTGAAACGCCGTCTTGTGGTCAATGGGGAAAATGCTTTTTGGGCCATGGGATTTTTTTGCTGCAGTACCTCGAGTGGCCACTGGGGAAGATCGGCGTTCCGCCATATTGCCGGTGCGATATTCAGTTCTTATAATCCATTAATGGCAGAAATCTTGAGCAGGTCCTGACCTTCAGTAAAGGGTCAGGGGTCATCCAATAGAACCAGGGGAAAGGTGGTGGAAGGGTTGAGGACAAGCACGACTCCGAAAAAGATGAAGAACAAACCTCAACAGCGCAACGTTGACATTGATTCCCCCAAAGTTTGTCTCCAACCCACAGATTAATCTGACCAGAATGGACTTTAATCGGATTTTCTAAACAGAATTTCATTTAAGAAAAAAAATACAGAGCAGCAGATAAAAGCTTTTCTAAATCTTTTGGATTCATCTAACCACATCTATCTGGAGAGGGTTTGTAGCGGGCAGCCAAAACTCGGGAGGTGATTCAGGGAACCTTCTATCTGTCATATTCACATTTGTTTCCGCGCTGCATTAGCCTGAGTCATCTCCCCTCGGCTGGTCGCTCTGCACCCGCCAGCCAAAGCCAGACAGGGCCGAAGCAAAACAATGCTGTCCATGGAGAAAATGCTGATTCAATATTTGATTTTTTTTTCTCTTGTTTTGGTTGCTATTCCATCTTTATGCTATTATATTGTGAACATGCAGCCCATTCCCCAAAAAACAGAACATTCTTATACTGCATAGCAAGAGCTAATGTATTTAGAATAACTTAGAATTCAACACTGCATCTTCCTTTTTCTGAGTTGAGGTGGCAAAAAAAAGCTTTCAATGGGCTCTTTCCAGGATGGATGCTTGACCTTAGTGCCAGGCATCCCTCGGCATATCTTGCAGCCCCACCTGCTGGTCAGGAGGCAGAAGGACGCTACCGGCTCAGCCCTCAAACTGCCCTCAAACTGCTGAGCTTTCCCGAAGTTGAGGAACCATGAATGTCCTCCAGCCTCATCCTCACGTTAGGCTCGCCCTCCTTTTTAATAGCGGGAACGGGAAGTCGGTAACGAGATAAAGGGGAGGGCCTCAGAAATCGATATATTTTGATCCGCACAGCTTTAGAGCCTCTGTGCCGCTGAAATACCAAAGCAGAGGGGAACCGCGGGACAGCTGGCAGTTCCCTCGCTGATCTGAAAAGGTGGATTCGCAAACGCTTCGCACATCCCCTGTTTTTGTTTTCCTTCCACAGGGCTTCTGACCTTTTGCCGAGGTGCAACCGGCCACCCGCCTTAAGAATTTCATCTCCTCCGCGGCGTGTTTACAGCCTCCGTCTCGTCCCTCCAGGTTACGGCATCGGCCTGCCCCAGGGCTCCCCGCTAACCCGCAACGTGTCGGAGTTCGTGAGTCGCTACAAGTCGGACGGCTTCATGGACATGTTGCATGACAAGTGGTACAAGGTGGTGCCCTGCGGGAAGAGAGTCTTTGCGGTCACCGAGGTAAGCTGTCGGTCGCGGCGGGAAACACATGCTCACTCTGCATTTTCTCATCTTGGACATTTTGGGATTATTTGGAACTCTTAACTGTGGCAAAAAAAAAAAATAAATAAATATCTGCAGACGTGGAACAAAGTCACTTTGAGGACGACCATAATTCACATGCATCGTGGGAGATGTAGTTTGTTCCCTTCGAGGCGGCGTAAAAGCTTCATTTTAAGGCAGCCGCACGCCTCTTAAACTCAGCATAAGGATCCGTGGCAGGCTGCGTCCGGCCTACGAGTTTAACACTCGGGCCCGGACCAGAGCCGTCGCAGGCACGTACCGTCTGAGTGTCACTTCGTGTTTTTGTCTCTTGCGCGCTGCCCTCCTCCTTCTCATTGGTTTGAAAAAAGGAGACGGCGCACCCTTGCCTGTATCTATTGGCCGTGTCGTGTTGGAAATTGCTCAGCTTCCACCTGCCGTCTCTCTTTAAAGGTCAAGTGTGCAGAATTTTTTCGGAAGCCCGTTATTGAAGGAGGCCTGCCTGACAGCACGTGTTGTATTTAGAGCACCGTGAGATGAGCTTCAATAAAAAAAAAAAAAATGGCGGCGCAAGATGGCAGCTAACTAGAGAACCCTTATTGCTCCATGTACTGTATATTCTTAAATACAGTGTTGTTAGGATTACTTCATAAAAGTAATCCAACTAGTGATTACTGCTTTTAAAAGTAATCTAATTACTTCTTTAACTACTATGTTTCATAAGTAATCAATTACTAATTACTTTAGTTAAAAAAAGATAAAGTAACAGTTGAGAACGTCTTGTTCAACGTACAACGAACCGCGATATTCTTTCATTTAGATCAGATGATATAAAAATAATGTTTGTATTTCCAGCTATCAAACACAATCGCTGTTTTTCCTTTTGCCGCCGCCATGCTTGTTTTGGTGCATCGTCGCATATCAATGACTTTGCATGCATGGCGGCATCATCAGTGTGCATTACAATCATTGTTTTCTGTTGTTTTTTCTAAATTGCAGACATTTTTAGTTTGCAAAATATTCCAGAAAGGTGATGGAATCGTTACGTGATAAAGTAATTATGATGTAATTACCAGTTTTGCCAGAGTAATTCCGTTACATTACTCTGTTGCAAAAAAAAAAGTAGTTTAATGACAGTAGTGGATTACTGAGTAAGTACCCTGCCTTTGCCCTAAGACAGCTGGGATAGGCTCCAGCAGACCCCCGTGAGCCTGATCTCAGTTTCAGTACAAAAATCACAAGGGGAGCCAAATTTTACACTCTGGACCTTTATGTCCCATTTTAAAAAGTGCTATCATTACAACAACAAACACATTTACCACAGGGTTTTGTTGTTGTTGTTGTTTTGTGTTTTTGTTTTGTTTACCGGCAAAGCTATCAACACAAACAACCTCAGGTGACAGTGTAATTCCCTATAGGCCTGCAGATGGGGAGCAAAAGAGGGTCAGCGCCGGTGCCGACTGTGGAGTCTGCAGCGTCAGCCTGGGACCGACTGCCCTCGGAGGCGATTGCAGAAACGCACAGAGGTTTTCAGCGATAAGCGTGCGTTGCTGGACCTCGTCGGCGTCTTTTCCGCTTCCTCCGAGCCTGGGGGCGGGGAGATGGTTGGGGTGGCGGAAGACCGAAAGCATTACAAGAGACGGACAGCGCGAGTGTGTGGGCGAAGAGCAAATGGGGAGCAAACTGCTCTTCAATTAAGCGTCATCGAGTCTAAGCTCTGCAGCCGAGCTGCCGTTTCCCTCCATTAGCTTCGCCCCTGCCGCCTCGCCTACGGCTGTTTGTCCGTCTCCGCTTTTCAAAACTTCCCGTTCTCCGCCCCTGACCTTCGCTCCTTTTGTTTCCACTCGCGTGGGCTTCCGGACCCGAACGGCAGCTGAATATCAATTGCGTCTGATGTCTATTTTTTATTTTTTTATTTGCACCCCCCCGACCCCCAACCCCTGCAAAAAAAACCTCCCCTCCTCCTATAAAGCCCGAGAAGTTCCCTCGTAAACACGATTCATCAGAGTTTTTTTTTTTTTTCCTGCTCTCTGTCAGCTTAAGTCCCGGCTAATCCGCCGCTGCCTCCCTGTCGTCCCACGCAGACGCTGCAGATGGGGATCCAGCATTTCTCCGGCCTCTTTGTGCTCCTGTGCATGGGAGTGGGCGGCGCCCTGCTGACCTTGGCGGGCGAGCACACCTTCTACCACCTGGTCATCCCGCGCCTCCGGCGGACGCAGACGCTGCAGTACTGGCTGCACACCAGCCAGGTGAGCGCTGGCAAATCGGGGGAGGGGGGGGGGGGGGTGAGGTGCTGTGGGGAGGGGGGGGGGGTGCTCCTGAACTCTCTCTCTCTCTCTCTCCCTCTTCCTCTCTCTCACACGCACACTCTCCACACATTACCGGTACGTCCTCACCCTCTTTTTTTAATGCAGGGGACAAACGCCCTCTAGTGTTGGGATCTCACAACAGCGCTCAATTTGCTCGATTTCTTTTTCTAAAACTCAGGTTGCGTAACTGTGCATCAAAGCAATTTCAAATTGCAAAAGTAAATATTAACGCGACGCTAATAATGCCCCTTTTAATTAACACGTCGACGCCGTAATTGTCTCCCATAGGTTGCCATTGATATTTCAAATGAATTAGTTAATTAGCAAAGAAGTTATTAAAGGCAAAAGCATTGGCAGCACTTTATTAATGGTGCGTTTGTTTAAGGTTTTTTTTTCTCTCTCTTTCTTTTCGCAGTAATGAGGCCGTTGGACCATTAATCTGAAACAGATAATTAAACCTGGCTTTCTCACTCGGATCGCTTCTATTCCTCGTCGCCGAGTGAAAGATGAAAAATGAATGAAAATCAAAAGCGCTGATTGGTTTTGCGCTCCTTATTAAACGTCTATTTCAAATATTTTAGTGTGTGTGCTAATGGAGGATGAAATTTGCAGAGGTTCCCTCACGGCTGTTCCCCGCACTTGCCGCATGAAACAAAGTAAAGAATAAAAAGAAATACAGGACTTAAAGGTCATTCGCTTGTTTTTGTGAAACAAAATGAGTCGCCTGTGGAAATGTTGTTTAGCGCGTGGCGGCGGCGTGCGTGCGTGCTCCACAGGCCTCTTCCTCCTCCTCCTCCTCTTTAAAGGGCAGGAAGCGGCGAGCGGCCGGGAGCATTCATCATCGGAGTCGCTCCACCCTGACTGAACATCTCCTTCACACATCTCTTCAGACGTGTGCTGATTAATTAAAGCACTTCGCACCTAATGACCGACGAGGGCCGGGGCTGAGGACGGGAGACCTGTTCTCTCCCCCTCCTCTTCCCCCCCCCCCCCTCTCTCTCTCAGAGAGCGCTGGCTTCGGGAGCGAGCCTCTCCCCTGAATCACAATCGGTTGATTAAATTATTCAAAGGCGCTCCGGCGGCCTCGTCAGGAGCAGCTCTCGCCGATGTTCCTTACAACTGGATCACATGGAGATTCAAAACCCCGTCTGTCTGCAGTTATTTAAGATGTACAAACGTCCCTCTCTTCTCAATTTTGCAGAAGATCCACCGTGCCCTCCACACCACGTACGAGGACGTCGGGAAGGAGCTCAGCGGCCTGGATGAAAAGTAATGGAGCCGTCAGCTCGTCCGCACTTCACACCTCTGACACCTGCCGTTCGGAACGAGCTAAAATAAGATGCCAGTCAAAGTGCGTTTTAAATAATGCGGCGCCCTTTGGTGGAATCGAGCGTCTCGCCGGGGACTCGTAAGATCGTGTTTTGTGTCTGTTTCTGGTGCGAAGGCTGGTTGTTGTTTTTTTTTTGTTTGATTGTGTTTTTACAAGGACTCTCAGACTTTCTGCAGCGTTTGACAGTCAAACTCTTCAGGCAGAAAGATTTTCTTAATAAAAACAGCCTTCGCGCATGACATAACGGAAACATTCACCTTCAGAAGGCGAAGCGGAACTGTTCAGTAAATTCAAGAAGTAGTTTCAACATTATGCTGACAGTTTCCTTAGTGCTTGCTTAGTGTCTCCTACCAGCTCCCTGTAACGCACCTTGTTTGTTTAAATCTGCTGGTCTTAAAATCTTCTCCAAAATGTCCTCATTGGGATCTCTGCAGCCTAAACTGCAGGTTTGAGAGTCAAAATGTATCGCAAACCTTACATTCAGTCCTTATTATATGCCTGTATTTTTGTCTTTGTTTGAAGTTATGAACAAGAACCTTCTATAGAGCGTTTTCACCCACGTCACCCGGATGCGCGGCCATATTGGAGATACTCAGATGTAAACACAATACAACGAACAGCACGCCGAATGGACATTTTTTTGGCGGAATTTAAAATGTCAAAACTACAGGAAAGCCAAGAGGAACGTGTGGAAGCTGCAAAAATATACAGAGTAGAAGCGATGTCATGAAAGATGACGGTTAATAGGAGCTAAAGATCCGTACGATGACCTTGCGGTTCTACCTTCAACATCATATCCAGATATCGTGAACTAACTCGTCTCTTCTCCAAGTCCATGCACGGCTGTAGACCTTAAGTGTCATGAAGGTTTGGATGCCTATAACCAGATAGCTAATCGATGGCGTGTGCGTAATAAAGGCCAACGTAAACGATGCTCTAACTCATTGGTCACCAACACTGCTTCTGGAGATCTCCTGTCCTGCATGTTTTAGATATCTCTCCAATCTAACACACCTGATTATAATTATTGCTCATCAAGCAGCCGACGCTCATCAAGGGCTTGATAAGAGTTAAAAATGGACAGAAAAGCATCAGTAAGTGTTTCTTTTATGTGACGAAGTAAAGGGAATACGTCCATACACACAATGACATGTAGTCCATGACATACAATCACTTTTTCAGTTGTGTTCAACTTGTTAACACTCATATTTGTGTCAATACAATAGCAGATTTTCCCCCTAATTTGTGATGACTTTTGGTAGTCTGAAGTATTTCAGATGTGTTTCTCGGTCTGACCGGTTAATGCAGCCAAAAACATGGCAACAATTGCGATGACAACCTGGTTGTGTCGCTGCATATACACACACACACACACACACACACACACACACACACACACACACACACAGTCCAGCTGCAGCGCGAGTATCTCCAAGATGGAGACTTCCGGGTTTTTTGACGACGCGCTGTGAAAACACTCTGCTGGAGCTGCGCTCAGCCTGTGCACTTGAGCTGTGTTTGTCTCCGTACAGTCTGTCTCACTGGATGCATACCCTGTGCTGTCATCTTCCCCTCTTTCACTAGCACCTCCTCTTGTATCTCAGAGAACTGCACGCTGCACAGGAAGCAGCACCAGCAGCCCCCTCCCCCGTCGCCCCCCACGTCCGTCGACGCCTTCGCGGGGGACGGCGGCGGCGGCGGCGGCTGCTCCTCGCCGTCCCATGAGCCCAAGGAGAAGCGGGTTCACTTCGACCTGGAGACGCTGCACAGCTACCGCCTGCGCACGCACACCGCCTCGGTGCGGGGCCGGCCGGGCATGGTGGGCCGCCCGGGCCTGGGACTGGGCGGCTTTGGGCTGGGACTGGGCAGCCTGGGGAGGTTCTCCTCGCCGCCGCCCGTCAGCCTCCACGCCAACGGCGGGCCCGTCTCCACGCTGGCCTCCTCCGGCCTGGTCCTCTCGCCGCTGGGCAGCAGGGCCTCGCAGACCAGCATGTGGGAAGGGGAGCTCCAGGACCTCCAGGGCAAGATCGAGACCTTCCGCGCCCAGCTGAGGGAGGCCCTGGCCAGGAGGGCCGAGATCCAGACCAGCCTGGAGAGGGAGCGCAGCGGCCTGGTCCGCCGGGACACCAGCCTGGAGCGGGAGAGGCAGCGGCTGCAGACCATCAGCACGGAGCGGAGCAGCGGCGCTCAGCCCAGACTGCCCGACAGGGACCGGACCAGCCAGCTGCAGACCCTGAACAATCAGCAGGCAGGGCAGGGGGCGGGGCCGGGAAGGGTCAACCAATCGGGCGGCCCCGCCGCTCCGGAGCAGGCCAGGCTGAGCGCCGCCGTCAGCAGCAGCCTGGACAGAGGCAGGGCGGCGGCGGCCAATCAGCTGAGAGGAGGCGAGAGGACTGTGCACTCGCGCACGGCCACCAGCCTGGAGCGCAGCCGCCTCGGCCAGCCCCCCTCCGCCGCCGCCGCCGCCGGCCCCGCCCCCCAGGCCAGGAACACCTCCAGCCTGGACAGGCAGAAGGCCAACCTGCCGAGCACTTTGGAGAGGACGAAAGCCAACCAATCAAGCGCAAGCGGCGGCGGCAGCGGCCCAGGGACCTGATTGGTCCGTCCGTGACGGGAGAGTTCCATAGCCGTGGGAAGTGGGGGGTGGGGAGGGAGGGGGCTGCCAAACTTCACGCAGCCCTCACATTTCCAACAACTAAACATCCTGCGGCGACAGATGCGAATCACAAACACACGAGCCGATGGAATGATGGAATCTGGCCGAATGAATGAGAGCTATTTTAGTTCCGAGAGAAAAAATAATTTATAAATTCCAAAAATGACTTCAGCAGGAGCCATCACCTCAGGCCATCTGGCCATCCTCTGTCACGCAGCTAATTAGTCCGCTGACTTGCAGAAGGAGCCGTCAGCCGCAGCTGCCTGACAAACACAGCACACCAGCTCGAGTGCTGGAGGAGGAGGTGGAGGAGGTTTAGGAGGTGGAGGAGGTGACGGCTGCCAGGGTAGATGAAGGCTATCAGGGGCGAAGATAGAAATGTTAGTAAAATGTGAAGAAAGAAAGAAACAGCAAACAAAAACAATTGCAGCCAGCAGCAGGAGGCCGAGTTGCATCACGTCATGTGTGTTCATTCATTTGTTTTGCACTCGATGGGAGTAATTGGAATTCAGATTGAAGACCCAGCGGGTAGAAATTGCCCATGTGAGAAATCTACATGTTCCAGGTCCCAAACCGGACCCTTAATTCTTCAACCCGCAGCAGCAGCACCAGCAGGGAACTGAACGGAGCTTCAGGTCTGACCTGAACATCATCGTCGTGTGAGACAAATCTCACATATTGTATTTTATCTTATTTTATTTCAATAATTGTTTTTTTCCCAGACCGAGTCGGCGGAAGCTGATCTGATCCGAGCACCTGGTCTTGACTCCCTCGCAGCTGATAACGAGGAGCAAAATGACTTCTTAAATTAAATCTCATTTGCCAGTTCGCCTCGAATACCTGCGTGAATTCAAACTCTGCCCTTTGGATTCATTTGTAAGCCAAACAGACATCTGCTGCCGCTCTCAGATTCATTTCTGCTGATCAACGCTGCCTGAATCAGAGTGAGTTCTTTTTTTTCTTTTTAATTTGCTCACTGCGCTCCGGTGAGCTCGGCGACGTTATTACGCACGACTTGGTGCAGTTAGTTTGGAAGATTACAACAGATTTGCCGCCTGCAGAGACGGGGTGAGGGAGGGGAGACGCATCAATGAGCGGCATGCGGCATCACAACACTAATCAGATTTGTTCGTTTGTGCAAGTGCCAAACGGCAATTCTTCAGAGCACCGCTAGATGGCACTGTTTCCTTACTTCCCACGGCTATGAACCACTGAGGGGGGGTCGCTGGATTGAGGTCTTTTTTTTCTTTTTCTTTTTTGTGTCTTTTTGCTTTATTTGTCTGCGTACCTACTGGAAATACAGCAGAACAATTGCAGGCAGATGGAAGATGCCTTTTTTTCTTTGTCTGCGCTGTTATTGCACGGAAGCAAAAGGACCTCGGGACAACAATCCCTTTACGAAAAAATGGCCCCGGCAACAGTGTGATGCAAGTGTATGTCAGTCGCGTGTTGAGTTCCAACACTTTTACACAACTGCTGGAAGTTTCTGAGGCCTGCGACGCCGATGTCACTCCAAACTGAACTCTTTGCGGGAGATTTTGGTTTGTTTGTTTGTTGGTTGGTTGGTTGGTTGGTTGGTTGGTTGTTGGGAGGGCACCGGTGTACATTTCAACATTTCAAACTTTGCTGTGGTGTGAAGTGGTTGTGTTCACATGACATGGTGTCTATGTGGAGAAGAGAAAAAAAAAAAGAAAATACAAATGATATATTTTAGGTCTAATGAGAAAGAGCTTGTGGTACTGGATATTTAAACAAATACTTTTAAATCTACCCCCTTATTACAATAAAAAAAAAAATGTATACGCATATTATTGAATTTTATCATAACAACCATTCTCATGTTTTGAAATAAACATTTATATATTTAAGTGCAAGTTTTCCCTCATATTTTGCTCTTTAGCTTTAAAGAAAAAGACAAAAATCTGCCTGAAGTCAAAAGTCTGTATATTCTTTTGGGTATGATTTTATTTGAAAAGACAGAAAAGGAGGAGTCACAGTAGCTTTAAGTGGTTGATGGCCAGCAGGTGTGAGGCAGAACCGACCTGCTAAAGCTGCAGCAGCTTCTACAAACCATGTAACATAACACAAATATAAAGAGGCTCCAATGACTGTATGGCACTGAGAACATTCATCACAGGGAGTAGTTTTCAGATCTTTGCAAACTAAGCAACACAAACAAACCAGCATTTTTTATTTTTTTTTAATGTCTTGCTTTTTTAAAATGTTTTGTTTTCAACACTGATTATTACTCCTTCAAAGCTAATGTGAGAATTTTAGGGTGGACTTTCTTGTTGTTTTAACTGTCTTAACACCTGTTTCCTGTTAACAATTAGCCCCGCCCACACAGCACAAAAGTGTCAACAGGTGCTGCGTCGCTGTTTCGTTGTCCCAGGCGCCACAACAGGGGAAAAACTGGCGGAACCGTGTCGCCTTTTCCCGCCACGAACGCGCCTCTCCTCTCCTCTCCTCAGAAGTGGCCCCGCCGGCTGTGTCTTCAGCAGGGGAAAGCTCGTAAATCACCGGGGTTGGAGCCGGTCGCTGCTTAATAACCTGTAGCAAAAGCAGCTTCAAAGGGAAGGAGCCTCGCTAATGGTGGCACGCGCCGCGATAAAGGTGCGGCGCTAATGAGCAAAGTGAAGAGCTGAGGGCGCTTCAAAGTGAAGCTGCGCGTCTGTTTTTCTTCCTCCCCTGGATGTGTGACGCTGACTTGCTGTGCAGTCGGATGGATCACATGGGTGCTAAGCAAAAAACAAACAAAAAAAACTCTTAGTTTGATTTTTTTTTTTTTTTAACGGAAGCAAAAAATTGAATATTGCTTGATTTTGTTTCCCAGTGCAATCTTCACAGCTGGCACATTTTCCATGTAAACAAATCCCTCTTATCATGGCTGCGGGTGTGTTAGTGAGTAAGGCATCATGAGGTGCATTTCAAGCAGGTTTTTGTTTTATTTTACGCATCCAATCAGTCTACTCACGCACAGCAGCTGTGATTAATAAGAGGGGATTAGTTTAACGCCTTGATGATTAAACTCAAAGGGCTGAAAAGTTTTGCCTTCGTGCATCTGGATCGCTGAGATTTTCTCAATTAGGTTCTTGCAGAGGCTGCTACAAGCTACAGCTGCGTTCAGACTGCAGGTGACTCTGATTCAAATCGGATTCCCTCCCAAATCCGATTTTTTTTTTTTTTTTTAGGACCGACTGTCCACACTGTTTTTAGCAAGTGTCCAAATGGGATCTGACTGGACCACATTATTGGCGTTTAGCCTTGTGGTGTAATGACACCTCTCCGCCGCACGGTGGCACTTGGCTCTTTCCAATCGCAGCGTGGCTGCGCTTTGAGGCACCTGCGGAGACTTCACGCCGGGGACGTTTCCGTGGCTGCGGCCGTGGGATGGAGACGATGATGTGATTTGATACCAGAGATGAAAACGGGCAGTTTTCGTTTGAAAGTGTGCGGGTTTTTTTCTCTCTCTCTCTCTCTCCTGGGTTTGTAACGCTGCAGCCACCACCCCATGATCCCTTGGCCTACATTGCACAGCAGGAGTGGTTGTTACACAGAGCGAGAGAGAGCGCGAGAGAGACCAATATTGATCGGTATCACAGATGAACATACCCTTGTCAGGCAGAGACGATTCTACTGCAGTCTTTTTTTTGTTTGTTTGTTTGTTTTGTTTCCCTTGTGTTCTCTGAAATCCCAGGGCTTGTATGACACCAGGCGCCAGGAGAACCGGCCCACAAATCAAAAAAAAAAAAAAAAAAAATGTAATTCTTCACAGTGTGGATGAGAGCCGAGAGCGTGTGGGACGTTTGTGAGAGGGACGGCAGTGGAATGCTGATGATTTAGAGTGTGTAGGGGGAAAAAAGGAAAGGGTGAAGGGAGTGTGAGAGGTAATCTCACGCTTATAACGGCAATCAATGGCGTAAATTGAATGAACCCTCGTCTCGCCCTCCAAAAAAATTGGGGGGGGGGGAAAACAGCTGTGGCGCTGAGGTGGAGGAGCGCGCCGAGGTTGTGGGCCCCTGCGCACCCCTGCATGATCGCCTGGAGTGGCGTTAGTCATGCAAACGTGCACATGTGCAGCTTCGAACGCATGCGTGGGCGCTTGTAAGCGTGTGTGTGTAAGCGTGTGTAAGCGTGTGTGTGTGTGTGTGTGTGTGTTTTTCACATTTTCTGTCCCACATATCCCCCGCCTGCCGCCTGCCACTGCTGCAGAGGAGACGCGCGGCCTTCTTTTTATCGCTCGGGAGAAATAATTGGGTCACATGTGTGGAACAGCAGTCAGGGAAAATTCTAATCAAACTTAAAGAATCCCCAACGTGCACCCCTCCCCCCCGCCCCCACTTCCCTCCCTGGAGCCGACCGTGAGTGCTGACGATGCGGCGGCGGCGGCGGATGGAGGGACGTGTGGCTGCTTGGACCTGGTGGATAAACTCACAATCTGAACGATTCTGCAGATAGCCGGCTAGCGGCGGGGGGGGGGGGGGGACAAAAACAGGCTGCTTATACACGTCACATGTACATGTACACATACACACACATATATACACTCTCACCCCCTCCTCCTTTTTTCTATACGCTTTGTCTGGTTGGTAAATAGGAGCCGCGGCGCTCTGAGTGATGAGTTTATTAGCTCCCGCCAGCTGCGACCAAACCAGCCGTGGGGGTCTTATTGGTGGGATGGCTCTGTGTGTGTGTGTGTGTGTGTGTGTGTGTGTGTGTGTGTGTGTGTGTGTGTGTGTGTGTGTGTAACGATGTCACGGCCAGACTGTGGCCAAGGGAACAGGCGGAGGGGGAATGGGGGGGAGGCACACAGACGAGGGAGTACCACCCCGTGAGAAGTGGAGGAACTCCCTGGCAACTGGAGAAAGGAGAAGCTCAAACTGGGGCGACAATCCCCCCCCCCCCTCCCCCCACCACCACCACCACTCCCTCCCCATTCATCCTGGACCAGCCGTGAAGGAGCCAGACGACAGGAACTGGGAGAGGAAGAGAGGAGGAGGAGGAGGAGGAGGAGGAGGGGGAGGTGCGGAATATATCTGAATGGATTTGAAATGGCTCCTGTACGAGCAGGCGGCTTCCCCCCACTTAAAACGAGGCCTGTCAGCGAATACACACGCAGGGTGCAAGTGTCACAACACCTCATTATCACCAAAATATTTTTTGTTTGAAAAATCGTTTTGTGTGAGCGTTTTAAAGGTCCCGAAGTGCATTCGATCAGATCCCAGTCTCGACCTCGGAGGCCGAACTCATGCACTATTCACGACTGGGCTTTATTTTGCTGCGCGTTCGTTCCTGCACCCGTGTTTGATTTCACGGCGCGGCGGAAACGGACGCCGGGGAAATTAACTCAGGATGCTGCGGGGAGGACGAGCCGGCGAGTTCACAAAAAAAAACCTGCACGACAACTGACAAGAAAAAGCGCTTGGTCCACTGGTCGGTGATCATGTGGTACCTCATCATCTGAAAGCCCACCTCCCCACACACACAAGAAGAACACATCAGTTGTTATGGAAATGATGGCCCTTTGGACCATGAGGAGCGTCAGAAGTTGTTTGATTGGTGTAAAACTGTTGATTTGATGTGGCTGAATGATGCAGGCAGACTACAATGGTTTGTTTTGTTTTGTTTTTATTACGAGGTCTCGGGCCAAGAGAACAAAAAGTACATCTAGGTGAGACATTAAGTCTGTTGTTGTTTTGTTTTATTTACTTCTTTATTTATGTGCTAACCTACGGTGAATTGTGGCGTCATCTACAGGAAGTGAATGTTCTAATTTAATGCAGTTTTTGTGGTGTCTTATAACCCCGGAAAGGATTTGGTCCTACTTGAACGTGACACAATAATAAAATTCATTCATTCATTTACAATGTATGACTGTGATTGTGCTAGAATGTGGTTTAATTGTGCAAAACCTGACCCGCTTAAGAACTGTGCACGTTTGCAAAAGTGAATGGACCAGTCCAGCGCATTTTGCCCTGTCTTTGTGGCCTCCCTTTGTGACATCACAAAGTGCAGTTTTTGTACACCAACGCATTTTTTTTGCCCCTGTTATGAATGGACTTTTCTCATTTCCTGTGAGTTTGCTGACCTGGCAGGAAATCAGATTGGAAATTACACTGTGAGTATGGCGAATAGTTGCAGTATGGGGGTCCTTTAACTGTGACTGGAGCTTGAATGGGAGAAGGGGGGTGAGGGGGATCCAGATTCCCTGGATGTTTAGATTGACGCCCCATTAAGAATTGATAACCGTGGGAGGAGAAGCTACAAATCCGGTCCAAGCTCTCTCGGCTACCACGGTGAGCGGCGCTGCTCCTTCAGGATGGAGATGGAGGAGGAGGAGGAGGCGGAGGGCGGGACGCACGCGAGTCTCCAGGGGCGGCGGAAAGGCTCGCTAACCGGTGAAGGGGTTGGAGTGGCGTGGGGGGGGGGGGGCGTGGTGGTCAGAGGACGGCGGCGGCGGCCACACCCTTCAGCGGTAAACAAAAGGCAGATCCATCCTGGGTTGGGGAGATAAAAATAGCCGCGAGGGGAGGGGTCTGGCGCGCGTGGCGCTCGCGCTTCTCATACTGTAATCGCGCCGGCTGAACCACGGCCTCTCTCTGGGATGCTGGGGGCCCCCTCCACCCCCCTTTAAAAAAAATTAAAAAAAAACGGGGGGCAAAAAAAAAAAACACACTCTCAGCGCGCACATGCGCAGTACGCACGCACACGTCCCTTCGGCCGTGCTTGCGCACATTCCAAAGTGTGGTCGCGCCTCCAGCACCTCTTTGTCTCGGCCGTCGCCCCGAAAGCAGGAATCCTGGAGGAGAAGGCGGGAGGGGGGGGGGGGGGGGGCGTTGACCAGACTCTCTCCTCCCCCACTGCATAAGCGCTCTCTCTCTCTCTCACTCTCTCTCCTCCCCCTTGGACGCCCCCTCCCCCCTTTCCCACCTCCACACACAGTCCTCATCGGTCCCCCTCCGCCTCTCTATCCATGCCTTTGTGTGTGTGCGCGCGCGCGTGTATGTGCGCGCGCCCGTGAATCTGACTGCGTACCCGAGAGAGGGATAGATAGAGAGAGAGAGAGAGGAAAGAAAAAAAAACAAGCGTGTGACGGATGCCTTGCCACAGGAAATAAGCTTCCATCTCTCCTCTTCTTCTTCTTCTTCCTCCTCTTTTTCTTCTTCTTCTTCTGGTGGGAGCACTTCTTTTACACACCGGGAGGGGACGGGTTCGTGAGGGTGGTGTTGTGGGGAGGGGGCGAGAAACCTGCAGGTGCGAGTTGTAGAGGGGAGGAACCGCGAGGACGCACGTGAATTTCTCAGCACCGGGAAATAGGAGGAGGAGAGGAGCGCAGGTGCCGCACGCGCCGCCCGCTGCTCTCCACCGTCAGCATCCCCGCGCTGCTCCTCGTGCTCCCCTATCCGTCCATCCCAGTGATCCCAGTCCGTTCACACCAGCAGAAGATGGACTGAAATATAGGAGAAGAAGAGGAGCGGGGAAGGAAGGAGGTGCTGGTGCTGCTGCTGTTGGTAGTGGTGCTGGTGCTGGTTCTGCCGGTGCTAGTTGGACCTGGTGCCGCAAAACTGGAGCAGCACGCGCGGCCAAGACGCGGGGGGAGGGGGCGGCGGGACTCGGTCAATTCGCGGAGCCCCCGGGACAGAGGAGGAGGTGAGTACAGCGGCTCAGACCATCGTTTCTCCCCCATCCTCCCCTCCTCCCTCCTCCTCCCCTCTTCCATCATCACCACCATCCCGCCCAGCAACGCGCCGCTTCTCGCCACATGGCTTTTCACGCGTCCATAATTAATGATCTCACGCGCAACCTGACGAGGTTTATTTTTATTTTCAGTTTGTTTCCCCTCGTTTATTAATTTTTTTTTTTTTCCTCGCGCGCGGATGGTGATTAATCCGCCTCCACGAGCGGAGGATGCGCGCGGCGTGTGAAGTGGAATGAGCCTTGCGGCTATCAACGTCTTATCGATCTCCAATCGGTGATGACGGCGAGCTGATGGCTGTTTAATCTGAGCTCCGTTCCAATACGAGGGCAGGTTTCAAGTTGTCAGAAGCCTCCTTCTCCGCCTCCGCCTCCTCCTCCTTCTCCACCTCCTCCACCACATCAAGTGGAACATATGGCTCTTTATGTGCGTCTGGCTGCTGAGGGCCCTGCACTGGACAGGGCTTTGCAACACAGCTCTTCCTGTTCAGGTTCATGTTTGGGCCACGAGGTTTTGATATGTAGTGAGCAAGCCTGGGGGGGGGGGGGGGGGGTTGCATGTGAATCCAGGCTAGGATTGAGTGTGGGCATATTCATGGCACAACATCAGTACATTTTTTTTTAGAATATTAAACAAAAAAAAAAACAGGCTTCTTTTCTAACTCAAAGTGCATCCAAACACTCCGCTTCTAAGTATCAGCAGAGCCGTCGCCTGTCTGTGTGAGTGTCTGTAATCACAGTGATTTCTCGCCTCCACCCCCACCAAAGTTGAAACGCTGGAGGGTGCGTCCTGCCTCGGCAAGGCCGCGTTCCATTTCAGTGAACTGAAGCTTTTATCGACTAGTCTGGTTGCATTTTTAAGAAAAGAAAAAAAGAAACCAATAAGGGGGGGGGGAAAGAACCCACGGAGGTTCAATATGTTCTGGCGTGGACTGAAATCTAGTAATTCCAGATAATAAAAAAACGAGGATTTAAACATAAAATTGATATTGCTGGTTTGATAAACATTGCATCCTCACTCTCCCGCTTAAAGGCTCCTTGTTATTGACCTGAGCCACCGTTTCCCAGTAGCGGCTCTGTACTTTCTGTGAATTTCCCAGAAATTTCCATCCTTTGCCTCTTTTGACTGCTCCACCTCTCAGGGAACGTGCCCTAAAGTGTGCGTATTTATGGAAATCCGCCCTTTTGTGACATCACAAGGGGGACAATCCCTCTCAGGAATGAGTGCAAACAACCCAGCCAGGCAGTAGTGGCAGTGAGTCTGTGCTGCCTTTGCTTTGCGTCTGTCCCTGTTCAAATAGGTTGCACCTAAATCAAAGTATTAATGTTGGAAG
Source organism: Nelusetta ayraudi (assembly GCF_046127955.1). NCBI lineage: Eukaryota > Metazoa > Chordata > Actinopteri > Tetraodontiformes > Monacanthidae > Nelusetta > Nelusetta ayraudi. The sequence goes on from NW_027466065.1 coordinate 59,797, forward strand.
GAAGCTTTTTTTTATTTTATTTTTTTGCAAACTGACAGCTAAATTTCTTTCCAGAGAGGTTCTGAATAATTTATCTTGCAAGGCTGCGCCACTAGAGCTCAGAATATAAAATAAAGAATGAAACCTGAAAATTGAATATAATACGGGACCTTTAAAAAACATCAACCGGCAAACAGTGCTGCGGTGCTTTTCTGTTCCAGCATCTCCATCAAGCGCTGACGCTGCCGCTTCCTAGTCGGAGGTCCCCGAGCGCTGCCAGACACGTTGTATCTGTTGACTTCAGGCCTCGCCAGCTACCTCCATCCCACACACACACACACACACAAACACACACAGCGCTTCAAGTGCACAAATCGCTTAGATGCGCATGCAAACACTGCTGTGATGTTTGCGAGCCACAGATTACACACATTTTTTGCTGCCGCTTGCGCACATGACACACCACGGAGCCGTAACGCTGGTGTGTGTGACAGATAAATGTGCCCTTGTGTGTGTGTGTGTGTGTGTGTGATGTTGGGGGGGGGGGGGGGGGGGGTGAGCTCTAAGTGCTGACTGGAGTAGGTCAGTGAGACCAGGCGTCTGGGAGAGTGAGACCCGGGATCCTGCATCCTTCCTAAGCTGCTTTCAGCTCCACTGGAATCCATCCATCCCAATATCCTCTCCGTCTCTGATCCTCCGCAGCCACTCTGCTCCTCCTCCTCCTCCTCCTCCTCCCACCACCACCACCAGACATCCAGACGGATCCAAACTCCAGCCAGACTCTCCTCCTCTCAGGATTTCTTTTCTATTACCCCTCTTTGCCTCTTTGATCTGCGTTTATCTCGTCCCGCTTCCCTCCGATTCTCCTTCCTTTCCTTTCCAGTCGTGAAAATTGGAGTCGGGCCGGGTCTTTGATTCCCAGCGCCACGCGATGCCCCAGGGTCACCCTGCCCATGCCCTCTACCCTTATCTCGGAAACGGAAAGAAGGAATGGCGCTGAGGAAGAAGGGTGACGCGCGGAGACAGGCAGCAGGACGGAAGGTCAAATGTGAGGGAGAGATGGAGAAGGTTGGGGAGGAGCAGCGAAAAAAACCTTCTCGGAAAAACCTCAAAAGAGACACGCAAAGGCAGGGAGGCAGGGAGGCAAATGACAGGTGAGGGAGGGGAGGAACATAAGAGAGAATGCAGGGGGGGGGAGAAAACAGTGTCGAGATGCAGATGAAGAAGCGGAGACGCCTCGACAGATTTTCCTGGAGATTGTTTTCTCGGGACTGAAGTCTCGGAGCAGCTGCTAGTTGGCCTTCAAAAAGGAAAATATTTCAGGGAGCCGATGTTTATTCTGACAGCGTCGGCCCGCTTTTAAGCAGCGCAGTGCGGAAAACGGGGCGCAGTTGAATAACAAAACTTATTTTAAACAACTGCGACCGAGAGCAGAGAAGCTAACTGTTAGCATGGCAATGGAAAAGCAATTTTAAAGACACAGCGTGAAGAAAGAGGCGCGGTTGTACGTTTCCGATGTGCTTAATCATTCTACATAGTGGCATACAACAGCATATATATGCATCCAACCATTTCCACGGAGGAAGTTGTTCATTTCTTTGGAACTCAGTCAGTCAGTTGCACCTGCTCTGCTTCATGTCAGACATTTCCCCCTCCTCCTCATCATCCTCCCCTTCCTCCTCCTCCTCTCCTCCTTCCTTGCATAGGTGACGTTCTGACTGCAATTATTTTTTTCCTCTAGTTGCGCCAACGTTTGCGCTCATCGAGTCGCCATTTTTGGCTCGGCAGTCGTCGTCGTTGTTGTTGTTCCTCGTTACGAGGCGGCGGGCTGAGACGCGCTGCTCCCGCGATCACTCAAACAAGCCAATAAAACGCATTCTGGCTATTTAAAGACGGCGGAGAGTCATCCAGACGCAGCGCTGCAAGGATGCTGCAAGGATGATCTTCAACTAGCAGCACTCAGCCGGAACTGGCAGCTCTTTCTTTTGATTTTTTTTTTTTTTTTTTTTTTTACTGGAAGTTGTCTTTGGATGAGCCAAATCACAATCTTCTGACTGGCGCACAAGGCTTTTTTTTTTTTTTGGAGTTGCCTTTTAAACATGACTGTAATTCAGCAAACATGTAGTCATTATCCAGTCATGTTGCCCCTTCTTTTTTTGTTTGTTTGTTCTTTCAATAAAGAGATTGTATAAATGTTAAAATGCGACAAAAAGGACTTAATTGCCAAGTTTGGCAGGGTTTGAAATTACCAAAGGAAAAAGAATAACCCTCTGATGTAAGTTTGAGAGGGTTCTGCAGCCGGGGGGGTGAAGAGACGTGCGCGACAAAAGGCAGATGGGTGGGAGGGGAGCTCGCAGATAGAAAAGGAGAAAAGAAAAATGGGACAAGAGGGTGATTTTTTGAGCGAGAGAGTTTGGGGGAAACGGAGAGGCGGCGGGGAGAGGAAGTGGGGAGCTGTAGGGAGAGCCGTAAATATTTAACTCTGTTTAGTTTTCCATTTGGGCCTTTGGGCTCCTTCCGAGTCGTCTCCTTCCCCGAGCGCCGACAGGTTACGGCCGCCAGAGGATGTTAGCGTGCGGATCTGGGATTTTTCTCTTTACGCGGAGGAAAAGCTAAAGGTTTGCATTTATTCAAGTAAATCAAACGCGTTTGCCCTGCGGCGCTGCTGACTGATCGCAAGTGGTTGCACATCCACGCTGACGAGGCTCCAGGTGAAGAAACGTTTTCCAGTCCAGACTGTGGATTTTGTAATTTTGTAATTCTGACAAAAAAACAAAAACAAACATTGGTTGCCATTAAAAAAAAAAAAAAAAAACAGAGCCAACCGGTGACGGAACCACAACAACATAAGTAAAAAAAAATAAAATAAAAAAAACCCTTGGCGTGATGCGTTTACAAACGGTTATTTCCCAGTGGGAATCCCATGAACGAATCGACCGACCGTCTCTTTTCCAATCCTCCCACAGGCTGCGAGTGGTCCACCCCCAAGATGCCGTCCCCCAAAAACAAGGCCAAGAAGAAGCCCCCCAAAGACAGCATCACGCTGCTGCCGTGCTTTTACTTTGTGGAGGTGAGTCGCGCGCAGCCGGCCGCGTCCGTGAGTCACCGCTCGGCTACGAGAATGTGGTGACTCGCCACTTTTAACTGGATTGATCAGCGGAGACGCTCGCGGAGGGGATGAATAATACGCCCCCGGACCTTTATTTATCTCCACGAGCAAATATTACCGTGGCTTCGCTATTATTCCTCTGAGTGTGTGTAGGTCGGTGTGTGTGTGTGTGTGTGTGTGATGAATCAGATGAATCACTCCGTCCGTCGCCAGCAAACATTAAATCTGTCTTTGCCGTGTCCTTGCCCCTCGTGTGTGTCCGTCCAGCTCCCCATCGTCCTCTCCTCTTTGGTGTCCCTCTACTTCCTGGAGCTGACAGATGTGCTGTCCCCGGCCATGGTGGGCTACCGCTGCAACGACCGTGACCTCTCCATGCCCTACGTGGAGACGGGCGACGAGCTCATCCCCCTCTTGATGCTCCTGAGTCTGGCCTTCGCCGGACCCGCCGCGTCCGTGAGTCCGCCGCTCGTACATCAAACGCAACCAAACACACGTGTACACACACAAACGCGCACGGGACCAATTCAAAGTCAATGTCGGGGAAAGTAGCACCGACAGGTTGCTGGTGTTTGTATCTGAATAACCGAACAATAACATCATCAGAGCTGAAACGATTCATCGATTAATCGACTTGAATCCATGTTGGGGGAAAAAATGGTCGATTGCAATTTTCTTGAATCAAAGCTTTTTTTTTCAACTGTTTTTGCCCAGCACGGGTTCTGCTATTATGTTTGACACATTAACTATGACACACATGAACCCAGCGTAGCTATTGATTAAATATCTTTCGACTTAAAAGGATATTAAGGATATTATTGCTTAGACTTTCCAAGCAATCGCTTATTCAAACTGAATCTAAGAAAATAACCGCTAAACTAATCATTGACGAAAAGGATCAATGGGCGGTCCATGTGTGTGGTCACACTGCTCAGTTGTTATCCTCACCTGCCCGGTTAATTTCTGCTTTTGCAGATTGCTAATTAACCAATCACACAGTGGGCGGTAGCTCAATGCTTTCAGGCACCAAAGACAAAGTGGAGATGGCCGGTTAAAATAGGAGCCGTGCAAGACTCGTCTGCAGTGTTAATACGAGACGATCTGAAAAGAAAAAGCATCCAGTTAGCCGGTAGACTGAAGACTGGGACTGAGCTCTGCGGGTGTCTGAGCTTACAACACGTCCAACCTTGGGATGGCCACACTGGGCGGCGCTCATGTCGGCCGAGAACAGGAAACTGAGGTTACACCTGCAGGCGCAGAATCGCCAGAATTGGACAATGTCTTTTGGAATCTACATAAAAGGGAATGTCACTGAAGCTGTGCCACAAAGAATCTTGTCAGTTCCGGAGGGCGAAGCAGGAGTCCAGTCCACTTCTGCCAGGTAGGAGGTGTAGCAGGTGAGAAAGTGGTCTCACACCTCCCTTGTCTGGCTCATGAATATGTATGCGGATACATATTCATGTGGTGGGTGTCAGGTGGTGCAGAGGGGTTAAGTTGAGGCAACTGGACTGGTGTTACCCTCTTTGCTATCTCAAGAAAGCAAAGCCAGTCCAGTCGTCTCAGCGTGAACCCGTCCGCACTGAGATGACCTGGACGACTGAGAGCCTTCACAGACACGCGGTCTGGTTTTTATTTCGCGTGTGGCTTTAGTGGTGTTTTGTTGTGAGTCTTTTTGGAAGTGCGCACAAGGACTCACTTCGCTGAAGCGTTTCGAATAGCCTCGTATGAACCTGGCTCGCAGTCTTCAGAGTGTAAACAGGGGGGTGGGGGCCCAGGCAGGACAAACAGAGTGAAAGGCCTGGAGGTCGTCTCCCGGGAGACGGTCAGCGTCAGACGCTGGGTTTCGCTGGATTGTGCTTCATCTCCACTCATCGCTTTTTTTGCTCTCCCTCTCTCGCTACCACGACTAAAGCTGCACTTTTCACGAACAAACGTCGACTCGGACAGGTTGTTCCAGGTGTAAACGGGTTAAACCGCTGAGTCTTAGAGATCAGGGTCCTGTTCCAAACACTGCTGAACGGACTGGACGTTGGGCCGAGCACCGTTCGCACCGACACTGTCGGATTCTCCGGCCGCTTGGTCGGGCGTCTCAGGTGGTTCTGTGATTTACTCCACCTGCGACGTCTCACCCAAACACCCCCCCCCCGACAGCGGGCGCGCTGATGGATGCACAGCCGACATTCCAGCACGCAGCGTGCAGCCGCGACGTCGCTAATCGATAGCGACGTCGCGGCACGGAGACACGCACGGCGCTAATCCATCAGCAGCGGCGGAGGCCGGCGCTCCCTCTCTGGCGCTCATCGATCATCCTGATTGGAAGTGATTACAACTCGATCGCCCGCCGTCCCGTTCACCCTCTGCACACACTGCGCTCTGAATCATGGGCGAGACAGACAGAGAGGGGGAGAGAGAGAGAGAGAGAAAGAGGGATAGATGTTTGATAGTAGCGGCTCTTTGAATAATCGTCGTCCTCCCGGCGTTCGTCCAGCGTTCCTCTTCCCACCCGTTCTCGATATGCAGAGATACGTTGCCTCCACACCTTCACCCTCCTCTCCGTCCCTCCATAGATCATGCTGGGGGAGGGGCTGATGTACTGCATGCAGTCCAGGCTGAGGACGTGTCCCAAGTCGGAGAGCAGCATCAACGCCGGAGGCTGCAGCTTCAACTCCTTCCTACGCAGGACCGTGCGCTTCGTCGGTACGCATGACTCCCCGCATCTGATTTTTATTCTCTTATTCATTTATTTTTTTGTGAAGGACTTGGCTCTCAGGAATTAGGGTCGCATTATCATCTGGCATCAAATGGTGAAAAACAAACACACAAATAAATTATTTTAGATTGATAAAGTAACAAAAATATGAACTCTATGATTTCATTTGTCCATAAAAAAGAATTTAATAATGTCATTTATGAGGAAATATATTGCACCATAATTTATCTACGTTAGGCCAGAATGTGGAATTTATATATATATATATATATATATATATATATATATATATATATATATATATATATATATGTTCAGTGTTTATACTGACATCTGAGCTGTTTAGAGGCTGACAAATCTGCCGTCATTTTCTTGGTCCAAAAAAAACAACCCCAAAAAACCCTTCCACCTCCCAGCTCAGCCCGTATCCTGATTTGGCTTTTTACGGGGGTTTGAGAAATAAGCTAATTATATGAATTAAATGATGGGTGACTTCAAATGAAATAGGGGCGATAAAAAAAGCTCAGCAGGAAATATCTTAAGGCAGCGACGGAGCTTTGAAGTGGGGGGAAAAATAAGTAAGTCACCTTGCCAAAAATTTTTCACTGAAGATTCCGAGCACACAGCAGAACAAAGGCTGCCGACGTCACTTTTAAAGCCCTCGGATCGAGTCCAGGGGCTCCGGTTCTGGTCTGCAGGTGTTTTCAGAAAATGAGGAGCTGAGTGTGACAAAGCCGCGCGGTGGCGCGTCGTTCTCTCGGCCTCGGGCCATCTCGCCGTCTCCAGCTCCTCTTCCTCCTCTTCCTCGCCCTCAGGTGTTCACGTCTTCGGTCTCCTGGCAACAGCCCTGGTGACAGATGTCATCCAGTTAGCCACCGGCTACCACACCCCCTTCTTCCTCACCGTCTGCCAGCCCAATTACACCGCCCCGGGAGTGTCATGTGACAACATTGCCTACATCACGCAGGACATCTGCATGGGGAAAGACCTGTACGCCATCCTGTCGGCCAGGTGAGGCGCAAATTTAAAGGGACCTTCTTCTCCATCTCGCATGTTTAAAATATCGTCTGGGAAAATGAAAAGGAAACCGGTTTTTAAAAATGCAGAAGCTCTCGCTGTTTATTTAAATGAACGGTGAGTAAAATTACAAAAAAACAAAGTTTTGCTCATTTCTGTTTTCTCACACATACCATGTATACCATGAATATATATATACATATATATTGATCACATTTAGCCCTCTGTTCATAGCCGTCCTCCACCAAAGAATCCGGGGGTTATAGCTCAGTGCTAAAACTGATGCTTCGTTATAACTTCCTACATGTTAGCAAAGGGAGGAAAACCAGGCGGTCTGAGAGGGAGGAACCGAAACCTGGCTGTACGACGCTAGCTTAACGTGGCATCGCTGCCCTATGTGACATCACAAAGGGCTGAGTTCCAGAATGCACGCCTTAAAAAAAAAAAGAAAATACCGGACATGTGAAAGCTGCACAAAATGTTTTGTTTTTTTTCTCAATTGTGGTGAGGCTTTAGCGCTGAATTGGCAAAGTGAATTTTACGCAACGCGGGTCCTTTAAATCAGACTTTTCATAGCGTTGGCCACTCATGAATACATGAGCAGAACGAGCCACACTTGGGGAGGTTTTGTACAACGGCTGCACATTATCGCAAATGACTTTCTTTCGGCGGAGTTCAGCGCAACGCAAAAACCACAAGGAGCTGCGAAGACTCATTTTGCCCTTGAAGGGGATTACAGGAGATTAAAGCGGCGTCGGGTCGGTTCTTTTTTCTTTGCTTTTTTTCCTTTTATTACAAAAGTGTAACTTTTTTTGCTTCATGGTGTGCCGCCGTGGCTGGGTTTGTTTCCCGGCGGATGTTGTCCGACACAAAGTCCACCGTCGATGCAGCGTCGCAGGCAGGAAGCTCAAACAGGGATTTTCTCCGAAGCGGCGAAGACACAAACTCGCCGTGAATCCGCCCCCCCTCGCGACGACTCGTATTGACGCGCCGCGTTCCGCCGCTCGGAGCCTCGGCCGCACGATCGATTTGTGATTAGATTTCTTGTAAGAGCCAGATGGAAACCGATACCTTTCACGCTTAAAAAGTTGGATGATGTACAAGCACGCGGTGATACACTACTGGCGCGGCTAATGCGAGTCGGAGGGCAGACTCGGAGGGGGAGGGATGTGTTGTTTTCTTTCTTTTTTTTACTTCTGCCTGCGAGGCTTTCCAGGAAGTTACTAAAGTGAGACAAAACAGGGAAAAAGTCTGACACTGCAGTTTTTTGGGGTTTTTTTTTGTTTTGTTTTGTTTTTTTGCAACCACATTGTTGCTGTCAGGGTCCCGAAAAGAGTGTCGCCAGCTTTTTTCACTGTTGCTGCAAGCGAACAAACGAACAGCACAATAAGGCTAAAGTGCACGCAAAAGTGGAGCTAATGCTTCGACTGTACACCAACACGTGGCCAATATCTCCTCAGACTTCCTGCTTTTTTTTTCTTTTTCTTGGACCAATCAAAGACGCTCATGCATCCCTCTTACAATATATAAGACTATACATTTTATTATGATATGATAAAATGTATATATATATAATGATAATTGTGTGTTTACAATATTCACCTGCTGCTAATTTGACCCACTGACAAAGTGTTCAGCTCCTATTTCTTTGGGTAATTTGATAATAACACTGTGGAATGCAATACCACGTGTGTCCACTAAAAGAATGCCGCTAATATATAGCATTCTTGTGGTAGAACCACCTGACGTTGTGTCTCAAATCATGCAAACGTGCATTATGGTCGGTAGGTTTTATCTAACACCTCGTCGTCATGTGGCCTTACGTCTCGTTTACGCATATTTCGCATGGGTGCAAAAACCCTTACCTCCGGCCTTGCCTTGCTCCCCCTTCTGTGATAATTTAATGAATTTCCTGCTGCTCTGAAAAAAAAATCCGCTCCTCTCTCGCAGGAACATTGCCTTATTATCTTTCAGGGGTCTCTTTTTTTTCCCCCCTCTCTGTTTTTTTTTTATTCTTTTCCTTTCTTCAGCGCGCGGTTCAATTGAGTTTGTTTGTTCCCAAACACAAAGTCAGCCGCCGAGTCGCTTCTTCTGTTCTCGCTGCCAGCGATTTGATTCCTGCCTCGGCGGATCTTTCACGCTGGCGACAAACAACAAGGCCTCGCCGGCAAACACTCTCGCACAAAGCCAAACACGAGCGAAGTGAATCAAAAAAAAAAAAAAAGGGCATAATTAACTAAATTGATTCCAAGCGGGGTTTGTGATTAAGCCGGTCAGACTAGAAACCAACCTGCCGACTTTGACCACAACTGGTCTCTGCATTAACGTTCCCGCTGATTTTTTTTTTTTTTTTCTGGCTTGTTTTTTGATTGCCTCCGATTAATTCTCTCTCTCTCTCTCTCTCTCTTTCTATCTTTTTAGGAAAACCTTCCCGTCCCAGCATGCGACGCTTTCTGGCTTCGCCGCTGTCTACATCTCCGTAAGCGCCTCTGTGTCTTTGTGTCGGTTGCACAACTTCAACCTCTTCCTTGCATGAATTTGTCATTTTGCTGCGGGAAGGCAGACGCTCGTCTCCTCGCCTTTAACAAATTAAAAGCGCCTCAGGAAAACACTTTTGTTCATAATGAATAATAAATAAAAGTCTTTCAGACCCCCCGACCCCCCGCCGGAGGCACCTCAAGTCCGATAAAAGCCACATCCGTGAAGTGTGAGCCTCCTCGTCCTGCAGTCCGTTGCAGTCAGCCGTGACTGCGGAACTTCCGAAACTTCCGGCTTCCTCCCACACCTCGCTCAGCCTTCTGCCTGCTCGTTAGGGCTCGACGCGCTCGCCTCTCTGAGAAGAGAAAAAAAGGCAGCAGATGAGGAGGAGGAGGAGGAGGAGGAGGAAGAGGAGGAAGAGGCTGTTTTGGCTGCCAAGAGTGACAACATATCTTCATTCCACTGCAAAAGCACTCGCTGAAAAAAACAAAAAGAAAAAACACTGTCAGATCAATTTCCTTTGGTGTCGTCCTCCTCTTCCACGCAGCATTGAGACGTTTTATTCCGTTTGATCGGCAACTAGAAGATATTTATTGAGCTGTTACAGATAATTCCACTTGTTTCCACGCGACGTTTACAAAAGGGCCGGATAATCCCGGCTCCGAGCTGGAAAATGATATATTCTCTGAGTGAAAGGAGCCCCTGCTGAGAACTTATTTTTTTCCCGTTCTGTTTTGTTTTTTTCTTCTTTTCTATTATACTCCACCCCCAGATGGACAAGCTCGTTTTTTAGAAAAGAAAAAAGGAAAAGCTCAAAGTTTTGCAGCGCTCGCCTCTCTGTCACTCAGCCGTCCTTCGCTTTATGTCACGGAGGCGTGCGGCGAATTCTGATGCAAGGCGCTACCATACCACGCTCCCTTTTTTTTCCCTTGGCTTTGTTGTCAGCGCCGTCTTACTGTCAGAGACGATCCATCCTAATGACCCACTTAAGTTTAAAGGGAATTATTCAAATCGGACGAGTTCCACTGGGGAAAAAGTGGCAACTTGTCATCCGGTGGATATGAAAGCGCTGAGTGTGTTTGCACAGAGGACGTTAATAGCCCCTTGTTTTTTTGTAGTGGAGATTAGCTTAGCAAACTAGCGACAACGGCGCTAGTGGCAAGAGGTTTGGTGTTTTTTTATTTTTTTTATTTATAACAGAGATAAGCAACGTCCCGCCCCTACTCGCTTCTGATTGGGTTAGGGCATAAGGTGTCAACCTGTTTCACTATATTTGGCCAGCGAGTCAACACAAAATCCCTACTAGAGCTGGACTGCTGGTATTGCACAGCACATGTAACTGCTAATCCTACAAATCCCAGAATTCTCTGCTGTGTATTTTTGGTTTGTCATTCATGACATTAGGTTCATTCAAGGATTTTATCGTTATGACTTCATTGGTTTATTTGTGTTCAGTGTTGAAGCAAAACTCATTTGGGGTCCAGATAAACAGGCTCACTGTTATATCAGTTTTTTTTATTATTATCATTTTGGAATAAATATCAATGTTGGCCCATGACTTTGTCCCAAGTTTGAAATTTTGGCCAAATTTTACATTTTTTTAATTTCCACTGTGTATTTTAATTGTCATCCCTGGGTCCGGGGATTCGGGTCTGGATTGGGGTTGGGGGCGGGGATATTTGGGGAAGGAGTGTTAGCCAATCAGAAGTGAGTAGGTACGAGGGTGATCTGATATTTTAAGTTTTTTAAAAAAACGAACCTTTTTGCTCTCGCAGATGTATTTCAACGCCACCATCAGCTGCACGACCAAGCTGCTGAAGCCGCTGCTGGTCTTTGCCTTCTGCATGGCGGCGGGCCTGGCCGGCCTGACCCAGATCACGCAGCACCGCAGCCACCCCATCGACGTCTACGTGGGATACGTGATCGGCGTCGGCATCGGCGTCTACCTGGTCAGTCCGTCCCGCCCGGCACACCGGCTTCTCTTGCGCTTGTTGTTGGCAGTTTTAAAAGATGTTTCTTCAAGATTCTCCAAGGCTGACCTGAAGAAATGAGCTGCAGCATATTGCTTTGCGTATATTATGGGATGTTTGTCCAGTGGGGAGAGTTTTTTTGGTTTCTTGTTGCGCTGTGACTAAATTGTCCCGCCGTGTTATTCACAATTTAACACCATCGACACTTGTTCCAACAAATTCTGCTTCTTTCGTCACATCTTCCAGCAGTGTCTTTTTTTTTTCTTTTGCCGTCTCTATATTTGGATTTTCTATTAGTGAGCAAGGAGAGAAAAAAGAGAGAGAGGGAAGGAAGGGGAAAAGAAACCCAATAATCGTATAAGAATCCTCTGGAACAATTTCACACTCCATTTAGGGGGGAAAAAACTTGTCGTCGCCATTTTCCACGCCTCCGTCTCTCTCTCTCTCCCTGTGTGGCTGCACACTCGCTAAGTTTCTCCCCCTCATTGCCGGGGGGGGGCTCGGGGGTGTGATTCTTGCTGACCGGCGCTGTGCTAAACAGGGGACAGGATGAAAAGATGCTTATTCATCCACTCTTGAAGAGGGTTTTTTTTTTTTTTTTTTTTCAATTATAATCTCCTCCTCCTCCCAGGCCGTGTACGCCGTGGGAAACTTCAAGTCGTCGGAGGAAGACGCCCTGCACCCCCAGCGGCTGACGGCGGCCCAGCAGAAGGACGGCGGCGGCGTCGGCCTGCGGGTGCTGAGTCAGCGGAGCCACGACTCGCTGTACAGGAAGACGCCGCGGGCCTCGGAGAGCCGGGAGGAGCTGGGGGCGGGGCTGGGGGCGGGGCTGGGCTCCGGCGCCCGCAGCAAAGTGCGGCGGGAGAAGGCGTCGCTGGCCTCGCTCAAGCGCGCCAGCGCCGACGTGGAGCTGCTGGCCACCAGGGGGCCCATGGGCAAGGAGACCATGGTCACCTTCAGCAACACGCTGCCCCGCGTGGCCAACGGCGGCAGCCCCGTCTCGCCGTCCGACGAGCCGGTGGCCGGCGCCCAGCGTCACATGACCTTCCACGTGCCCTTCGACTCGCAGCGCTCGCGGCAGCTGGTGACGGAGTGGAAGCAGCGCTCGCTGGAGCTGCGCAGCCAGAGCTCGCGGGACGAGGAAGACGGCGAGGATGAGGAGGACGGCGGCGAGGGGGCGGACGGCGGGCTGGACACGCCCCCCTCCCTCTACCCCACCGTGCAGGCCAGCAAGGCCACGCCCACCGCCGGCAGGATGGTGGTGGCGCCCCCGCTGGTGCACATCCCCGAGGAGGCCTGCAGGCCGCCGCCCGTCTCGCCCAAGAGCGCCAAGACCCGGGCCAAGTGGCTGTCGCTGACCGAGGGGGGCGTGGCCAAGGAGCCGTCCAAGGCTCCCATTGAGGTGTCCACCCCCCGGGTGCCCACCCAGCCGCCCGGCCAGCAGAGAGTCACTCAGGTGAGCCGAACCTTCAGTAATTAGCGATGTTTACATGGACATAAATCATGGGAATAAAGGCCCAATCAGATTAAAAGTGCAGCTACCAAACGTGCTACGCTGATGACGATGTTCTTTATCTCAACACATGCAAAGTACAAGAAGTACGAGAATTTTGTTTTCTTATTTTGTCTTATTAACATGAAGGACATCAATTCCAGAGACTCACAGAACTGTTTCCCACTACTGCACATTTCTGAGCAGCGCGGAATGCGGCGGAACCGCAATCATACAGTATTTGGCTCCTCGCACTCACTCTGCACTTTATCGGCAAGCTGCCACTTCTTCGAAAATATGCCTGAGATATGAGAGGAGATGTAACAGCTGCCAAACACCGAGTGCCTCCCACTCGTGAGTGATTTCTTTACTTGGAATAAACAAGCTCAGGGGAAAAAAAAAAAAAAAGAAAATCAGGCGGAAAGTCGAAACTCCCTCACGAGGTTCCGAGACGCAGCAGCTTGAGTCGAGGTGTTTCGGCTGTCGCTGCGAAACCAGCTCATCAGGTTGACAGGAGACGCCGACGAGGAACTCGGGGGGGTGAATCGTGGCGCCGAGCGAACTTGTAAATCCAAATGACTCAGATTAAAAGTTCAACTTTTTCAAAAGTCCCATCATGTGGAAAAAATAAAAGAAATCGTGCAACGGTCTTCACACTGCAACAACAGTGAGAATCTTCGACCTTAAGACTGAAAACAGCGGCCCTCTGTGATGTCACAAAGGGCACTGACACCTTCACCAAAGGTTAGCAAGTCACCTTCCAAACGTGTGGGTGGCTCATCCTGACCAGGAAGAGAACTCCCTTGGTGATTTTTTTTTTTTTTTTTGCCAGGTGGCTGCAAACAGCGGGCTAAACGTGTAATCTAACCCAGTGTTTTTCAACCTTTTTTCAACCTTTCAAAAATATGATAAAATGACATAATCTAGCCTAATAATGGTATTACAGTCTCTTAATCTATTTATACTCACTCAGTGTGAAGCCTGCTGCTGTTTAGATGCACACGTGGCTGATGTCCTAGGAGGAATTGAGGGAGGAAAATAGGCTCACGTTCCGTTTAAATCACTCCACAATGGAGTGATGTTATTATTTATAGACCATTCATCCATTTTCAATGCACGCCTCTTCCTGCACTCAGGGTTGCGGGGTTTTGCTGGAGCCAGTTGTCATTGGGCGGAGGCAGGGTGACACCCTGGGCAAATATTTAGAAACCCATTAAGAATTAAAATTTGGATGATTTTCCAGGACACACCTGATATTATCTCGCACAAAGCGGTTGAAAAATACTGATCCTAAGCTTCTTTTGCTCCGCCTCCAGGTGATAGCCATGTCCAAGCAGCCCGCCCACCCCTCCGCCAAGACCTCGGAGGGCGGCTCCTCCTCCGGCGGCGGCTCCAGCTGCTCCGAGTCGCCGTACTACCGCATCCCGTCGGACCGCGACAGCTGCGCGGGCAGCAACCCGGGCAGCCTGGGCAGCAGCATCGTCACCATCGACGCCCACGCCCCCCACCACCCGGTGGTGCGCGTGTCGGCCGCCGCCAACGGCAAGCCGTGGGAGTGGCGCAACACCATCAGCGGCCACATGATGGCGAGCGGCGGCGACGGCGAGAAGCACCGAGTGGCGCTGCAGCGGCCGGAGGGCGGCGGCGGCGGCCAGTACCGGGACTACCGGACGCTGCCGGCCAAGAAGGAGCCGCTGTGCTCCTCGGCGGCCAGTGGGGGCAGCGACGAGCTGCCTCCCCCGCCCCTCCCCGCCGCCGCCTCCTCCTCCCCGCTGCCGCCGCCGCCGCAGCTGTGCTCCTCCCCTCTGCCGCCACCCCACTCCTCCTCCCCCCTGCCCCCGCCTCCGCTCCCGAGCTCCTCCCCCCTGCCTCCCCCGCTGCCCCCGGTCACCTCCTCCCACATGCCTCCCCCGCCTCACCTCTCCTCGCACATGCCGCCGCTCCATATGTGCCCGCCGATGCCCCCGCCTCCCCTTCCTCACCCCTCCTCCTCCCCGCACATGCCCCCTCCTCCCCCTCCTCACCACTCTTCCTCCTCCTCCCCGCACATGCCCCCGCCTCCTCCTCACCCCTCCTCCTCCTCCCACATGCCCCCGCCGCCTCCTCATCACTCCTCCTCCGCCCAGATGCCGCTGCCGCCGCCGCCGCTGCCCCACCCCTCCGCCTCCATCCCCCCTCCGCCTCCCCCTCACCCGTCCTGCTCGGCCGGCATGCTCCCGCCGCCGCCCCACCCCGACCTGCTGATGGACGGCCACGGCGGCGGCCAGTCGCTGTCCCGCACCTCCACGCTGCCCCGCCAGCCCTCCGTGTCAGCGCGGAGCCACGCCGAGCAGGAGCACTACTACAAGGCCCTGCAGAACGAGAGGATGCTATAGTGAACGTGGGAGGGAGTGGGGGGGGGGAGAGGAGGTAGGGGGGTGGGGGGAAGAGGAGAGAGGACAGAGTGCAGGCGGAAGAAAAAAACTAATTGGACGAAGACGATGAAGTCGATCTGAGAGAGCCGGGGAGAAATTTCAACCACACCAAAAAAAACCAAAAACCACAGAAGAGCTCTCCTGCTCCTTCCTCTCCTCCTCCTCTTCCTCCTGCTCCTCCTCAATCAAAAGGCAAGCCGTTGAAGGAGCTATCACGCCCGGCAGACTGGGATTTGCCGACTGCAGGCCCCTCCTGAGAGCTCTGGATAAGACTGAGAGGAAGCACAACAACCACGGGCGACGCTCCTCCGGGCGGCGCCGCCGACGAAGAGATCAACTCGCAATTCGCCGTCCAAAACTCCATCCGCAGGTTAAGGACTTGAGGCCACACGTGGAAAGAGAGTCTAGAATAAACAAACAAAACAGATTTTTTTTTTCTTTTGGGTAATCTGATCTGCCGGTATCCACCTGAGAGCCACCTGAGGGCCTGTTGTCTTTCTCGAAGGGGAATTGTGGGTATGAGACGGATGACGCACGGCTGGGCCTCACCACCGGGACGCCGCTCAATGGATTTACTCATTCAAACACTGGAGGAGCTGCTGGACTGGAGGGAGTTTTCTTATTTGTATTTCCAAAAAACTGAAGAGGAGCATCCAGGAATGACAGAGTGAGAAAAGCCAACACAAACAACAGCACAAGGGACATTAGTGTTTGTTCAGTAAAAGGTTCTGTTCCTCCTGGGCCTCCTGTGTTTTGGTTTTGGTACCCACCTTCTAGCTATGCATACGAAAGTAAATGGGGAAATAGTTTTTCTTTTTCTTTTTTTTAGATGAGTAGAACAATATCAAGCCTTAAAGGGATAGTTCACTCACTGGTTGATGAAGAAGATTCCACCTGTAATTTATAAATACTCTGTATTCTTCTTAGATTCACAAGTCAACTCAATCTAATGGAATGATTTCCTCCTGTAAAACTTCAGAGCTGTTACATGTGTTGGAAAATGTCACCAGAGCCTCCATTGACGAAGCGCTGTGTGGAAAATGAGGGGAATTGATGAATTGTGGGTGGGCTATCCCTTTAATCCTTGTCCTCAGTCAGGTTTTGCCAAATTTCATCATCCTTCCGTCCGCATCCCTGCCGTTTTCCGGCTTTATCCTCGCTAATTCTGCTGAGAGTTCGGCAGTCTGTTACCAAGATATTTACGTATGCCTTATTGGAAAGTGATATCAAAATTGACATCATATTTTGCGTCATTTCCGAAGAGTAAACACGTTCTCCACGTTTGTGGAGCTGCTCCTGATGGCTTCTGGAAAAATGTGAAAAATGAGACGTCACCCTCCCTTTTTCTTTTTTCTTTTTTCTTTTTTTGGGGGGGGAAATATTTATTGGAGGACTCATCCAACATGGAGGTTATATCTAGATTCATTTTTGCGGCAGGCCCAAGAAACACAGTGGTACCCACATCCAAAAGCTGGGAGGGAACTTCGGCCTCTCTGTGTATTTATACAATATTGTACAAAGTCGTTATCTGGTTCCTCTCATCTCATGCGTCTGGCCTCGTTCTCTTTTTGTTTTCTTATTTACACCCAATTCGGCTGTACGATGATCATATTTCCGTGAGAGGTTTGCAAAACTGTTTTATATCTAAGAAGAATTCTTTTTGAAAAAGTTGATTTCTGCCCATTCGCCACATCCATGAAATTTTACACGACATGATATTGTGAAGTTGTGCGGCAGAGGGAAGAAGTTGTGATCCGTAGTGACGCTCCTCCAGCGAGGAGCCTGTAGATGATGTTGCTCGTCGGTTTGTGCTGCATGTGATTACGAGTGTGTCATTTTTTTGTGTGTATGTGTGCGTGTGTGTTGTTTTTTTCCCAGAGGATGCACTTAGTTTTTTTTTTAATTATTATTTCCAAGTTCTGGTTTCCCTGGCTCTTACTAATACGGTGATGAGTGCTAACTTTTTAATTTCAATGTACATTAAGATAAAAGTTCTCAACCCGTCACTGTTTTTGCACAACTTGGAGGCTGAGAAATGCCAGGATGTTGTGAGTGCCGACGAGTTTTTATAACCCTGAAATCAATATTAGATGAGGAGTTGTTGTTTTTAAAAAAAAAAAAAAAAAAAAAATGCGCATCCCGACTTTGGTTACTGGTTATCTCATTTTTAACGTCTGTGTTTTAATTATTGCAGCATTTGTTTTTTGTTTTTTTTTTTATCAGTGCTGGCGTTTGTTGTACTAATTTGCCCTATTTTGACTGTACAGATTCTTGATATTGCTTCGTATTATTAATACTGCTGTGATTACTCTACAGTCCACTTTTCTGGGCTAATGTTTTCTATCTGTGGTGAAGTGTATTATTAATAAGCTGATTGAATAAAAAAAAAAAAAAGAGAAAAAGGAGAGGACTGGTTAAGTCGAGCTCTCATCTTGTGATTCTTGCCAACACTCGAGACGGAGAGAGGGTCAGCGCCCGGTTCCGCTTCTTTACAGCCGCTCCTAATGAAAAGGATCTCTTCCCATTGATTCTTGGGTAATGAGTACTTTTATGCTCATTCATAGACGACACACACACTCACACACACAGAGGGCGAGAGACGGGGAGAGAGAGAGAGAGAGAGCGCCAGATGGATGCTGCGCATTCGAAATGCAATATTTGCTCCTTTCCTGCAGGCCAGTGTCGAGTTTCCATAATGAATTCTGTGAGAATGTTGGTCAATCCCAGATGACCCCAGGGGTGTGTCTATGTGTGTGTGTGAGCATGCACATGCACATGCGTCTCTCTCTAAGAAAGGCAGTTTTGTCCCCGACTACTTCAAAGCTCCGTTTGAAGGTTTCAGCTTCTATTTCTCGTTGTGCACGTACAGGGAAGCAGGAGGTTGACGCATCATCTCAGTGCGACTGCTCCAGTATGCAGGGACGGTGTGAACCTCAGCCGACCCTGTTTGACTCTGACGCTGTGTGAGTAAATTAAATGTGATCCTTTGTTTGCAGCAGAAATGTTTTTTTTTTGTGTGTCAAAAAAGAAAAAAACATGTTCACGGTCTGGGTGTTTTGAGGCCGTTTGTTGATTCATACGTGTGTTGGGCTGCTTTTTCTTTCTATTTTGATCTGTGTGTGTGTGTGTGTGTGTGTGTGTGTGTGTGTGTGTGTGTGTGTGTGTGTGTGTCCGGTGTTTGTGCGCACTGAACTGTGTGATGAGGCTGTGCAGGACTGGGGGGTGCAGATGGTGCACGGAGGCCCGAGGACAGTCGCTCTGACCGTGACTCACAACTCTGCCAGCCAGCCGCTCTCCTCCCCGTTCTGCTTCCTCTCGGTGCCACAGGAAGCACGAGGCAAGACAACAAGTGTGTGTGCGTGCGTGCGTGCGTGCGTGCGCGCGTGCGAGGCTGCAGGAGGCAGCGGAAAATGCAGACTGAGCTGTCTGTATCCATGCACCTCATTTTTGACTAAGCCTGCATTCTGTTCTCCCCCTGTGTGTGTGTGTGTGTGTGTGTGTGTGTGTGTGTGTGTGTGTGTGTGTGTGTGTGTGTGTGTGTGTGTGTGTTCCCGTGCACACTGTCCAAGCCAAGCTGCTGACATTCATTCAGGGCAGATTTACCGCCGCACAACAGCACAAAAGGCCCTTTTGTCCGCACGTCCATTTTCCCTCTTCGACTTATTTTGTCGCTCTTCCTCCTTCTCGCCACGCACACACACACACACACACACACTCGCACGCAGACGTATGCATAGCGGGAAGGGGATTGTGAGGCTCATGCGCCATGAATGTTCCACCGACTCTCCTCCTCAGAATAAAGGGATTTACGATTTGAAAAGGTCACAGGGATCGTTTTTATTTTCAGCCCAGTCGATATCCGAGGAGTTTTTTTTTCCCCTCCCTCCCTCCCTCCCTCCATTCCTTCCTTCCTTCCTTCAGACAATCAATTATCGATCGTTTTTAAGGCGGGAGAAAATCATCACGTTTGAGACATTGCCTCCTTACTAGAGGCTCTATTGACTGGGATGCGTCGATGGGGGGGTCGCACTTCTCAACGAACAAATGACGGAAAAAATGCAAAAAGTTTAGGAAAAGGGAGGAAACAAAAAACCTTTTTTTGACAGGACGCTGAGGGCTCTCAGGTGCAGAGAAGAAAAGTTTCACCGCGTACCAGTTGCGGGTCACGGAGGCGGCAGCTGGCTGGTCGAACTTCCAGGCAGCTCAGACTGTTGAAGGGCCGAGTGAAGCCATCAGCAGACTTGTCGTCGTCTGACAGCCCCCCCCCCCCCCCCCCGCCTCTCCTCACGTTAGCCTGTTAGCCAGTCGGCCGCCTGGCGCCGTGGCAGCAGCTCGGGGCTGCGACTGACATTTCAAGAAGCTTTTCCGGCTCTGGATGTTTTCCGTCTGCACAGCCGAGCGCCAACGCTGGCAATGTTCAAAGGAGGGAAAAAGTGATGGAGACCTGTTAAAAAAAAGAGAATGAACCCCACCACCAACCCACACCTCCACCCCACCCCTGTACCACCCAAGCAGGTTTGTTCTGTGGTTCGGGATAAATGGCTCCACTGCCCCTCCCTCACAGGTTGTAAATGTCGCGCCGAGTCCAGTCGGCCGTCTGACATTTTGACGTCTTCCAGTCGAGCAGCTTTGGCTCCCCGACCGCTCGGCAGAACCTCTCCGTCTCTGTTTCTCCTCTTCATCCCCCTCCTCCCGCCCGGAAGGGATGTTGGGTATCGAGACGCAGGGACTTAGGACTCTGCAGGCGCCACGTCGGCGGCTCTTGCGAGGCTGCAGCTCGCGGGTCGGCGAGCACAAAACCGTTTCGGCGCCGAGCCACCGCCGGCTGATTGGCCTCTGTCGCCTTTGGAATCTCACCGAGGAGCGTAACGACGAGAAAATCAGGCTTAACGTAAATTGGTGTGAACCTGCTGAAAGAAATATTTTGCTCCTTTCAGCAAAATGCATGCATACTAACAGTGTTGTGCCCAAACGATCGAAGTGGAACAATCGTTCATGAATTTTCTTCATATTTTGGGCGAACGGGAACGTTCTCTATTTGCGCATTGTTGTTGTTGAACACGCTCATTCTGTGATGGTTCAGTCGTAAAATGGATAAAAGAACTGCTGTCTGTAGTTCCGTATGGGCTCTGTCAATAATTTTGACAAATAATAGCTCGCAGCAAAGTATTGGAGAAAAAAAACAAAACAAAATTAGTTCGTTTGTGGGAACCATAAACATTCCCAATGTTCAAAACTGTGGAATTATGAACGATGAACTAGTCCATTTTAAAATGTGTGAACTGAACTTTGAAGTAATCCAGGTAGAAAGTGAACTTTTCCAACACTGCATACGAACATGCTCACGACACTCAATGGTGAAGTATGTTTTTGCAGATTTTTTTTTTTGCTGACCTCCTCATAAACCCATAACCCAGAATTTGGGAGTTGACTCAGGGGTCCTTTTGGTGGCCCTGGATGGTGGATCACTGAAGCGTTGGCAGTTTATCCCAGCGGGAGCCTAAACAACCTGCATGTTTATGAAAATCAGTTTGAGGTCGGTGCATCCCAATAAAAAGTGCAAACGTCAACCTGATTATGAGGTAAAGGCAGGAAAAAAACATCAAGGGATTCTTTTTAGCAGTGTGATTCCTCCCCAACGCTGCCCCAGTAATCACATTTACCAGCATTTCGGTGTGTTTTTGTCAGACGGCAGACGGTCTGTAGATAAGGCAGATGCTAAAAATTCCTCAAAAGCCTTCATTTTTTTCTCTCTCTCTCTCTCTCTCTCTCTCTCTCTCTCCTTCCGCTAACGATGCAGGGCTCTTCGTGTGACGGCTCGGCCGAGCAGAGAAAGTCTCATTCATTCCAGACTGGCCAATTATTCCTGCAGCCTGTGACCGGCTGAGTCTGCCTGCTTTTTCCTTCAAGACTCCCCCCGGGTGGAGGGCGTGTGGGGGTCGGTGCACGCAGCCCCAACGCACACCCCTTTAATCCCCCATGCACGGTCGCTCTTTTTGCTCTTCTTCTACCGCTAAAATCCACAGACAAAACAGTTTGGTGTTTTTTCCCCCTTCCTTCTCACTCCTGCACCCACGCGAGGACTCGTTCGTGCCCGAGTGCGCTGATGCGCCCGTGGCCTCATATGCATGAGTAAGACTCTACAGTACGTGACTTCAATACCCCAAAGCCCCCCCCCCCACCCTCCACCACAACCCCAACCCCGTCGAGGCGAGCGGCAACATAGCACACTGACACAGTTATCAGACCAGACTAATTGGCCCTGGAATTATGTTTATGTACGTGTCATCAGGTTGTGTTTTATCTCATCAAGTTTTTGTTTTTTTTCCCCTCCCTGCTTGTATCGCTGCACGCGTGACCTCCTTTTTATGCAGGCCTCCGCCACGCCGTGCCTCTCTCTTCTAAGCGAGCATCATCTCCTCCAGCGTGTTTGCGTCCTCGGAACGCATCGGCATCGGCCGCATATGTCGCACAAACACCCCCTCCGCCTCCTCGTATACTTGCCGTCACACGCGGGTTTTTTTTTTTTTTTTTTCGGGGCTCCTTGTGGTAGCGCTTTGGCACAGCCTCACGCAGCCGTCTGACCCAGATTCAGCCCCCATTGCGTTCACGTCAGCGCTGCCGGTGAGGCGCTGGAAGACGTGATGCATTATACACACACACACAAAACACAAAACGTTTAGCCGGAATTCTGCCCGCAGACGCCGCGGCCTCCAATCCACCGGCAGGCGGAATATCCGAGTGCACATTAAGCACACGAGAAGCTTTTCATCAGTGCAAATAATTTATTATGGGATTTAAAAAAAAAAAAAAAAAACACGCACGCACTCACACACACAGAGGGAGAAAGACAAGCGGTAACCTTAATCCAATTGAAATAAATTGGTCTGGGAGCATAATTTTAATGAGTGAATTATAGCGCAGCAGCAGCAGCACCACTCTTCTCATCTGCGCTGGTGCCTGTGATCTGTCCTGATTCATATCAGCCACAAGCAGCGGGAGCTCAGACAAAGTGCATGCAAATGTCGCCGCCGGCGTCTCCCAACTGCATCTGCATAGTCTTTATTTTTTTTGTCTTTTTTCCCCCCCACTCCCTTACGTCTTGTCACGGTGTCACGTTTTGGTGAGAGACGATCCAGTCTGCACGGAAAGGAGCTGATCAATAGGAAAGCAGAAAAGCAAGGGTGGATGGGTGGATGGTGGAAGGCGATGAGTGCAGGAGGGGGAGGGAGTGGAGAGGTACGATACCGAGAAAATTTGGGCGAGGGTATAAATAAATAAGAGTTGATGCGGGGAGGGATGGAGAGAATGAAAGGCTGCGAGAGAGCGAGGAGGTGAGAATGATCAAACGTTGGACCTGAGAAGGTGGAAAGTTGAAGGCAAACACTGAGACGTGGGGCGACGAGCAGATGGAGGTCACAGTGGAGGTAAAAGGGACGAGCTGAAAGGATGGATGGGACCTTGGGACCTGACAGGTGTGCACAGGATTTAGAAAGGAAAGGAAAGGAAAGGAAAGGAAAGGAAAGACCATGAAGGAAAGAAAAAGCTAAAGTGGCTGAAAGATGGTGACAATGTTTTTAAACATCAACAACAAATACAAATGAGCATTTATGCCAACTCTGGCATATTTACATTGATGCTTTTGCTGACATGTCAATTAATGTGCATTGTCCAAATCAAATAAGTAAATAATAAAACCTTCCCATCGGAAGCCAAACTGAGTATAAAGTCAGATGGAACTGGGAGGAAAATGTATGTATGTATGTATGTATGTATGTATGTATATGTATGTATGCATAGATATACAGTATGTGTGTATATACAATGCAAACATAATTGTCTGCATATTTTCTCTCTCTCTCACGCACACAACACACACACACACACACACACACACACACACACACATATGAGGGGTGCAGGGATGGGTCAGACACATGCGCCCTGGTGAAACAGCTCATTACGAGGCAGAGTGGCAGAAAGGAAGAAAGTACGCGGGGGAAAGAAAAAACAGTCAGTTTGCCCGACACCCACACACTGGCAGCACCCACAACAAGAGGGTTCGCACACACAGAAAAAAAAAAAAAAACACTAACTAGCGTGCGGGAAACTCACAGAGGCGCCCTTGACATTTGAAAGCACACAATGACGGGAGTCAGGTAGAGGCAGGAGACAAAGAGGGGGAGGAGGAGGAGGAGGAGGAGCGAGACGTCTTGGCATTTTTCTGGCCCAGTGCGGCCAATCGTATTCCAGGATGAAGGAAACTCTTTATACTTTCTCCCCCCTCCTTCCCTCCTCCCTCCATCCTCCCTCCCTCCTTCTCCTCCAGGCCTCAATCTGCCTTTCACCTCCCCTCAATCTGCCTCCATTGGCTCTCGTCATCCTCTTCCTCTCCACTGTGGATTTACACCCTCCTCCTCCTACAAAAAAAAGAATCCACTCAGTTATTTTCATTTTTTTGGTAATTTTTATCCCGCCAATGTTTATTCATGACCGGGGTTCTGAGAGGCAGATAAGAAGCCATGAAGTGCTGAGCTGGCCCCTGAGGGCTGCGAGGGCTCCAAGTCACACACACACACACACACACACACACACACACACACACACACACAAATGTGCACGTCAATATACACGTACACACCGCTGCTGCTGCTGCTGCTACAACATCATACGGTGAAAATGTTTACGGGAAGATTCAAACGCTGCTCCGCCCACAAACAAACACTGCTGCTGCTGCTGCTGCTGCTGCTGCTGCTGCTGCTGTTGCTGCTGCTGCTGTTGCTGCTGCTGCTGCTTCCTCCTCACGTACAAACTGAGCTATTTTGTCCAATGAGACTCCAGCATCATTATTAATTTGAGTCTGAGCTGCATGCTCTACATATAATTCAAGCAGAGGGGTTCTTCAGAGGAGCATTCTTGGGTTTTCTTGTTTGTTGTCGTTTTTGTTTTTATTTTTATTTTTTTAGGATGCCAGACCTTCATCTGTCGGCGCCATTTATCCTACCGTGACAGAGGACACAACCCGGAAAAAATAAAGCCACCACTGGGTGCATGCTGTGTAATCTTTCCCCTGCACTTGCCTTCATGTGTGCAAGTCAAAATGGCCAGAGGAGGGGGTTGGAGGAGGCAGATGAAGACAATGCTGAGAGGAAGAGGAAGAGAGAATGAGTGTTAGCTTCAACCCGGCCTATATGTCCCCTCGCTGGCGATGCACACCTGCCCGATGCCTCCACCACCTTCTACACCCTACCAAAATGAAAACCTCTGAAGCCTCTGAGAAAGATCCTGAAGAAGAAGAAGAAGAAGAAGAAGAAGAAGAAGAAGAAGAAGAAGAAGAAGAAGAAGAAGAAGAAGAAGAGGCGTCTGCTCGTCGTTCCGCTGCGACCTGCAGACCTGGAGCTATTGTGCTGTTTTTATCTTTTCTCTCCTCAACCAAGAGTTTTTAGTTGTTAGTTCTAATAGCTGCACCTGTACAAAGCCACAGCCATGGGCAAACTGCTCTGCATAATAAATATATACAGTCGGTAAAGGATATGCTCTCTTCCCACCGGCTGCTTCTGAATCTGACACAATGTAAATTTGGGCCATCCTTCCCTCAAACTATAATAAATAAATAAATAAAACCCTGTAGATGAATGTTCTTAATTGTCTTAAATAACTGATCTCTCTCATTTGAAATAAGCTATTCCAGGTTATGTGCAAATAAAACTAAACTAAAAAAAATTAGATGGTATTTTTAGGGAGCCTTTTTGAATGATATCCACGTCATGAAGTTTATTTCCCAGTTTTGAGTTGTGCTCATCCCACCAGTAAATCTAAAAATTAAAAATGTATAACTTTTCCCTAAAACATGAGCCACTGACATCAAATGTAATGAATGAATTCTAAAAAACCAAGTGTTCCATTTGCATGCGTCTTGTTCTTCTGGACTTGTGAATCAGCGAACGTAATATCAAGAAACCGTGCGAAGTGAGAAGAGGGTTTTCTGCCATCAGGGTGGGAAAGGTTGGAAATGTATGGAATAAGGGCACCATCTAG
>NW_027466065.1:90000-190000 GCF_046127955.1 Nelusetta ayraudi
G
Organism: Nelusetta ayraudi; assembly: GCF_046127955.1. NCBI lineage: Eukaryota > Metazoa > Chordata > Actinopteri > Tetraodontiformes > Monacanthidae > Nelusetta > Nelusetta ayraudi. The sequence continues at coordinate 90,002 of NW_027466065.1, forward strand.
TCGTGCTCTCACCGTGTTGATGTTTTGTGCATAGTTACTGTGTAGAGTAAAAAAAAAGTAGGCAAGTAGGAGTGAACGCTCGCTCGGCGGTGCCAACACAGAGAGAAGCAGCAACATCTGGCCACGTAGTGAAGATGTGTTGTATCGTTTAATAATGCATCGCAATCCACCTTTCCTCTGCCTGTTTCGGTCACTATTAAATTCCTGCCGTCTCTCTTTTGCTCCTGGAGAGTCGCACCTCGTCGTTATTTCCAGACGGTCTCTCGCTGCCGCTCCGAACCCTGCCTTTGCTGCTTCGTCATGACAGATAAGGCCAAGGAGGACTTTCCTTTTTTTCTTCTCCCAGCAGATAATCTATCGTCTGAGGAGCTGTCATTTCACGTCTCGAAGTCATTTTAATGTCAAGGGGGGGGGGGGGAGAGTGCTTAGCAGTGTGTTGTTTGTCGTTGTGTGTGTGTGTATGTGTGCGTGCACGCGCGCGCGCTGCGCCCGAAACACGCGCGCACCCACCCTGCTCATATGACGATCAGCAGTGCTGTTGCAAAGATAGCATCAAAAGCACTATTGATAAGAAGCAGAGAGAGGCATCATTCATCTGCTTGGGCTGCTCTAGATAACCGGAACTTTGCGCGCCCGCCCACACACACACACACACACACACACACACACACACACACACACACACACAAATAAAAGATAAAACACGTACATGAGATCATTTCTTCTTCATCTCTTCGAAAGTATTTATTTTGCTTTCTTTCTAAGTAACTTTATTTTATGTTTTTTTGAGAGTGAGATTTCAGAGATTAAAAGTATTTGGACGTCGAGCCGCACCGAGGCCAAACTCCTCGGGCCTCTGGAGAACCTTAAGTGGCCGTTGGGACCTTGCCATGAGGGAAGGCACCCTTTTAGCCCTAATGGTTCCTGCGTTAGCGCTGAGAAGCTTCTCCGGTAATGCAGGTCCGTCCGTCCGCCCGTCCGCGGCTACCCCCCATATCCGGACGTGCGCACGGACCTTTTGCTGATTGACCGGTGCGAGAGCGCACAGGGGATGGTGGTGGTGGAGGTGCTCTGCAAAATTGACCGTCTGCAGAACCTAAAAGTCGCGCCGTCAGCAGGTCGAGTTAATGCTCGTGCCTCGTCTTAACCGAGAGGAGGATGTGGTGAAGTAATTACGGCTGCCAAGTTCCTGCACATCGTCAAATATTTCCGAGGGGCTAAAAAAAAAGTGAACTAAAGATATTTGTCCATATTAGTCGCAGCCCTGCCGATGTCCCACACTCTCCAGTCCTCTGCAGGTTCATTGTGGTCCCATTTCAATGTGCACGCTTCAGTTTGTAGTAATTAGTCGCTTTGAACTGTGCTTTGTGGCCTTGAGGCAGCGGCAACATCGCCGACCAATCTGCCATTTGTGCAACATTCACATTACAAAGCACAATAACTGTTATGCTGATTTTCTCCCCCCCCCGCTATCGTTGCTGTGCACGATCAGATCTCTGGCCACGCTAATTATCTGTCGGTTTATATCCCCGTCTCGCTGGGTGGGATGCTAACGACCTTGAGCGGCCGCGTTGGCTTCCTCCGCCGCTTCTGTCTTCCCCTCGTGAAAGATGCAGACTGCAGAGTTTTGCTCGCCAGCCGCCCAAAGTCAGTCCTCTTCAGCCGTTTCAGCGCGTCTCTACGAGACCAACCTGTGTCACACAAAGGCCACAAGTGAAAACACGGCGATCGATGCGGTGTCACAAGAGCTGCGCGCTCGGCATGCATCTCACCGGGCCGCATTAGAAATAACAAGCAAAGAACCCGACCTGACGATCGGAGCTGCGGCGGGGAGGCTTGCCGTCACGGAACTGATAAAGGTCGCCGGCGGTCAATCGAGGAATCGTGAGGCGAGTCGATGAAGAAGCCTTTGCGGAGAAGATAATGGAGGCTGGTGGAGTCAGGTGAGCTCAGTGTGCAGGGAGCTCAAGTTCAAGAAACCAGGCGAGAAAAGAGGATGTACAAATGAAACTCGTAAAAGCACTTCCCAAAGCACTTGTGGCGGTTGCTAGCTACCGCAACATCCGCCCACAAGCATTTTTAGGAAACTCCATTCTTTTGACTCGGGTTCATTTGAGTCACTCACAGAAGAGATTTGGGTCTTTGAGTCATTTGAGTTGTGCACACTGAGTGATTTGTTAGTTTCGTGTGCGAGGTGTGGCTTCTGTGAGCCACAAAGTGATTTGACCAGTTTGTGAGCGGGGCGGGGCTTCTGTGAGCAACTGAGTCGGTTCGTTGACTCACTGAGCAGCTTCATCGCAGGGAGGGAGAGAATATCAGTCGCACGGTAGTGACATGCCGTCCAGGCTCTTCTTGATAGAGGCGAGGAGTCATGACTCATTAGATTTGAACGATTTGTTCTGGACTCACTCCTCCCCTTGTTTGCCATTTTGCAGACTTCGCAAACAGAGACAACGTTGTGATTCAAACTGTCCCTGATGCTGGCAGGCCACATGGAACTTTTCCCTGCAGGCGCTTGAGATTTAACTCACGTATCAGTCCGGCGATGAGACCATTGAAATCGTTTGCTAAGCCTTGGAGGGCGATTAAACAAAACCTGCCGTCACACTGTCACAAGCGGACCAATCGCATTCGCCACAGCCAGCCCGTCGAGCCTGCGGCCTGCTATTGGTGTGTGAGCCGTGGTGTGCGCCGCGTTTCAAACCAGTGAAAACCAGGCCTGGGGTGACGGGAAAACGCTCTGTCCACAGAAACAAAGCCCGTTTCAGTGCCGTTTTTGTCGTTGCGTCACCGTGAAAATACCATCCAGCTTTGATTTGAAGAAGAAGGCGGAAAAAAATGCATCTCTTTAGCAGCAGATATTGTTTACAAATCCCACCAGCTGCTTTTTCTCTCCTGCTCTCTATCGGAAGGTTACCGACGCAGCTTGGAATAAATTGCACTCTTTCCTACCTTCCACCTCTTTAAAAGGAGCTAATTGGCTGTGGAATGCAGTTTCAAGATGGACTGAAATTGCTCTCCGTTGGAGCTCTGCAAGATTTCAGAATGGAAACCCGAGCAGACCCATCTCCCGTCCCTATCTCACTATCATTTAGTCAAGGGCTTTTTTTTTTTTTACCCTGTAGTGACTTCATATCCAATCTTATCTTTTTTTTTCTTTTCTTGCACGCACAAATCAATGCGGCCGAGCGCAGCAAAACAAAATGTCCCTAATGATGTCACAAGGGATGCCTCGGCTGCTCCGGCTCGCTCGATGCTGCCGTGTTTAAGAGCAAAACGAGTGGCAGGGAGATCGGAGCTGGAGACAGAGAATCTTTGTAATGCGCTTTCAGAGCCCAAGTTCTTCCCTGACCTCCGTGTGGCACCCCACGTGTCTTCGTCCGCACGCGTCCAGCTCCTCACTGGTCCTCCTCCGTGCGTGGGTGTTGCGCTGTGTTCCACTGACAGGGGCGACGGGGTTAAAGGAGCCTTAACCTCTGAACCCTCCCGCAACACTAACATGTGACCTCAGCGGACTTCCTGCGGCTTTTATTGGTACCAGACTGTTTACGTTTGGCAGAATTCTTTTCTCGGCGGGCCTCAGATAAGAGGGCGGCCCAGCTGAATTTTCAGGTGCTGGGAGGCTTTTTTGTGTGTGTGTGTGTGTGTGTGTGTGTGTGTGTACGCGTGCGGGCCGGCCAGGCCGCTCATGCTCGTGCTCTGTGTTGGCCGAGCATTGTTGTCCCCGCGCTCTTTTGGCCTGCGGGAAGGAAGCGGTGGAAGTAGGGAGCAGGGAGAAGGAGATAGAAGTGGCACTCCAACATAGCGAGTGTGACGGACGGACCGGGGCCCGGAGAGGCCAACTTCCTCTCTCCAAAACTCTCTCAGCTTTCTAATGTAGGTCCGGGCTCATTTAGCCCGAGAGTCCTTTTCATTATTCTCTCTGAAGAGGAAGTGTTTCCTGCCAGTTTGAGGTGTGTGTGTGTGTGTGTGCGTGTGTGTGTGTGTGTGTGTGTGTGTGTGCGTGTGTGTGCATTTTCTTTCATTCATGAGCAGCCAAATGTCTTTGCCTTGATTGTATTCCAGATTCAGAGTAATTAACGGTAAACAGCTGCCGTTCCAATTTGTCCTCTGTGTTCATTTCACCTCCGTCCGTTCCCGGAAGTAACTTCCGCACAAGTTTGCAGTTACATGCTGGGTAACAAATTGATGCCGAGAAGGTTCTCGTTGTCAGGAAGCAACTCGCTACGGGGGCCGATCTGCCGTTCCGCTCATTTGTGCATGTGACCGACCCGACCCGTAGACCTCCCTTTGGACGTTTGAGATATTTCTGCAGAGTTCTTTAATGAGCCGGACACGGTTGTGTGAGGAAAACATCGCCAAAGTGAGTTTTGAACAAGATGAGGCGCTTCAAGAAGTGAGACGTGTTGAAAATGCAACTTGCGCAGCATTTATTTCCCGAGATCTGAGGCCACCAGACAGCGAGAGTTTACAAGTTCAGTGAAATTAGAGATTGTGAAGAAAGCCTTGAAAGGTCGTCGTCGATGCTCGGCCATCCCATCATCTCATTTCTAAATGATTCTGAAGAAATGTGAACTCTCGGGCTGACTACCATTGACTGTTGACGTAGCCACAGAGCGACGCATTGTAAGAGTCATCGCTGCTGTATGATACACATCAGAGCTGACTGTCGGAATCATCGTTTATGCTAATATCGCACCAGCGTGCCCGAGCAACGGTGGGAGTCGGCTGAAAACAAAAACTGGACTGATCCAAGAGGCACAGAAGACGCGTGAAATAAGTACGGGAACAAGCCCCGTTGATTGAAGCAAGACACAATATCCGATTCAGAAATCCCTTCAGCCATCAGGCGGCCTCAGAGGCAGATGAACCCGCGACCGTCCCACCGCAGGGCCACGGTCTCAGTACAGCGTGTTCTCCACGACCTTTTTTACACTCACCAATCTGTGTAGTGTTACTAATTCAGGCAACGTCCCTGTCGGATTTTCCAGAACATATTAGCACACCGACCTCCTTCCTCTGAGTTTGGAATTCCACTACTACTTTATCAAGTGAACACAATGTAATTTATGTTGCGTGTTAAGTTGGCTAGGGCGCTTCCACGCTGCCAATTCGAGCAGAATTAAAACGGCGCCCTCTGCTGGCGAGTCCCGTGTACAGACTCGGCTCCAGATGGACTTCCGTAAGGGGCCCTCAACGGGATTATTTTCAATTTGGCTCCATTTGGCATTAAAAGTCATCAGGCCCGGCTCCAGCTCGTGTTAAGTGAGTGTCGGTGCCTGAGGACCTAGCCGCGCGACGCTATTAGCTGCACGGCGGCGGGGTAATGTGCTCCTGGTACGACAGGGAATAGCCGCAGCCATTAGTCGGCTTCCTTGACTCCGCCCTACGCCGACGTATTGATGGCAGCGCCCCGCGGTGGTCGCTTGTGTGATCGGACCCACGCGCGTCACTATCTGTCTGGGTGCGCCGCTGCCAGCTGCATCTGCGAGTGACTTCCTGCCTCCTGTCGCCGTCGTCTCCCCCTCTGGGCCGTAAATGTGATTACTCTTCCGACTCGGCTGTCTTTTGTGTCTGCCCTGCCACTCCCACTCCCGGCGCGTTAATATTTTATATGTAGGGAGAGAGGCGTCAGGACGCGTAGCTCTTGATGATTTGACGAGGGGGACTTTTTTTTTTCTTTCTTTTTTTTTTTTTACAATTTTACATCTTGAAAATCCATTTCAGGAGTAGGTGTGAGTGGAAGAGGGGTTTAGGTTCAGAACTTGGAACGACTGGACTCCGTCGAGGAGCAGCTCAGAGGCTGATGTTTTGAGATCACTGTGCTTGATTCATGTCTTGTTGGCGAGGTCATTTTCAGTCAGATTCGAGCTGCTGACACAACTGCTGTTGGTGCCTTCCAATTAGGGATGCAAATGATCAATTAATTAATTAATCAATCGTTAGTTGATTGACCTTATCGATCAATGTTGAGGGTCCAATGTGACCAATTTCTACATTAGAAAACATCGAACTTTGAACTCTGACTAAGTTGACTTCTAATGGGTTTTAAAATGTTCAATTAATTACGACTAATTTAATTTAATCAATTAAATTCTTAATCAACAATTAATCGATTAATTGTTAACATCCCTAGTTCCAATACGTCTGCGGCCGGGCTTCCCTGACCTTTCACAAAAGAATCGCCATGCTTGGTCCCTGGGCATCGTTCCAGCGACCAGATGAATCTCCTCCATCAGCCTGCTGCCCTGCCTCCCTCCGCCATGACCGCAGGGCGAGGAAGGACGGGAGGGAGATTTAGAACTGCTTTCACAACCCTCTGGAATACATAAGTCCCGCCCCCAGAGTGATGGATTTTCAGATCTTTTTCTTTCTTTCTTTCTATTTCACATTGTTGACAAAAGAATTTGGCAGCGTGATCTTATTTATCCTCTTGGACTCAGCAGCACAGCTGTTTCCCTCCTTAAGCCCTTTTTCTGAAATAAGCAGCAAGGCAACCAGGGAAAAAAAAAAAAGAAAAGAGAGAAGGAATGTGTCAAGACGCTGCTGTGTTCTCAGCGGCCGGTCAGATGATTGTGGTTTTAGCTTGTTCTCCCGGGGGTCTCCATGTGATGATTCAGCTCGGGGTCGGGGAGCAACAAACAGCGTGGTGTTCGATTGTGCGCCTGCCAAAAGAAATGTTGCGCGCGTACAGCGAGTCCCTCCGTAATTTTCGTAGCTTTTCTGGTCGGAACCGTCGGCCGCGCTTCAACAGAGCCCTTCTGCTGTCTCTGCCACTGCTGATGCTGTTGTTGTTGTCGCATGCCTCTGCGGAGACGGAGAAGTAAGGAGTTTTGCAATCAGATGAGCCTCGGAGGAAGGGACTGGACGGCGTTTATATAAAGAGGGATTTGACCGGCAATCCTGTTTTATGGGCGCCGAGGTTATGAAATGAAAGGCAGCGAGGTCTTAAGCAGGAGCGGCCCGGCTGCTCGGCCCGACGGGGAGCGACCTTTGACCTCTGACAGCGGTGGTGGGATGGGCGGAGCGTGGCCGGATGTTGCCGCAGAGCGGACGAGGAATCCAGATGTGGCTGTGTGAAGGTCAAGAGGTGTCGACGACGACGAGCTCTGTACCGAGGCGCCGGACTGAAGGATGGACTTCCAATCCACTTCCAACCACATATGTGAAATGAGACTCGTACCAGGAACGCTTCCTGCATCATACGAGCAAAACATTGTGTGTGTGTTGACTTTGTATCGCTGTAATCGTTCTCAGGGGCGAAGATCAAAGCTTTGAAAAAAACTCCACAGTGACTGTTGGCGCCTCAGAAGATGAAATTCCCCCCAGTGCATAAACACACTTTCGCATGTGAATATAGAAATATATGCCCACATACATCACATGCCTGAGAATTCCCCTCGCCCTCTTAGATATCTTTCTCTTTTTATAGCCGATGTCACATTGTGACGGATAGCAGAGTCGTGTGCCGCGAGGGCGTCTCGCTTCACTGTCAGCCCCTCCAGCCTCCACCGTCCTGGAACTCTGGAGTCTGGAACCCATTAGGAGCAGGAATCTCCTGCAGCGCCCCCGCTAGTGCATTAGCATGCGCTGGCCGGCTCTTCCTGACAGGAAAGAGGCGCTGGTTTAGTGGGAAGACGGGACAGATGTTGTAGCCTCGGCCGCTCGGACACAGAAACCAGCGTTTAACGCCCACTGTCACTGCCGTGTGAAGTTGTGGTGTAAGTGCGTGTGTGTGTGTGTGTGTCTTTGTATGTTTGTGTGTGTGTTTGTGTGTCTGTGTCTGTGTCTGTGTCTGTGTGTGTTCCTCTGCCTCACCCTGTCTGTTTTCCTTCCCCTGTTTAGGATGGCTGAGGTGTCACAAGAAGAGAGACTCCAGGCCATCGCTGTGAGTGTCGTTCGCTCTCTCTCTCTCTCTCTTACTCACACACACACACACACACACACACACACACACACACACACTGAAGGTAAATACTTTGCAGCGTGGGGCTGCATGACCGACAATTCGCTGCCTGCCTGCCAGTCCCTGTTTGGCCTCTCATCTCCACAGCTCGGCCTTTTGGATCCCGCCTCGTCTCCACCACCCATCAGAGGGCGCTGTAGGCAGACGCACCACTTCCGCCCGCTCCATTTCCTGCCCTTCCCGTTGCTGTCGCAGCAAATAGCAATAGCCGTATTTCTCACATTTTCACTTGTCAATGTGTTTTTTTGGTTTAAGATCTAAAGCCTTTAAATTTCCATTTTTGTTGTAAACGTAAGATGGACTGGATGCTTCCTTTGTAATCACCGTTGAGTTTGCAAGCCCAGTCACGTGGACGCATTGGCCAAATATAAATAATACGTGCCCATAAATAGGTGTGTGTGTTTGTGTGTGTGTATGTGTTCGGCGGCTCTTGACATTTCAGAGGCCACGTGCTGTTTACAATGGTTGGCACGCCGAACACTCAGGGGGTCCTACTCGCTGAGACTGAAGTGCGGCTACTTTTGGCGGCAAACGTTTTGCCTCCCTTGCCAACCGCCATCCCACCGCGTGTTGTTGGCAGCCAAAAAAAATAAATATCTCAGCGGCAGGTGAAAAAACGGGTGTGAAAAGCCAAATTCTCATTTCTAGGATACACACACACACACATACACACACACAGCTGCAAAACATCCTACTGGCCGACTCACAGCAAGAAGGTTGTGAGTTCCATCTCCAAACCTGTAAGAGTTGCATGTCTTCGGACCAGGCGCAAGTGTTTGGAGAAGGCTCCGTGTCTGGGAATTGAACCCGCGACCGTCTCCCTGTGATTTGACTTTTCGCCTCTGAATATTTGCATTGAATTGAATGAATTGGCGAAAACTGCAGCAGAGCTGTGAGATTCTGTTCATTTGACAGCTCAGTGAATACTTAGACGGATGTGCAATCTCTGGTTTGCTGCCACTTAGCGGCCGTAAAAAAAGAGAGAGAAAAAAAGAAAAAGCCAGGCAGTCCTTTAGTGAATCAGGCCCTCAGTTATGTAAGCCGACTGCAGGGTGGATCTATTTAAAGAGCCCAATATTCGCAGTGATCTCCAGCACTTAGCTGGGTTTTGGCACGTACGCGTAATATTTAAGGTACAAAGATTCTCAAAACTTGACTCCTTGATTCCAACGAGCGTCCGCAGTTGAGGAGAAAGTCCATCGTCTCTGTGTTGATGCAGGATAAGAGGAAGAAACAGACAGAGATCGAGAACAAGAGGAGGCAGCTGGACGATGACCGACGGCAACTGCAGCATCTCAAGGTACACACACACATACACACACACACACACATCCACACAAATGCATTGTGCAGATACAGAACAAAAAACCCACAGGAGCCTGACATCCAGCTGGGACACAGTAATAAACTTCTCACAGGACTGCAAAAGGTTTGCACGCAGGAGAGTTTGACTTTTCGATCTGCAGCATCAGCAGGTCTCCAAACCTGCAACTGGGAAGTGTTGGAACACACACAGTTACCACCATATCCATCATAAAAAAAACAAAACAATTGGTTAAAAAAACAAAGACAACCAGTTTCCACCATGGTGCGTGTGTACAAGATTAGCACCGCAGTATTATTTCCCTGCCCCAGCAAGTGCGACGTCGCGATAAACTTCACTTTCCAAATTGGGACGTCAAGCTTTTCCAAACTAGCTCCCCCTCCGCCCCCCCCGCCCCCCGATATACACAAACATGAATGTGTCCATCCTGTTTGGTTGGAGGACAAAGACATTGTGCCGTTCCCCACTTTTTGTCCGTCTGCTGCCACGGAAACGACTCTGGCTCGCCAGTGTCGGAGGCTTAAGGTGGAATTCTTTTCAGCTAACGTCGCTCCGATAAGGTTCTATTATTTGTGCACAAAATACCCAAAGTTGAACTCTTGAAAACCGCCTTCTGGGGGAAAAAGGAAAGAAGTCTCTGGTGTTTGTGGGACTTGTGCATTGTTTGATACTCGGGAGGTCGATTCGCCAAGAATTCTTCTCAAATCAATCAGTCCTGCACAGACACCACCCCCCCCCCACACACACACACACACACACACACATCTCCACCACCAGTACCTCTGCTACTCCTGTCACGGAATGTTCAGCATGGACTGCTGATAACCCCAACAGCTCCTCCACATGCACACACGCACACACACACACACACACACACACACACACACATCAATCCCTTAAAAAACACACTTTCGAACGCGCACACAAAGCGGACACCCACTCATTATATCAGAGGCTTACGCTCAGCCAGTGTGTCAGCACTATCGCAGCTATTTCGGCCACCGCTGCCGATCCAGCAGCTCCGCAGCAGCAGCAGCAGCAGCAGCAGCAGGTTGTCTAAAGTGTGTGTGGCCAAACCGCCCATGACCCCGGCACTGCACTGGCCTTGCGTGCTCCCACTTTTTCTTTCTATTTTCAGCGCAAACCTTTGTTTGTGTGCGTGTGTGTGTGCGCGCACGTGTGCATGTGTGAGAGAGAATCTGTACGTGTTTTTGGGGGAGGGTTTTTTGCGCGTGTGTGTGTGTGTGTGTGTGTGTGTGTGTGTGTGTGTGTGTGTGTGTGTGTGTGTGTGTGTGTGTGTCTCCTCATGAAAGAACACAGAAGTCCGGGACAATGCAGTGGGCTTTAGCAGAGGAAACAGATTTTGTGTCCCACTCCCACCAACAGGAAACTGCTCTTACACCCACCGCACCCCGCTTTCGTCTCACATGCTCTCGCGCGCGCACACATACACACATACACACACACACACGCGCGCGCCGACGGGAAGTGTAATCACGCTGCAGCGGAGCATTAGAAGACTCTTTGTGCAAACCAAAGCAAATTTGCAGCTTGCAGAGGGGGAAACATTCTTGTGGAAAAGCTAATAAACATCTCCGTTTACACGCCCGTAAAGGTGGACCTGCCCAACCGCATAATCACACAAACTGAGGATCATACGGCACTCTCACACACATCATCGCACTTTCACAGTCTGGGCGGAATGGCGAGATGATGTAATGCTAAGCTGTTCACCAACAATGAAAAAAAAAGAGGGGGATTTCTGATTGAGACACGTGCTAGCTTTAGCAGATGTGTTTATGCGAGGAGCAGCTGGCCTTTTATTAAAACATCTTGAACGTTGACACGTGTTTCTTTTTATCTGAACCCATAAAACGCACAGTGGAACACATTAAAAGTAATGTCCCTCAAAGAAATGACCTTTTCTTCCTGATTATTTATCCAAATTGTTTTGGTCCTTGACAGAGACCCTTTTTGTTGACGCTGGCAACAACAACTAGCGTCCTAGTATGTTGACAGAAAACAGTGGGAGGAATTGGTTGGGCAAAAAAAAAGCCCCAAAAGGTAAACAAACAAGGTTGCAGTTTTATGAAGCAGTAGGCAGCTTATGGCAGAACAAGCTATTACTCTCTACGCTAAATTAGCCTAAAGTTATTTTTTAAAACACGAATGCCTCCAAGAAAATATTTTCATGAATAAAGTTGTTTTAAACGTCACTTTGTGTAGTACAGGCTGCCAACATCTGCTCAGCGCATTTGACGTGTGTGTGCCTGTGTGCGCGCATGTGCGCGTCACAATTCCGCCCTTTGTCTGCTACGTTAGCAGCTTTTTTTTCTCTCTTCTTTTACCCCGAAGAACAATGGAGAGAGATGTAACTTCAGCACGGCAGCCAGCTTTACGGTCGGCTTTTGCAGACTGTTGTGTGTGAGCGGGCGCGTGCGTTTGTGCGCGTGTGTCTATGCATGAGTGGCTACATAAAGTGATGTCAGGCACTGGGTGAGCAGGGTGTGGCGAGAGCGCGAGCAGACAGAGAGAGAAAGCAGGGGATAAGATTCAGAGGCCCTGGAGAGCGAGCAGCAGGAGCAGCGGCGGCGGCGGTGGGGTTGAATTACACACCGTGTGAGAGTGCGAGCCGTGAGAGCTCGTGTGGAACTTGGATTTACTCAATGGGGAAAGCAGGCGATGAAACAAAAATGACAGACCTATTTAGCAGGCGGGCACGGATTTATGTTTTGGGGGGGTCGGCAGGGGGCGGGGAGGTGCATGCCGACATGATGAACATTAATGCACGCAGGCGAGAGGAGGAAGGGGCGTCGGCCGTCCAGCCTGAGAACAGCAGAGGGAGGGAAGAGAAAGTAAAATATGAGGAGGGGGAAGTTTGGCTGTTCTTGTTGCATCACTGCACAAGAATTCACGTCAAACTCCCAACATTCAGCTTTTCTCTCCGTCTTTCTTTTTAGGGGTCACACAAAAAAATATATATATATATTTTTTTTTAATCAATTACAAGCTTTTATCTCACCACTTTTCCTCGTGGCCGAGCGGGGTCGTCTTTCACAGCGTGGTCTGACAGCTGCGTTGTTATATTTACCTCAAAGCATGCCAACTATTTGCTTTGATATTAGCTTATCTGCTGGAGGGAAAGCACACCACCGGGAGGCTGAGTGAGAAGGCGGGGCTGTTTAGGAACAGACACAGAGGAGGAAAAAAACACTGACCCATTAGGAATGAGGAGCATCGGTGGGGGAGTGAATTAAAAGCTCCTCCCCTGATTCTTATCAACCTTTTAAGAAGGAGTGCATTTCTTCTCTTAGAAAAGAGCCGCTGTGATTCAATCTTAAAGCGTTTGATCTAAAAACAATACTTTTTTCTTCTTTTTTTTTTTTAAATCGCACATTCAACTGGGCATTTATTTATATGCTAATCGCAATGTAGCTTGGGGACTCTGTTTGGTGCCACAAGTCATGATGATCTGGCCCGGTGCCACGGTCCACTTGGCAACGGCAAGCTGGCAGCAGTCAGAGGAAGAAGGAAAAGAAAAGGTTTGGGTTTAAACAAAAGCGAAAGAGCCACTCACAGTGTGTGTGTGTGTGTGTGGGGGGGGGGTATTTTTGGGGTGATTTAATTACTGCTAATGAATTAATAAAGCCAAGCCCTGATGGAAAAACGCTCCATCAAAAGTGCTCAACCTGCGCAGTCCTGCTCGAAATGCACGATTTTAAAAAAAAAAAGAAGAAGAAGAAGAAGTCAGTGGAAATCAGTTCCTATTGTCAAGACAAAATTGCTTGTTTGCGTTCTCCACTGACGCATCGCTGATGTTGATGTCCGCTCTCTCTTGCAGTCCAAGGCGCTGAGGGAGCGCTGGTTGCTGGACGGGGCGCCGGCAGAGGAGGAGACTCAGCAGCGTCTGCATGAGGAAGAGGTGAAGACCAAACTCCTGGAGCAGGTCATCCTCAGGTAGGCGACCCCACCCGCCGCCTCACCGTGCAACACCGTGCGCAACAACAGCGCACTGCGTGACCTGCAAAAAAGGCTCACAGCCGTGCGCCTTAACCACAACCATTACCCATCGAACGGGGAGGCATTAGGCAGAAGCTGCTCAGCCTCCGTTGGCCCAGTGGAGACACATACGCACCGCGTTGTATAATTCAGTCCGAGCCGTCTAGACAGGACTGACAAAAAGAAAGCGATGCCTCGACTTAACGAGCGAAATCCCAGTTGTCAACGTTTGCTGTATTTTAGCCGCGTCCCTGAGTTATGTGCAGGTGTTGAGACGTTATTTGTCTGTTTATCTGAACTCTGTCGGCTCACTTGTCTCTTCTGGATCCTGCATCAGGCTGGAGCAAGAGATCGAGGAGCTGGAGACGGGCGTTCCGGCCAAGAAGGCCGTCGCCAACGAAAATGGAGGTGAGTTTAAGGCCAACAGAGTCGCATTCAAAGGCACTTTGTCTCTCTTTTTGAACCACATAAATCTTCATGATTTTCCAACTTTACTGTGTTGGTTGCCAAGTATGAGTATTGTATTTAAAGACCCAGCGTGTAACGTCTAGAGCGATCTGTTCACATGTAATTTCTAGAAAGTTAAAAAAAAAGAAGGAATATTGTCATATAGCCCTATTGTGTCTCCCCCCCCCCCGCCCCATATTTAGACAGCAGCCCAGAATGTGGTTTCCTGATTTTTATTTATTTTACCCCGAACATCACAGCGGGTGTTTGAACGATGTGAGAACTGAAAACAGACGGCAGCATTTACATTGTTTGCCGAGTGCATTCCTGATTTTAGATGCCACTAAATCTTCCCTCTGCTGGTGGGCCTTTTAAGTACGCAGTGCAACAAACGGTCACACAGAGGAGCCCCTGACCAGCCGGCAGCCTTGAGCACCTGTGACGAAGGAAGAAGGCGCAAAACGAGCCAGCTAATAATAGCCTCGTCGGTTCGGTCTATTAAATTGTTCCTCTCTGCCGGAGGTCATTAAAACAATATTTCCTTTCTCTCTCTCTCTCTGCCGCTCGCTACCCTCCTCCACTCCATCCTCCCCCACTCTGCCACGCTAATCGTCCCTCAATGATCCTCTGCTGCACCCTGTAGGCGAGAACGGGGTGGTGCAGACCTCCGGACAGACCCCCAAGAGGGAGGTGACGGGGATCGAGGCCAAGCTGCTGGGTCCCAGCCCCGACCAGGCCAGCGCCGACAACCCCGTCACGCTGGTCTTCATGGGCTACAAGACGGTGGAGGAGGAGCAGGAGACGCACACGGCGCTGGGCATGGAAGGCGTGGACGGCAACGTGAAGGCCGAGTTCGTGGTCATCGAGGACGGCGAGGGCAAAGGAGGAGGAGGCGGCGGCGGCGGTGGGGAGGCGGCCACGGCAGAACAGGCCCCGCCCAATGGGAGCATGGCGGAGAAGGAGAAGGCCAACGGCGGCGGCGGCGAAGAAGGCGAGAAGGAGAAGGAGGAGAAGGAGAAGAAACAGACCTGCAAATGCTGCACGGTCATGTGAGCTCTGTGTGTGTGTGTGTGTGTGTGTGTGTGTGTGAGTGCGTGCGTGCGTGCAACTGCATGTGTGTCTCTGTCTGTGTGTGAGCGTGCGAGTATGTGTCAGGACTAGGGGATGAAGAAAAAACCAACAACAACAACAAAAACAACAACAACAAAAGAAGTACAGTAACGCAGCCAACACACAGCCAGAGCCAATCAGAGCTCCGGCTCCAACAGCAGCGAGAACCACAGAGACTCATACGTACACTCTGCTCCGTACACTTTTCTCTGATATGTATTTGACTTTTGATTTCTATTGATATTTTTCTA
This sequence comes from Nelusetta ayraudi, assembly GCF_046127955.1. Taxonomy (NCBI): domain Eukaryota; kingdom Metazoa; phylum Chordata; class Actinopteri; order Tetraodontiformes; family Monacanthidae; genus Nelusetta; species Nelusetta ayraudi. The sequence continues at coordinate 105,099 of NW_027466065.1, forward strand.
TTTTTCTGTCTTGACATTTATATTGTATTCAGTACGTATATCTTTATTATGGGACTGTGTACTGTAAGTTCATTGTTATTATTGTCGAAAAACAAGAGAAAAAAAAGACAAGAGCTGAAAACTGTATTAGTTCTCTGGATTGTACTGCTACCTACTGGGAGAAATCTGGAAGAAGAAGAAAAAAACATTCACTTTCACTCACAACATCCAAAAACCACAAACTATGAAGGACACAGACACATACAAATATAAATATATAAATATATATATTTCCCTGTGTAGGCCTATCAACTATTTATCAGTCAATTTCATATTGCAATATTGTCTAAGATATTATTTTAAATAGTATTTTAATATATTGATATGAAATTATGTTTTATACAATGTATTTATTGTTTTGTTTATTGTTTTTTTTTTTGGGTTCTCTAAATCATCTCCAAACTGCATGTGAAAAGCTTGTTAGCACTAGCGCATCGGCGTCGCAATCATTTACAAGTGTCTGTGCTTCTCTTAGATCCACGCGTGCTCATAACTTCAGCCACTTCCACCGCCGAGCGCTCACTAACACTGGCAGCAGGTAGAGTCGCGCTTTAAGTTCCTCAAAGAGAGTTCCGATAGAGCCGAGACCTCTGGGGGCCACGCTGGTTAAAACAGCAAAATGCATCAACTCAGTCACAGATACCGCACCTGACACGTGTAACGTGAAACACATGAAGTCTCAGCTTTTGCATTTTTGTGTTGTTTTTTTTTTGTTCTGGGTTTGTTTTTTGTTTTTTTCCCCGTTGAGTAGGACCGACGCACTCCTCACCTCACCATCTGCAGACTCACCGCAAACCACAAGCTCGTCGACGAGAGATGCTCCTTGACTCACGTTTGTTCTTCTCTTGGTCCGTAGAATCAGTGTGTAATCTTATAAAAGGTAGCATTTGCATGAAGCCTTGCGACTGTTTTTTGACCGTCTCGTCTCTCGTCGGGTCTCTTAATGTGCGTGCGCGACCACGTTTACATGAATGTAAAAAAAAAACAACCAAAAAAAAAACAGGGGTTAAAATGGGATTTGGCCGATGGGAGGAGGCGAGCTTCTGCTTTTAATGAACCAAATAAAATCTGATGATTCTGTGCTTTGGCTGTGTGTGTCGGTCAGCTGCTGCTTTTCATCCCAATTGCTCCCAGTTTAACCCCTGTTGGTTTTTTTGTTTTGTTTTGTTTTTTTTGTTTTTTTTGTATGTTTCATCTCTTGACCTGAACCTAATGTGGTCGTTGTACTGGATTTAAAGGCCCAGTGGGTAACATTCGTTGGTATCTGTGGCCATAAAGTAAAATAAAAAAATATGTCAGTACATTATTCTTTAAACAAAGTCACTAAAAAACAAACAGTCACTCATGAGTATAAGGCATTTTTATTTACACAAAAAGCAGGCAGGCATGTTGGGAGTTTTCTGATTCATATTCTGGTATCGCAGCTCATTTTTAGAAAGACGTGACATCAAGTGGGACCTTATAATACATGTTAGGATGCCCTTATCCTTTTCAGGGTGGAACAGCTAATGAGGGGAAAGAAAATAAAGGTTTTCAAAATGACGCTAAAGTCACCTGCTGTTTGCAGCATGGGACCATCAGCATGAATGCCACAGCTGATGACCCTGAGCTGTGCATAATAATTTTTTCAAATAGCATCCATTTGTTTTTTTAAACGTGCAAAATCTTACACACTGGGCCTTTTAAGTATCGATACTAACCAGGGACCTTAAACCTCTCCAGCCGATTAACAAAATGCACAACTAAAATGACTTGCTGCTTGGGTATACAAGCATTTCTTCAACTGGGAGTAGTCGTGAGTGATGTGACAACACCAGCCCAACCACTTGGAATTGGGCCGGCTCGAGCAGTTTAAAGCCTTAAGCACCTACTGAGATGTGTTCTGCGGGAGCGGAGGCCTCTGGACAGCCACGGTGCTGGATTCAGGCTCACCCATGTCTCGCACCGTCACCGCTATCCCATCATCCCGCTCCTCCTCCTGTCAATCAAAGGCTCGCCATCGAGGCTTTTTGAAAAAGAAAAACAAACAACCTCAGAAGTCGGTGCTAGAGTCCCATCTCTTCATCCAGCAACTTTTCGTATGTTTCACACTCATCCAGTGCGTCTTGCTCAGTTTGCCGCTGTGTGAGGGGACCTGCTGGAGTGGTCAGGGGGGATCTCCCCACCTCCCCCCACGCACTGGAAAGGTCTTTCACAACCTTCAGTGCCAGATGCGTTTCCTCCACTCCTGCCTTCACTTAACACCAGAAACGATCCCTTCCAACATTCCAAGGGGAGGTCAGTGGGCGTGGGCGACACATGTTTTATGTACAGTCCCAGCGTTACTGGGCAACGTGAGATTTTGTACCTGACGACGACTCCCATGTTTTGATCCCCTTATGGCCTCTTTGCAAGGCGGCCTATCGGATTCAGCGTGCGTGCTTTCGTTTTTTCTTCCTCTAAAAGATGACATCTCTGTGTATCGTCGGTGCCTTTGTCAGGTTCAGTTGGTTGGACTTGTCTGTCTGCTGCCATTTCTTCTTTTCTTTTTTCAAAAGACTAGGGTCTCTCTTTGCTCTGCTCCTGGTCACAATGACCCACTGGGAACATGCCTTCTAGTCCGGAGGGTCACTACACAGCTACAACTACAAATATGACTCAATGTTTTTTTTGTTTTTTTAAGCATCATCAATGAATGCAGCTCTTACAATCAGCAGACTACTGTCTTTAAAACTATACACACAGTGAAAAGGCACCCTAAACATCTCTAATGGGACACAAACTGGCAGACGATGCATTAATGTACAGAATTTACACGTATGTGTGCAAACTCTGGGTGTGCGCAGTGACACGCCCAGAAATTGGACGGGCTCAAGCTTCTTGCTTTGGTGGTGGGTCTGTGGGACAGCGGCAGAAAAAGCAACCTTGTGTTTGACCAATGCTTGTTCATCTATTCTGTGGTCGTCTCAATGTTTAATCTTGAATAAAGCTACTGTTTGTTTACAGCAACTTGGAGACGTGTGTGTGTGTGTGTGTGGCATGCACAAAAATTGGTAATTTGGGAGTTTTTTTGCATTTAAAACATAGTTTTTAAATGTGCAAACTTAAAAAAAACAAAACAATAATACAAGTAACTTTTCAAATTTTGATCATAAAAAAGATGTGCAATCGAACTACCCCTGATGTAGATGTAGAATTTAGAGAAGATATTATGTTGGAAACATAAGAACAATATGAAAAATCTGATTAGTATTGAGGTGTAGTGCCAAATATCAGCCGCTAGAGGGCGTGTAACTACCATTTTGAAGTGATGCCCCGTTACCTTGCATGCGTGCGAGACGCGTTTACAAAATGTGTCCTGTTAACTGGCTGAGGTAAATTTAAGTATAGCAGCAGTTGCAGTCAATGCGATTGTATATCTGTATTTGAAACAAGAACCGAGTGGACGATAAGTTGTTCTAATTGGCTACTTCTTTTTATTGTCCATGCACGCATACTCACAGCTCCGGGGGGAATCAAGACTTTCGTGACGTCACAAAAGCCACTGATACCTCACTGTTACCAGCTACGAGCGGCAACACCCCAAGCCAGGTATTTGTTTCACCCTCTTGAGGACCACCCAGTTTCTCCTCTCCTTCTTGGCAGTAAACAGAGGGCTAAATGTGCTTTCTAGAGAACTAGCAACAACTATTTGTCCTCATTTAACGACGATTTGAGATGCGACTGGATGCCCCACTGGACTCCGGGATGGAAAAGCAGGCATCTGAAAATGGGTGTAACGTTACCCTTAAAGCCTACGTTGCAGCTCGCCAATTTAAAAAAAACAAACAAAAACAAAACAAAAAACAAGGCAGCGTCTCATCACGAGGTCACAAAACAGGGATGTTTGATTACTTTGGATGCTCCTTAATTAAAAACAAATATTGAGGCAAAAAAAACAAAACTATTCTATCAACGTGGGTACTGGCACTCGGGGGGAAAATCCTTAATTTCTTTTCCCCCTGTTCTAAAATATACGCGATAAGGGGCGGGCTACCCTTTTTTCTTTTTCTTTTTTTTCTTACAGTCTTACTAGTGAGGGGGTCACTGCGATGACGACGACTCTCCCTTTTCTTTTAACTTAGGTGACGCCTCGGGAGTACGTTTTTCATCACGCAAAAACAAACATTGTGGGGCGACTGGAAAATTGCCGCGGCCGTTCTTTTTCATAAAAGGATAGGCGTCTTGTCCAATGGCGAGGCGAGTATGCGTTTGTCCCCGCCCACCTTTGGCTCTTGAGGGCGGCTGGACTAATCAGCGCTCGCCTCCGCGCGTTCAGCCATTTTGTAAGAAAATCAAGCAAGTCTGCCGCCCTACCTTCGCTTCAGACCTGCAGTTTTTTTTCTTGTGCAATGGACGGGTAAGTGCAAAAGAACGAGACTTAAGACTATTATATTGCGAGCCGATTCGACTTCGCCCAGTTTTTCCCCTCACACGCGGCCGCCGTTTGAGATAACTCGTCGTTTTACGGGCCTCTTCGCCAAAGCGCTAAATCAGGAAAAAGTTTCGAAAGGTTTTTTTTTTCTTCCCACCAAAACATGCAACAGTTAGCAGGAGCTAACTTGGTTAGCAGCTGCTAGCCCTCCTGCTAGCAGCAACTCTCGTCGGCAGTTCCGCCAACGTCAGAGCGAACTTGTTTTGTATTCTTTGAAGTCGATTAACCGAATGGAAAACGCGATTTCTCGGAGAATTGCATTCGGTGCGACTTCTTCGCTCGCGTTCTGACAAATTTGTGTCGTTCGCTCGACCGGAGGCGAGCGTTTTTGCTGAAGCCTGGCTACAGCGTACCTGGCCGTCTCGATTTCATGGTCGCTCGGGAGCGTTAGCTAAAGCAACGTGTCTCATTTCCGCATTCATTTGTCCGTTGAGTACCAGAGCCATGTTGAAGATGTCTGGCCATGAACATTTCACTGATTCAACTGGAGGCTTTGGCGCAGGGTTATCCGAACAGGGTAGGAGACACACAACGGCGCTCGATGTGTTTTTTTTTTTGTTTTTTTTTTGTCCTTTTCCCCCAAAATTGAGTTCAGCGTCGTACTTATCAAGCGGTATCCCACACGCGAGATCAGATAATAAACTGTTGCGCTGGGCTGATTTCATCAACACACGTAATGCGGAAAGTGCAATAGTGTCGTCACTTGAAAGCCAAAAGACGTTCCTTCTTTAAAGTTCATTTTAATGTTTTGGAACCGTCGTGTGTTGGATTCTATCTTTAATGTTAACGCAATTAATTCGTTACAGCCGCCTAGACGCTGACTTGTATCCTCTGGGATCCGGCTTCGTCCCTGAGCTTGAGTAAGTATTTTGTCTAAATTGTGCAATTTTTAATTTTTGTTCTTAGTTTCATTGTTTATTATTATTCGTGTTTTTAGTCGAGCAACCTCTGGGAAGTACACAACGTTCTGTTAAAGCTATTAACGAAATCGTATGCCTAAATCTTACGTTGCTTCCTAACTTTGTGTGTTTATCTTCACAGCGGTGTCCATGATATATCTGTTGGCACAAAGGTAGGCGGCACTTTTCTTTTTTTAATGTTTTTTCGTACTTGTTCTTTCGTCTCAATTGGAATTTCTGCTCTGTAGTATCAACGTTTAACCGTAACTTTGAAGATCTTTCAGCTTCTCGGCTGTCCACTTCAGATGTTTTAAAATATGCCAACTAATAACTTCTTTTTTTTTTTTAAATTGCTGTTTATAGTTACACTTCTGCAAGTTTGTCTTACTGCAACTGCTTTTGCTTGCAGCCTTTTGGCTTTGTGACTTTTTAGATGACTGACTTGGGAACATTTAGTTAAGGCGGGGTAGGAGTGAACGAGAGCTCTGCCAACATTGTGGACTTGAATAACATGGTCTGTCACTTTGCAAGAGCTTCCTGTGTCATTATAAACGTGCAAAGCCATTTTGTGTGCATTTATGACGCCCTTTTGCAAGATGATCGCAATAGGTGCACAGAAGCCACACGCAAATTTGATGTTTTTTGTGGTGACAAAGTGTGTCGGCATATCTAAGGTGGAGCTTGTTTTTTGGGAGTGTGTGTGTGCGTGCGTGTGCGGTTTTGTTGAGTAAATTAAAACTTCCTGTTTGCGCCAAGTTCCGTAATAGCCAGTTGGCATCTTAGGAATCATAGTAAAGCAGCTCAGCTCCGGCTCTTAATGTTTAAGCACTCTCATTTCACAAGTCGTCTCACAGGACTTGTTGATCAGTTTAAGCGATACGAAAGTATTGTTGAGCGAGCTGTTTACGATGTTGCGTAACCAGGAAGGTGGCCCTCCTACGCGTTTGTATATGTAAAGTAACGATGTGTGTCGACTTGTTGAACGCGAGACACATTTTTCCTTTGTGGGCAAACTGCTCGTCGTGAAGTTGTCTCAATGAAAAGGCCACTTGTAATTGCTATCCTTGCTCACAGGGCATGGGTGTGAGTGTGTAGGCGGGGGTTAGTTGGACTTAATTTAGGGTCCTATACATTCTCCCTCACAGTCCTGGTCCTCCTAAGCATATGGTTTTACTACACGTTGCATTTCCTGACATTATTTAACACTTTGAAGGTGGCATATGTATCGAGGGAGGTTCACTTTTTGCTACTTTCCAGTATCCACCGGTCTTTAGTTTGGTCGTGTTTTCTGGATTTGTGACGCTGACCTGCGGCAGCGTGCAGCTTCACTGGAATCCCTAATTATTTCGTCTGGGAAGAGAGTCTGGCATTCTGCGGTTGCATTCCAACCCCCCCTCCCCTCCCTCCCTTCACTCCCCAATGGAGAGGAACGTTGCCCTGCCCCCACCACTGGCAAAGGTGGACCAGAGTGAACATGCTTGCCCATACCTGTTCTTTCCTTTATGTTTTTAAAGGAAGAACAAAGTCCACATCAAGGCCACTTGCAAATGCAAACACACACATTAAAAATGAATAACTTTCAGGAGCGTCTGAAGTTTTCTTTTCTTTTTTATTGCGTAGACACGGCAGGTTGCGTTCCCCGTCTTCCCGAAGTGCATTCTAAACCGAGTTTACTTTGACATAAAGAGCAATATTGTTACCTTCAGCTTGTGTTTATTTGAGGTTCAGTTCTCCACAGTCCACTGCCATTGTCAGTAAGAGGAAGCTGTTCAATGGTTTTGGTATGTGGGCCAGTAATGTGTCATCTGTGCTTGAAGGTTGCTATTATATTGTCGGCGCTCCGAGCAAACAAAGGATGTCACCCAGTCGGCACACATTTATGGCTTTTTAGTCGGGGAAAACTGGGCTTTGGGCCTCAGGCTGCAATCAACAAGTCCCTTTGTCCTTTGCTTTTAATGTGCCTTTTTACCAAATCCCTTTGTACTGTTTAACTATGACATATTCTTTTGAAGTAGTTTACTTATTTCTTCATTTTTGCTTGTGTATCTCCTGCAAGCTTACTATCTTAGGTTTGTGGTTAAAAATAGAAATGAGGAAGTGTGAGCGAAAACAAGTTCTGTAATTGAGAAGTTAACATCAGTCCACAAGAGGAAGTTAAGCAGCGCTCTGGACGAAGGCCTCATCTTTCTCCCTCTTCCTGTTTGGAGTTGGTCTGCTGACTGATAATGCAATACAGCCCGCCCACAGCCACTGAGTCAGGCTGGAGTCATTTCCTCCATTTCTCAAGGCTGGCATTTGATCTTGGCACATTAATCAGACTTGTGTCTTTTTAAAGCTTTTATCCAACAAACAGGAAGATGCTGCCTTTTCTTTGGCCTCATACACGTGTGTCCTCTATGAAAAATACACCCTCTTAAATTATATACTATGTCTTAACATTATGTCATCCTCTTTTGAGAGTGGCCAATATATTTTCTGGATCTAATTCTAGGAAAAATCCAAAACAATGAAAACCTGTAGTGGCCATAATGTAGTCCCCAGATACCAGATCCACTTGAAAAAGCCATAGGAATGTCTCTTGCTGCGTAAAGCTGGCCTCAAAGTAAGGATAACTGAGCGGCCAAACCATCTGGAAGTCAAAGGGCAGTTATTCCAGCCCTTACTCTGCTGCGCTCTCACTCCACAGAAGGCCACAGAGACGTCAGATGCTCTTGTCATCTTAACTAGTTACTGTGCTGTTTTAAGACACTCTGCTGCTTGAACAAACTGCCACCTGGAGCCCTGCATCGCTAGAGAAGAATGTCGGCCAACCTGCACAACTGGGTGTCGCTAAAAGGCTCCGGGGCACTCCGGCTCACAGGCCGCCCCTGGGGTTCCATATGTGTGTGCGCTGCCGCGCAACAATGCCCCTAGTCTCAGCCCGAACAGGACTGTCATTGTAATGTGTAGTAGAGCTTAGGCTGCTGAGCCACTTCTTGTGACTGCTGTACTTCATCTCCCACAACCACAAACACATGGACGGCCCCTGAAACGGCACTTCATATCCCAGAGAGAGAATGAAAGAGAGAAACAGAGCTGTTTTGGTAGACAGCAAACTAGTGTGCGGCTGGTGTAACCTCGTTTCTTCAAATCCAGACATCATCCTTCTGCTGTGCGACAGTTATGAGAGGATGGGATGCACTGACAGTTGTTGTTATGATGAGCTTGTACTGCTGACTTCCATCTGTATGTGTGTGTGGGAGAAATGGATCCTCTTCAATTTGCTACAGTAGCCAGCAGCCTTTCAGCCAGTTTGACTTATAGTTTTTTTTTTTATTATCAAAAATAGTGACTTAGTTCCGGTGGTCAGGACGGTGGACTTTTTTCCTCAGTTGTGTTTGTGCAATCCTCTTTTGGTTATCGCATTACTTCCTGCTTTATCACACAATGGGCCGGTAACACGAGAGCCGCGCTCTCCACCTGCCTGGCTGTGCCCTCATTGATGTGCACCCTGAAGTGAACCATTGTTTTCTCTCGTCCTGCAGAGGGGATCTGACGAACTCTTTTCTTCCTGCATACCCAACGGGCCCTATATCATGAACGCAGGTAGGGTGGTTGCCATGGCAGAGGGTGAATCCTCTGTTGCATGTGCTTGTCGCGTCTGGTTTGTTTGTGTTGCCATGACAATCGATCCATTATTCAAGAAGAGCCACCGCCTTCTGTTCCCGCTGATTGTATCTGTGTTGTTTTTGTTTTGTTTTCTCCCCCCTCCCCCGTCCATCCCTAGCAGCTAATGGCAACGACCCGAAAAAATTCAAAAGTGAGGTTCGCAGCCCCAGTGTTCCGTCACGTGTGGTCCATGTACGCAAGCTGCCAAACGACATAAATGAGGCGGAGGTTATCGGACTAGGACTGCCTTTTGGGAAGGTTACAAATCTGCTGATGCTGAAAGGGAAAAACCAGGTGAGCAACCTGCATGCATGTCTTTGATTACCAAGCGCTTTAGCTCCCTGCATGACTGCTTCCTTTAGACAATGTTGTTTGTCTCAAACCTGCCATACCTCTTATTTTTTAAGGTCCTTATATTCTCACAGTACCTGTTAGCTGCAGTTCTGCATATAAAGGACGATTTATAACAGTCATTAAGTAGAAGTGCCTGGATTTAATGTGCAACAAGAAAAAAAAACAGCAAGACGTGCAAAATCACCGGCGATGCCTGGGCTGTTGTGGTCTCGGCAAGGATCTTTTATTTTATGCACAAGGGGGAGATCAATGTTTTTTTGCTCCCCAACCCCCACCCCCTGCAGGCCTTCTTGGAACTGGGCAGTGAGGAGTGTGCACAGACAATGGTCAGCTACTACTCCTCCGTCACTCCCGTCATCCGAAACCACCCAATTTACATGCAGTACTCGACCCACAAGGAGCTCAAGACTGACAACTCCCCCAACCAAGTGGTAAGACCTGAACCCGACACATCAACTCGGCACAAGCTTCGGTTTCACCTTTCCTCAAGTTTCAGCTATGCTGTATCAGATGAGCTGTTCATGAGTTTCACTCGCTTCCTTTCGCATGGGTTATTATTACACATTGCTAACTCAAGCCCGATGACGTCAAAATAAACATTTCTGCTGCGTTGCCCAATTAAAACATAAACCTTTTTATGTTGTTAGCGTGCCCAGGCTGCTCTCCATGCAGTCAATGCACTGCACGGCGGGGGAATGGGAGGCATGGCCATTGCTGCAGATGCAGGGAGCATCGCAGGAGCAGCAGCAGCCCAGAGCCCAGTGCTCAGAGTCATTGTGGAAAACCTGTTCTACCCCGTCACCCTGGATGTTCTTCATCAGGTACAGACTCATTTGAATCCTGAACGCCTTCCCCCTACCCCGCTTTGTAGAGAAGAATTTAAAATCTCGTGTTCATTTCCTCACTTTTTGAAGCTATGTAAATAAATCCTCTGAGCCCATTAAACACATTATCTCGACCGCACTTTGCAAAAGTGCCGCAGTAAATTGCTGCCTAAAGTTTTTTTTTTGTGCTCTCACAAAGAGAATATAATCATCTTCCCCTCCCGCCTCAGATCTTCTCCAAGTTTGGGACAGTGCTGAAAATCATCACTTTCACAAAGAACAACCAGTTCCAGGCTCTGATCCAGTATGCTGACGGAATGACGGCTCAACACGCCAAACTGGTAAGACGCGCACAGGGACCCGACTCGCCGCGGTGTTTCTGGCCTGCAAGTTGTCTTACGCCGCCTGTCTGTCTCTCAAGTCCCTGGATGGGCAGAACATCTACAACGCTTGCTGCACCCTGAGAATCAGCTTCTCCAAGCTCACCAGCCTCAACGTCAAGTACAACAACGACAAGAGCAGGGACTACACCAGGCCAGACCTCCCCACCGCCGATGCCCAGCCAGCCATGGACCCCCAGGCCATGGCGGCCGCCTTCGGTGAGCTTGAAATGACCGAGATGATGATGATGATGATGGGATTGTTTTTTTTGTCTTGTCCTTCAACATGATCGACGTGATTTCTCTCCTCCCCACTTGTTGCAGCTGCGCCCGGGATCATTTCTGCCTCTCCCTACGGTGCCGCTCACGCCTTTCCGCCGACCTTTGCCATCCAGCAAACGGGTTAGTCGACTCTGCTCTGAATTATTTCGATCAATTATGGCTCAGTTTGCCGTCGGCGTGCGGTTGACGCGACTCTGGCTCTTTGTGCACGGCAGGCCTGTCGATGCCGGGGATCCCCAGCGCCCTGGCCTCCCTGGGCATGGGCCACGGTGGCATGGCAGCTGCCGCCGCAGCCGCCAGCAGGCTCGGCCTCTCGGGCCTCGCACCCACTGCCGGACACAATGTCCTGCTGGTCAGCAACCTTAACTCTCAGGTTAGTCCTCCCCGCCCCGCCCGCCCCATTGTGTCTGAAGCGAGGCCCCGCAATGTGTTCAAATGTTAACGAGCTGCTCCATGTGTTATTTATGAACCCGGATCAAATTTGCCAAAGAGGCCGAGGTGCTTTGGAAACGCTGCCGCCGCTCCGAATCAGAAACCTTTCTTCCAGGACCTCTCTGTGTTTGACCAAACCTGCTGCGTTTCTGACCTGCCACTTTGTTTTTGCTCACTGTGAATTTTTTTAAGTTTATTCAAAGCACTAACTTCTTTATTTTAAAAACTTATCATTTCACATTCTTCATTTTGTCCCATTAGTTTGAATCATTCTTGAGTTGTTGGAGAGACAATATTACTTTTTTTTTTTAAGCGACACCGAGTGTAGAGTTGTCGCTCTGTAGCCTTTACAACACACAAGTAGGCACATTATTTAACGCAGCGATAAAGCCTTGACGTTAGACAGGTCAACCTCGATCAGCTCTTCCTTTAGTTAAATGACCTAGGATCAGAGAAACCTGTTATGCTGTACCTCTGTAGTGTAATCAAACATACCATGTAATTTTTAAAAGTACATATTGTCTCTGCCTTTTTCTGTATTCATTGTTAATCTTTTTTCTCTTCTTTTTCTCCTAGTGTTCCCATAGTGACAGTGCATTTTAATTTAGCCAGTTTTACTGTCTGAAGCACTACATTTCTTTGTGTATACTGACCTTGTTTTTTACCTTCTTTTTCTCTCTCTTCTGTCTCTGTCCCCCCTTTCCCCCTGTTTCTTTTGTTTTAACCCCCCCTCTCCTCCTCCCCAACTCGACTCTTGCCAACTGACTGCACGCCCCACAACCAATGCCCCCCTCCATCCCTCTGCCATTCCTTTTTTACTATTACAACCACTCGTCCCCTCCACACACACACACACACACCCCACCCACTCCCCCATTGTCTCCAATTTGGACGTCATCCACAAATTCAAACACAAAACATCAAAACGTCCCCATTGGCACACCACCAACACCTCCCCTCCACCATCTTCACCTCCTCCTCCACCACCACCACCTCCCTCTCATGCTCCCGTTGAATCTGCTTGACCTTCCTTCATCCTCTTCGTCCCTCATCTCCTCTCCTTCCTCCATGGTACTGTGGCCTTCCTGTGGACCTCGCTGCCTGTGGCCTGCGGACATGTCCCGACTCCACTCCACTGTCCTCCACTCCGCTCCGTCTTTTTTCCCCTGTCCCTTATTCCCCTACCCCTTTTTTGGCCCCCTGACCCGCTGCTCCCCCTGCTGTCTCTAAAGAGCGTTACGCCACACTGCCTCTTTATTCTTTTCGGTACGTTATCATCCTTTCATCTCCTTTTGTTATTACTACTGTTACCTTGCAAGGTGGGCATGTCTTGTCGTATGTTTTTTTTTGTTTTGTTTTTTTTTGTTTTTTGCTCTTTTGTTAAAAAAAAAGAAAAAAAAAGAGACATCTGATGACTAGTCATCAGGCTACCAGGATATGGAGGGTGGGGGTGTTGGTTGTTTTCCCTTTGGGGTTTGTACCACCCGTTTCGAGTGTGGGTTTGTGTGAGGAAAGTAAGGTGAGAGCGCCACACAAAGCTGCAGCATTTCATTTCATTTCTGACGGCTGCTTTTTTTGGCCGGCCAGCTGTAAACAGACGAGCCCCTCCGTGATTTACACTCAGAGTGCACTTCAAAGAGCAGAGCCCTGCAACAGGAATGTTGCCTTATTAAACCGGCATGTGGAGATGATTTTACATTGGCCTCAGGAAGGCTTGAAGTCAACTCTTTAAAATGGTAATCAGATAATAAAAAAATATCTACTTTTTTTTCTGCATTTGGCCTAAATTTTAGCAATACTGCTAAGGCATATGGAATGCTGCTGCTTTTTCTTTATAGTCATTGTGATTTGACACATCCAAGGGATTGTCATAGTATTTACTCTCTTTGCAGTTTGTCTGTTTTTATGGGTTTGTGCATGATAGGCCCCCCCCTCCCCCTTGCATGCCTCCCTCCCAATCAGCAAAACATTCTCCGCCGCTCTAGACCGATCAATCGAGTTCCACCTTTTTGATCCGTATTGACATCATTACCGCGCCCACGGCCGTCCTTGAGGCATTTTTCATCCTCCGACAAGATTTGCGTAGCTGTAGTTTTAGGTAGGTTTTAAAAACTAGTCCAATAATTAGCTACTAATAGCCCAGTTTGTCATTAGTTGCAGATTAATGTCCCTGATCTGATGGTTTGAGTTGTGTTGCTGTGGTTGGCTGTGTGGGCCCCCCCCGGTGAGACTCTTTGGTTCGTGCGTGCGTGTGTGTGTGTTGACGTCCTCCTCCTCACCCGCAGGTGTGTACGGCGATGTTATGAGAGTGAAGATCCTGTTCAATAAAAAGGAGAACGCTCTGGTCCAGATGTCGGATGGCACACAAGCTCAGCTAGGTACCTACACTCGCTCTCCCCATTCAGAACAACGGAGTTCCTCTCTCGGCTCTCCAGCTGTTTCTCAAAATCCACTTCCCCTTTGCCATTGAACCCTCAACGGAGTGTTTGAAACAGGCCGCGGCCGCTTGCTAAGCCACTCCTGTATGAAATGCAACGTGATCGTTCTCTTTTGAAGTGTTTTCCTTTGCGCTCCTTTCCCCTCTGCAGCCATGAGCCACCTGAACGGCCAGCGTCTCCACGGCAGGGACATTCGCGTGGCCTTCTCCAAACACACCACCGTGCAGCTGCCCAGGGAAGGCCACGAGGACCAGGGCCTCACCAAGGACTACAGCAACTCGCCGCTGCACCGCTTCAAGAAGCCCGGCTCCAAAAACTACTCCAACATCTTCCCGCCGTCGGCGACACTCCACCTCTCCAACATTCCGTGAGTGAAGTCGCAAGCCCCCCCCTGGCGCTCTGAAGACTTCTTTCACTCTATACGTCGTGTTTGAGATGCTTGAGGTCGTTTCGAATCTCGCTTGGCTGCATCGTTTCCCGACGAGGCCAACGGTTAAATAATAGAGCGGCGACTGCGGGTCCGCAAATTGTTTGTGTTCAATCTTGGTCTCTGTGTCTGCCGTCAGGCCTTCTGTGGTGGAGGACGACCTCAAGAGGCTGTTTGCCAGCTCAGGAGCCACAGTGAAGGCCTTCAAGTTCTTTCAGTAAGTTTCAAATGACAACACATGGATTTGATTAAGTGTATTTTTCTCCACGATCTGGCTCTTGCTCACTGTGTTTGTGGCCTTGCAGCCACTTGCGCACGGAAGCCGGTCAGTTTAGCTCGAAAGAAGAAGTGTAACGGTTTTAAAATCTGTTTGTTTTTTCTAGAAAAGACCGCAAGATGGCCCTGATCCAGATGGCCACAGTGGAGGAGGCCATCGAGTCCTTGATTGAGTTCCACAACCACGACCTGGGAGAGAACCACCACCTTCGAGTGTCCTTCTCCAAGTCCACCATCTGAGTGCCTGCTCCAGCTCCAGCTCCACCCCAGGTCTCGGCCACCCCGACGCTTCGCAGTGGAATTGGAAACCACAACTTCTTTTTATGGCGACAAATCTCTGCAGAATGTTTCTACCCCCCCTCCCCCTCCCGACCTAAAGCTCCCCGCCGCTCAGCAGTCACAGCCATCGATTCTGTATGTGGAGTTTTCATTTGGCAGTCCAAGGCACCAAATTATAACAGAAAGGGCCACTATTGTCTCATTTTTGGATTTGCCTCCCCCTGGTTTAAATTGGCCGTGCTAGCGAGCGCAGCACCGCTGGACTCTGTGCCCTTTTTTTTTTTTTTTTTTTTTTTTGTCCCCCCTTTTTTACTCAGCGAGTTGCGTTCAACTACTTCCCACCTTCATTAGCAAGTGCAACAGGCGGCGTTAACAACAAGGACCCGACGGTTAATTAAACTTTCTAATTAACTCCCCGCTTGTAGCCATTCAGGGTGGTTTCACAGAACCTCAACCCTTTATAATTTGTTGTTTTAATTCCAAGATTTTAAGCGGGCTGTAGAAGAGGAGGAGGAGGAGGAGGAGGGGGGAGCAACATTCTGCAGAGAAACACGAGGAACTGGGGGATTTGCTAGGAGGCCACCTGATGAACTGTCACTTTAGACCAAATCATGCGAGATAACCTTCACCGTGGACGTTTGCTCATGTGGAATTGTATCTACGCCAGACACACTTCAGCATTCCTTTTACTTATAATCGTTGCGTGAATATATCCGTGTGTTTGATGTTTTGCCTCTCTTTTTTTTTCTTCTCCTTCCTTTAAATTCCACTTTTGATCCTGTTTGGCCAGTCAGAAACAGTTTGAGACAAAAAGGACTTTTTTTTTCTGCAAAGGGGGTGGGGGGTTGCTCTCAGACCACCCAGCAGTTTATTCCTCTGTTAGCCGCGTTCCTCTGTTTTTTCCTTACTCGCTAGCCACCCGGGTTTTTTTTTTGGTCTGGTTTTTTTGCTTCAGGGGATCAATACCACTATCTGAAGTCGTTCAATCAGGAGCCGTTTCTCCGACTATCTTCTGGCTACAAATCTGTGCCTTATTTTCGCGCCCCACCAGGTTGCCTGAGGCCAGGCTTCATTCAGACAAGACGCGGTTCTCGAAAAATGCCTCTTTTTTTTTTCTTTTTTTTTGTCCCCCCCGCCCACATTCCCCTTTTTTTTTGTGATATGTTACCAGCGTTGTTCAAATAAGGGGGGAGTGGCTTATTTAATCTTGTGTCTCATCTTTACACACGCACACAATGTTAATCCAAGGATTTATATGCATATATTCCCACGATATATATGTAGAAAATATGAATGTAAGTCAGTTAGATGCCTAATATTTTTTTTCTTCTTTTGTTCTTCTTTCGCTAGGTGACATAGCTGTTAGGTGTTTAGCGGCGGCGGGCACGTTTCCGGCCTCCCTGCCCAGTAATCCTCCTTCACCTCTGTTTAGTCCTTGACTCGTCTGTGTTTTTGGGGCCTCATTTAACCACATTATGTTAATCTGTTTGCGGGGAAACGCGTTATCGCCTTCATTTACGTATATATATCTTTTTTTATTCGCGTTAGCAATTGTACTTTGTATCACCACATTGGAACAGCTGAACCGATAGCTCGAGCAGCGGCAGCTGGGTGCGACGATCGCAGTGCCTTGACGCGACGATGCTTTTTCCCACCGCCTCGGTCACTTGGATTTGTTTACCTCCCGGTCGGGTGCTGAGCCGTGCCTTTCCGCTTCTCTGTTCAGGTGTCGCCGCCTGCAAGAAGGAAGCTCGGAGGCATTTTGCATTTGAAAAAAAAAAATAATAATAAATCTGAGGCTGTCTTTAAAAAAAAAAAAAAAAAAGAAAGAAGAGGAAAACCCCAGTATATATATATCTATATTTTCTTAAATTTCAAATTCAGGAAGAAAAAACACAATAGCAGGGTGAGACAGAGCTCAGCCCTTCACTGTCTGTTGGGACTTTTTTTGTTCTGTCAACGCCACAGTCAGGTTCCTCTGTGCACTTTTCCTCACCAGGCTGCCACCATCACTCTGAAGTCTTAAATGTCGTCACATTCCTGCACGCCGCTCAGGCAGGCGCCAGTTTCCGTAGCCTCGACTGACACTGTAGTTTCGGACCCGACTCAGATCTTCTCTCTCACTTTCTATTTTTGTAAATTTGGAAAAAAAACAAAAAAAAAACAAGAGATAATGATTATGCATGATTTAACAAAGCTTCATGTAGCTGCAGACGGTTATTTTTTTCTTTATTTCTTCTTTTTTTGCTGTTTAAAGGACCAAAGTATCTTCTACTCCCTGCTGTTTTGTAGTGTTGTGATATCTTAAAGGTATTTGTCAGTTGTTTTTTTTTTTCCTTGGGGTGCGCCAGGCTTCTGCTTGTGTTTTCCAGATGCCTTACACAGATGTCGCACGATGTCGAAACGTCTGTTTCCAACTTATACTGTATCCGTGTTTTGTGTTTGAATTGAACCCAAGAGCCTTCTTTGCTAGAGATTCATTTAGAACGAGAACTCGTGGAACCGCAGTCTCAGCCGTGACTGTTGAAGTTTATATGCCTTTTGATTTATTTTTTTCCCCTCCCCGTTTGTCAAAAGCTTTTAATTTCCTCTTTTTATACGCGGGGGCGGGGCTGGGGTTCGTTGTACGAAGCGGGGGGTGGGCGGGCGGGGACAATGGTTGTACATATTCATGTTTTTGTACCACAGAATCCGTTTGGATTATATCAACTTTACGTTCAAAACATGTATATTTTGATAAGACATTATAGATCCTATATCCCTCGACGGAGCCTTTGGGGGAGGGGGGTTAAAGAGAAAAAAAAAACCAGAAAAGACAAAAAAGCTTTTTTTGAAACACAAAAACATTAAACCTATCTGAACACAGCCGTGTGTCTGTATGTGCCCCGCTCCTCCACCCACCCCCCAACCCCTCCTTTTGCCATTCTGTTCTTGCATCTTCTGCTGCCTTCAATAAATCTTTAGTTTGTTCCTTCTTTCATCTGGCCTCAGTTGTTTTCAGTCTGTTCTCTTCTGTCCTGTGAAACTCGCTGCTCTCTCAGAGGTTTTTTTTTTTTTTTTTTTTTAAACATCTTATAACATTTTCTGGATTTCTCATCCTGTTCACTGCTGGTGGGGGTCCAGATCCTTTTTTCCCCTTAAATTTAGTTAAACCCTGTTTTCTCTCCCAGCTTTGCACTCCTCCTCCTCCATCTTAAAAAATAAATAAATAAAAGAAATTGACGGCCGATCTGGGCCGGCCGCTATCTGTCCCCACCACCGAAGGCCTATACAACAATGTCACGCCTTAATTAGATATGCAGCGCTGGACACTGGAGGTATTCAGTGATTCTGAACACTCCCTCGTCCGAGCAGCTAAGCTCTGACCTTTCCGGCCGTCCGCAGGTCTGTCTCCCGTCTCATCGGAGAGGATCGGGGTTGCCGCGGTAACCGACCTCGCATCTCGCAAGATGAATAATTAAGTCCAAAGACGAGCGCGTCTATTAATCACATCTGGCAGTCGTGTTTATCGGCCGGGGTAGGGAGGATGCGGGAGGACGCGGGTCAAGAGTCCTCCCGTACCCTCCTGCGGCCACTGGGGGGAGTTGTTGCTCTCCGCTGAGAGCAGAAGGCGGCCGAGCAGAGGTGACTTTACCTGCCACTCACGCAATGTCAATAGTCAGTGGCTTAATCTCGAGTGCTTCCACAGGCTTTCTGGCAAGTCTCCCGCTTTTTTCCCCCCTCCTCTTTTCTTTCGCTCCCTCCTTTCTTCGACTTCCTTACAGAGAGCGGTGAGCAGGATTAACCTGAGATCTTCGCTGCCTTTTGAGCCACACGACAAGTGAGGAGGGGAAAGGAGAAACAGAATCCAGCGGTGCCCACCTCCTCCTATTTGTGACTTTAGAGGAGCTTGCCATTTAAAAAAAAAAAAAAAGAAATCCTAATACAATCCCCACACTCTGAGGCGTGCAGACTGGTGAGTATAGTGTGCTACATTTTGTGTGCAAATCCCAGCCTTCTGGCATCACTTTGCATAAATGCATGTGCGAAGATCTGAAGCGGACATCTCAACCCTGTGCACGCCGAATAAAGGCTGCACTTGGGTTGAAAGGCACCCCCACCACCACCACCATCACCAATGACAAATGTCAATACCCTTTAATTAACACCCTCGTCCAGGCTGGAAAAGGCAAAGGAGGTCTGGTGCATGGCCCTCAGATGCAGCCGTGATACCACGGAGGCTTGTTTACTTGCAGCAGCGCTGCTGAATCTCGCTGTAGCAGGAGTAATTTGGAGCAGGGGTGAGACGGCACTCTGGCTGGAATACGCACCGCCACTGCGCTGCAAAAAAAGAAAAGAAAAAAAGATTGCGTAATACGGGGAGGGAGGGGGGGAGAATGAGGAGAAGTGAGATGATCCAAGAAGATGTGTGATGTGGCGAGGTTATCGACTCCTGGAAGCAACGCGTCGAGATCTCTTTTAATTTAGTTTTTGTAAAAGGCAAGAAGTCGGGAACTGTGTCAGTGGCGAAGAGCGAAGCACTTTACTTTCCCCACGACTCGCTCTGAACTTGAAATCGTATGACACCCAAGAAGTGGAAAAAAACCCAACACAAAGCTGCATGTAGAACACGCTCGGTGGCAACATCCAAAACATTAAACGTCACCCCAGTTCGTATAGCGGCCCTGTGTGTGTGTATGGTGACACACACACACACACACATACACAGAGGCCTGGAGGTGATCCGGCAGCTAAATGGAACCATGCGGTCGTTGGGTGGGCGGGTGGGTGGGTGAGGGTCCCGCCACATCTGGCAGCATTTATTTACATTAGTACCGCAGCCTCTAATCAAGCAAATACTGGCACACGGCGACGGACTCCCACACAACTGCAAATCAAGCAGAGACTGGGTTTTGGTCATTTGGGGGGGGGGTTAAACGGTCTAAAGAGTCTCCCTGCTCGGTTTATAATTTGTCATGATCTTTCCCGCCATCACCACTGAGCACTCTGTGTGTGGAATCAACAGCGTGAAAGTGGATACACTTGCCTGATTTTGTGTTTTGTTTTTTTCTTTTTTTGATCTGGAGCAGGAGCAGGGAGCGACCTCATGTGTTTAGAATTTATGTCCCTCGTGGAGTTTAACTGCGTTGCAATCAGACCTGAGCTAGCTAAACGCCAGCGTTTAATGCCTCCTTTTTCATTTTTTTAAGAAGGCGCTTCTACTCGTATGCGCAATCATTTAGATTTAAGGTCTCCATAGTGGCCTTGTGTGTGTGTGTGTGTGTGTGTGTGTGTGTGTGTGTGTGTGTGTGTGTGTGTGTGTGTGTGTGTGTGTGTGTGTGTGTGTGTGTGTGTGTGTGTGTGTCCACATCCAGCACCAGCGAAATGGACTTTGGCCTGTTGTGTCTACCCTTTAAAAAAAAAAAAAAAAAAAAAAAAAAAATCCACCTGTTTACATATGCACGCCTCAGACAGCTGTTGAATAATTCATCCTGAGAGGGCGGACGACATGCAGCTGTATTTGGGTTATGGGGAGGCGGGTGGGAGGGTGGTGGTGGGTCGGGGGGGAAATGGGGGGGGGGGCACCGGTTCTCTTCCCTGTGTGCCTGGGTTCGTGCAACAGCCAAAAAAGAAATCCAGGCGTCACTTTACAGGCAGAACAAGGCAATGGCGGAAAAGAAAGTAGGACACTTTGCGTAACAGATCCAAGGGAGAGGCACAAATAAGAAGTGAGAGATGAAGCTGCAGAAACGCTGGCTTCCAAATTATAACGCTGGAAGGAGCGAGGCGTTTTTTCTTCTCCCGCCTCTTTTATTTTTTAACTTTTTTTTTTGGAAAGTTTCCCCTTTGATGTGCGTAACCTGGGCGCTGATAGGCTGTTGAAACAGCGCCCTGCACCGGGTTTGAAGATTGTTTCACAGCATGCAAATGAAGTTTGCCGTAATTTGTTTGTTTGATGCCATTCCAACCCTCCTCCTCGTCTTCCGCCTCCTCTTCCTCCTCCTCCGGCCAGAATCGGCTGCAAGGAGGATCGATCGACTCCTGACTCATCGGAACGTCTTCAAAGGTTCCGAATTCTGCGAAAATGCACCCAAAGCCGGTGCTTGCCAGCGATAAGACGCTGGCCCGTGGCTCCAGTCTGCGGCTGCAGCGTCGAGCAGCGAGTTCTGAATTCCATGGGAGTGAGCAGACAGCACAGCTTCCCACAGCCCGCGAAAAAAAAAAACCCCGCCAACGCATCCGTCGTCGCCGTCTGAGGAGCAAAAACAACTTTTATATTTCAATCAGAAATGAGGCGGCTGGGGCTGCGTTCAGACTGCAGGCGAATCTGATTACAATCAGATTATTTTTCAAATGCCATTTTTAGGGCTGACTGTCCACACTGTTTTGTTTTTTTTTAGCGAGTGTCCAAATGGGATCTGGCTCTGTTCAGACTGGGCCCCATCATTGAACCATCTGACAGGTTGCTGCAGCAACGACGTCGAAGCGGAGGCGTCGTCCAGCGCGTGTAGTGTGTGACGTCATGTCATTGCGACGGCGGCAAAAACTGAATGGACTTGTTGCGATCCACGCCCTGGAGCTTGGCTTGAATGGAGCTGCAGTATCTCCCCACAGACTGATGAGCCAATGAGTTTCCTCCTCTGTCCAGGGACTGCTGATTTCCTACTTCTTCTGTCTGCTCCATTACATTACAGCTCCGCACCTGGAATGGCGCTCTCTGGTCTGGTGCGTTGAGTCTTGCGTTGAAACTACCTCCCGAAAGTTGCTTCGATCCGTTTTGGAAAAATCGGATTGCATGTGATTTGCGACTGTTCAGACTACCAAAGAGCCATCCAGTTTCAATCTGGATGGGCTAAAAATCGGATTTTGGCTGGCGGTCTGAACTACGGCCCATATGCTGCCGTGCCGGACTCCTCTGTGGTGTCCGGTAGAGAGCAGCTGACTGCGGAAAGCCACTGGACCCTTAAAGTCCCACTTAATGAAAATTGACTTCCTTATTATATGTGCCTTGTTTGCCTGAATCCCCACCTACACACTCACACACACACACAAATGAGAAGATGCCACCCTTCTTTGCTTTGTGGAACACGCAGATCTTGCCGTTTGTGATGTCACAACGTGCGCAGCTGAAACTGATGCTTTGTGGACGGTCCAACAGAGCATAAACATTCAGCTGGAAGATAAACCTGCTGTAAACAGAGAGCTAAGTACTCCGCTGTTGGGTTTGGGTTTTTTTTTTTGCGGCCATCTGCAGTGTCTCCTTGCACAAGTAATCATGCAAGTCTGGGGTGGAAAAACAACAGATGTGAGAACTGCATATGGCGTTAGGACCTCCTGATGCACAGGAGAAAACGGGGGGGCGGGGGGAAGGGGAGTGCACGCAAACAGGACGGCCTCGTCCGCAGCCTCCGCTTGCCCTTTGGGCCAAATGGACGCTGATGGAAAATGACTCCAGCCGTCCAGTGATCCATCAGAAGCACTGGTCCCCTCCCTCATCCATCAGGCTGCGGCTTTCAAACAAGCGTGGAGGGTGGGGTGGGGGGTGGGGTAGTGAGTGGGGTGGGGGGTTCAGTCAAACAGATGGCCGTAGAGGTGATTAATAACAAGTAAACAAGCACAAACAGAACAATCTAATAAACGTTTTCCAGGTGCCCCCCCCCCCCGCCCCCCCACCCAGCAGCGTGCGCAGAACCCCGGCAATCTTTCATCTTAATCCGCCGGTTTTGCGGACCCCCCCTTCCACCCCGGCACCACCACCACCTCCACCCCCGGAGCAAGTCCCGTTTCATCTCGCTGCGCATGAAGAAGCAGAGGGGAGGAGGAGGAGGAGGAGGAGGAGGAGGAGGCTCGGTTAACTCGAAATGCTGTTTATGCGAGTTGAGACTTTGTTTTTTTCTTTTTTTTTTCTATAACACTGTACATCCGCGGACGCAGTGAGTCAGAGCCGCGGTTGCCTGCCGGAGTCTCCCACAGGGTGACTCAAGCCCCGCCCGCTCGGAAAGAGAGCGCGGAGACGCCGGTGAAGGCAGACGGCCAGTGGCGGCGTCGGTAGGTTCACTCAGACCGACTGTGGCGCTGCGAGGAGCGGAGGCAGCCAGCGGTGCGCGGCGGCACTCAGGTTTTGGAGACCCAAGCGCAGCCATCGCCGTTCAGAAACACCCCCGGACCTGTGTTTGAGCGTGTGTTTGTTTGAGTGTGCGTGTGAGTGGTTGTGACGCACAAACCAGGACCGGGACTCTGGTCTTTGGAGACAAGCAAGAGGAGGAGGAGGAGGAGGAGGAGGAGGGACCGCCAAGTTGGGAGATGCTGTGAGTGCGCGCAAGGAAGGATGCTCGCCGTCCCCCAGTTGTTGTGGTTGTTGCTATTGTTTGTGTTATTCCGCCACAAGTTTGGACATAGCAGCAGCAGCTGTGTGTTTCCGTCTGGACACAATTAGAAAACGGACGTTTTGGGTTTTTTTTTTTTTTTCCCGGC
This sequence comes from Nelusetta ayraudi, assembly GCF_046127955.1. NCBI lineage: Eukaryota > Metazoa > Chordata > Actinopteri > Tetraodontiformes > Monacanthidae > Nelusetta > Nelusetta ayraudi. Next base: position 128,284 of record NW_027466065.1, read on the forward strand.
GTGTGTTCCCCCCCTCCCCTTTATTCTTCTTCAGTGGGGAGGACAGGAGCGAGACACGGCCACGCGCCACAGCGCGTGCGAACCAAATATGACGGCCGATTTTGGCGCTGTCGCGCGACGGGCGCCGACTGTGCGGCCGCGCAGCCGGTAGAACCGCCGAACCTCGGCCCGCGAAACCCTGCCGCAGGAGCCCTGAGCGGGAAGCGCGCGACCCCGCCGTTTGAGCGGGTGAATGGGAGAAAACTTTGAGAGCTTCGGCCGGAGACGCACTTGTAAATAACTGCCAGCACCCCGCGTGCCCTCCTCTCTCCCGCAGCTTCTCCGTACTTTCAAAGAAGCGCGTGGCCGCCGTTCAGCATGACTTGAAGCAGCGCGTGGAGGTGAGGAGGAGAAAAAAAAAAAAAAGAGAAAAGGGGGGGTTCTTCCATCAACCGGAACTAGATTCAAACGATCCAGAGCTGGGTTGTTTTTTTTTGGAGGGTTTTTCTTTTTCTTCTTCTTGTGTTTCTCTCGCCGCCAAAGAGACGGACGTTCGGCCACCCGGAAAGGATTTCTTCTTCTTCCAGCAGCTGCAGCGAGTCTGAGGCCGGTGTGTGATTTGACTGACGGACACTTGGGGCTCGCCCACCTCCCCCCCACTCCCCCCACGCTTCCACACTTTCACGCGCGCGCGCGCGCGCACACACACCTGGACGCCTTGTGATGTTGTGCCAGCTCGGGCAGAGGTGCGCGATGGAGGTGCTGCTGCTCGCCATCCTGTCCTGGGTCTCCGTGTGGGCAGAGGAGAAGATCATCTTCGACCGGCACGCCGTCTACTGGAACAGCTCCAACCCCAAGTGAGTTCAAGTGTGTGTGTGTGTGTGTGTGTGTGTGTGTGTGTGTGTGTGTGTGTGTACAGCCACCTGCCTCGGCTTGCCGTGCTAAAGCCAGCGGACTGAGCTGAACATGCTGTCTGGACGGTTGCCTTGCTGGTTTGTTTTTGTTTTGTTTGTTCTGTTTGCTTGTCTTGGTTCAGTAGGAGAACATTTAGCTCTCCGTTTTGGACTAGGAGGATATGAGAACCAGCACGGGTGCAAATAAAAGTGTGTGTGTGTGTGTGTGTGTGTGTGTGTGTGTGTGTGTGTGTGTGTGTGTGTGTGTGTGTGTGTGTGTGTGATGCATATGCTGTTTCGATGCACACGGAAGCTGTTTTTTTCGGGGTCTCAGACAATGAGGGCACCCTGCCTCCCCCCCTCTCCCCCACCTTCCTCTCTGTCTGGAGAACCAGCCGCCTCACTCTCTCTCTCTCTCTCTCTCGTCGCTCTCTCACTGACACACACACACACACGCACACACCTCTCTCATGGCTAATTTAAACAACCCTCTCCCCTGTAAACACAAGTGTGCGTGATTGCCCTGCAACTTGTGCACCGACCGAAAAAGGAAAGAAAAAGAAAATCTAAACGCACTTTGACAAAAGAGGAAAATCCCAGCGTGCACGCGCAAAACAGACGTGCACGTGCACATGCACAAACAAAAACAAAAAAAACACAAAAAAAATACTGTGCACGGACGTCGGTTGTCTCTCATTGACATGGGGCAGAGCGCACTGGGCCCGTCTGTCTAATGGTTTGTGACAACCTGGCTACTTTCTCTCCTCTCTCTCCTCCTCCTCCTCCTCTTTTCTTTCTCTCGCTCGCCCCCCCCCCCCCCTCCGCCTCTCTCTCTCTCCCCCTCGCTCTCTTTTTCTCTCCCAGGTAGATAAATAAACAGTGAAAGTGCTTCCTCTCGCTTGCTTATGGCTGAATTAGTCCTAACTAACAGGCTTGTCTCTCTTTCTGCATCAGCCAAGCGCGCGCCCGCACACACACGCTGAGACGCACACACACACACACACACGCTGGGACACACACAGCACACACACTGAGCTAACAGGCCCGCCGCCTCTGACTGCATCACTCTCCCACATAAGACTTCTCAAATATTTAACAGGCAAGGGGGAACATTTTCTCCCTTTCTCGCCGTCTCTCTCTGTCTTTTCCGACTTTGTTTCCCCGCTCCGTCTTTTGCAACACACACACACACACACACACACACACACACACTCAGAGAGAGAGAGAGAGAGAGTCAGGCAGACACACACACACCTACGCATTGCAAACGTCATCGGGTAAATTTAAGCTGTATATGGGGGAAGCGCATCAAAAATGCATTGCTGCCAAAGCAGAGGATCCAGACTGTGGAGCCCAGACGAGGTTTGGTTCCATCTCGGCGTTAGAGCCCAGCACTGCAGTCGCTCACGCTCGTCGTCGTCTTCTTCTTCTCCTGCTGCTGCTGCTGCTGCTGCTGCACACAACACTGTTGTTTCCAGCTTTAATCTGAACTCAATTCAAACTTTGCAGACCCCCCGGTCAAATCTAATGTGAAACCTTTTGGTGTTTTATTACAACTTTCCTCCCGCTGACCCAGTTCTTTGGGTCAGAGCACTGCAGCTCTCCAGTCATGTCTAATGATTGACTGTGATGAACACAGCGTCCATGACCCTGTTTGCAGCTGGGTCATGCATACAGTTTTTCTGCTTGGATTCGGGAATTTGTCTAATTGTAGTGGGTTTTTTTTTTTCTTCTTCTTCCCCGACTGAACTGTGTTGAACATGCTGATGTTATTCCGGTTTTCTGGAAGTTGGTTTTTGTTTGTTTTTTGTAAAACGCCACATCTGGAAAACCTTACAGCATCTGTTTAGAGAACAGTTGCAGCCATTTCGACGTGCACGCGGCCGCACGTGAACACGAGTTCTGGTGGCTACGACTTCTCTTCGTTCGCCATGGCAGAGGTTTAAGTTACTCATTCAACAATGTATTTTCTTCAATAAGGGCAAAACCCACAAAATTTATGGATGTTCTCTGCAGGTGATGCGATTTGCTCTTTTGTTGCACCTTCAGAATTTAGCAGGCAGCGTCAGGAAAACCCCCTGCGTGGGCAACTTGATTTCGGGGATTTTAGGAGACGATTTTCCTCAAAACCCCTTTTTCAAAGTTGCTTCAAACAATCTCTGCTTTTGTCTCGCTGCTTTGAAAATCTTTTCTTGTCCTGTTTTCGTCATTAAGAGTGCGGACTTCCCCTTTCAAGCCCAATTTAGCTCGTGGCTCACTGAACTGTTTCGCCTCTGCGAAAAGGGGGGAGATTTCTTCCCTCCTGGTTGCAGTCGGTCCAAGTTCATCGGCCGGCCAGAAGCTCGTCTTCGCGAAGCTTTTTTTGGTCCGCCGTGCTGTCATGTTGTGCTAATATTGGTGAAGAAATGAGCTTTATGTGTTGAGGGAGAGGTGCCATTGTGCTGGCAGCTTCTTCAAAGAAAAGAAAAAACGTTGACAAAGCTTTTGTTAAGTGTGTGTGTGTGTGTGTGTGTGTGTGTGTGTGTGTGTGCGCGCGCGTGCACGACTTGTGCCATTTTGGGGGATTGAAACGGCTCTGAATCTTGCACGAATCTCCACATTGTCCTAAAATGAACTCCGCGAGTCCGCGCACTATGTTGGAATGCATTTTTTTTTACGTAAAAAAAAAAAAACGTAACGTAAAAAAACGTGAAACGTAAAAAAGAAAAAAAAAAAAAAAAAAAAAGTCCTTTGCAGATGTCTGACGTAAGGCCCCTTTAAGAGCCGCGCTTCCCCCTGCGGACGCGGGCTCGTTTGCGCCGCGTTTCCCCCTCTGCAGGTGGTGGTTTAATTTAATTGCCTCAATTAATGTTTGTCTTCTTTAACCTCGCTCGGGCTTCGCTCCGCTTTGCTCTCATGAGCCTTTGTGGGATTAATCACCCATCACACTGACGTGCTGTAATTGTTTCTTCTTCTTTTTTCTGTTTTTTTTTTCTCTCTTCGTGAACCCGCTAATTAATTTGCGGCGACTGTACCTCGGCCAGGTCCGTTTAGGATTTACGTCGACGTCAGGCTCACCCTGATCTGTTTGAGTAAATAAAAGCCGACCGGTGGAATATTCCAACAGAGGGGGGGGGGGGGGGCGCGTGTTAGATGTTAGCCAAAGCCGCCCCCCATCCCTCCCCCCCTTCTTTTTTTGCAGCTCTGGCTCTCAGCCGCTGCATCTCTTTCAAGGTCTCGCTAAATAATAGAAAATGTATGAGATTATCCAATTCAAACAGATCCAAACCCTCTGTTTTTTGGGGGGGTTTTTTTCGTCTTTTTTTTTTTGTGCGTGGTCACGGCCGGGCACACGGCGCCGCTCCTAGCGCCGTCCATCCGCGCAAGCTAACAGGAGTGGCGTAAAAAAGAAATGCGGGTAAATCGCGACCCGGGAGATGGAAAATTCGAAGGGGAAAAAAAAATGGAGAAAAAAAAAGCTGGAAATCTCCCAAAAAGAGCCGCATAAAAGGATTTATGCCACATGCATGAAGGAGTACGGCAGGAGAAAAAGGCGCATGCGCGCACGCTGGCGCTGGCTAGATTTAGGTCACAAACTCACACTCACATACGCAGAATCACACACAGAACGGTTGCCGATTGAGGAGGTTGGGCTGCTGCAAATTTTCTATTTATTCACCGATACACACACACACACACTTGGCGGTAAGTGGCCAAGTGTGGAGTAAAAAAAATTCTATCCTTTTTGTCCTCCTTCTTACACACACACACACACACACACACACACACACACACGCTGAGCCCCCTTCTGGTTGCCAGGCCCATATTATAAAGCTTGCAGGTGAGGTGGCTTTGTTCACCCCGAGCAGCTAATGTGCTCAGAGCAGTGGGCTCTTTCCTTCACACCCGCGCACACACACACACACACACGCACACACGCACACACACTGTGGCTCAATGGTCCAGAAGGAGCACCTTATCTAATCCCGCGGTTTATCCTTCAAAAGACTTTCTTTCCTTCTCTGTCTTTGTTCTCGCTCTTCATCTCGGTGTCTTTGAGGAACTCCATGTCAGTGAGAAGCGCCCGCCGGTCCACGACACTCTACGGGACAGAATCTCCTTGGAGACACACACACACACACACACACACACACACACACACACACACACACACATCCTTTCAGTCCGAGGCGTCTTGCGTGGAGCACTCTTGCACAAACTTTCAACTGTTCTGTGTGCACACACACACACACACACACACACTCACACACACACACACACACACACACACACACACACACAGTCTCTGTCTGGCTATCGTGTCCCCTGTGGCACTCAGTGATATGAGTTGTCACTAGCACAACCTCAGCCTCGCTACACACACACACAAACACACACATGCACGTACACACACACACACACACACACACACACACACAGATTTGCATCCAATTTACATGGAGACTTGTAGTCACCTCGCCGCTCAGTTCCTGACAGTTTGTCAGACTCCAACCTGCCCCTGGGTTGAATCCATCTTCTACCACCGCCACCCTCTCCACCTTCTCCGTCTCCCCCCTCCGCTCCCCACCCACCCCTCCTTCTCCATCACCCCCCCCCCCCCGGGATGTGCTCTGCATGTTTTTCCCTCCTCGTGCTGGACCCTTCGCAGGCAGCAGTCGCCCCCCCGGGGGGATGGGGGGGTGGGGGTGGTGATGGGTGTTTGCAGCTTCTATCTGTGCGTACACGCCTGTAGCCGCGCCGCATCGCGAGCTTCCCCTCGTCTGCTGCGGGAAGGCTTGCGAGCGGCAGGAGTCACGACGGCGGCCCTCGTCGCGGAGGTGATACGTGCCGCCGGGCTCGGCGGGAGGAGTCGCCCTTGCATAACAAGATCCGGCGCGGCCGGTCTTAGTCATCAGCACATTTTCAATATAATGATTGGGCAGACGGGCGGGAGGAAGAGGTTATTAAATATTTACGGGTGAGAGGCTGGGAGAGGCTGTCTGCTGCCATTTAAAGTGCAGCGTCGGATCCTTTAATTAACCATTCCAAAACACAAGACAAAACTCTTTGATGGCTTGGCTCCTTGGCTCGGGTTCAGGGTGCGACAGACGAGCAAGCGGCAAACCCCAGCGAGGAAGTGAACAGCGCAGCAACGATAATTTGAAATGTTTTACGTCCGTCTGTCTGAGAGACGGATCGATGCGAAAGTGAAGGAGCGACGTTTTGTTGTCGGCGCCTCCGTCTCGGCTCGTTGCGACAATCTTTGAGCCGTTTGTTTCCGAGTTCATTTGCTTTTGCCGCAGAGCGTCGTAATAAGGGAACCCCGGGGACGCGTCGCCGCACTCGCGCCGGGGGAAAAAAGCCGACTTACTCCCGTACAAATGAGATATTGATTCCGAAAAGTTTGGGCCGTCTCCAGTAGAAAGTGTTTCAACTCGCTCTCGGCGTTGCGTTTGTTGGATTTCCAGAGAGCCTTTTAATGCACACTTTGAAGAACGTGGCTTTAGAAAAATCCGAGGAAAGAGCGAAATTTGAAGGGGGGGGGGGAGGAAGCCTCCCTCTCGCTCTTTTCCTTTGGCTGCGTGCTAAAACAGAGAGAGAGAGAGACGTCGTCTTAGCTCGTACAAGCCCCGAAATGTCTTCTTCTTTTTTTTTTTCCTTTCAGCGGCGTGTGCCATATGAAACAGGAAGTTGCGCTGCTCGCCGGGGTTAACTCAGGCCGCTCGGCTCATCGCCGCTGGCAGCAAACCCCCGAGTCAGAAAACTCCAGCGTCAGCACGTGTAATAATTAGCCGTGCAAATCTGTGTCAGATTGAGAAAACGTCTCCCCGACCCGGTGATTTTTTTTCCTCCACTTCTCCGTGGCAGCGGTTCGCTCCTTTTTACTGTAGGATTATGGATTTTATTCTTCCTGTTATTAAGGCGCTGGCTTAGAATCATAATCCTTGTCTTAGAAATGATTTCTCTTTCAAAGTAGAGTTTTGAGGAGAAGACGACCAAGGCGGGGGAAAAAAAACAAAAAACAAAAACATCCTCAGGCAGAGTGAATAAAATCACACCTTTCCTTCCACCCCTCCACCCCTCACTACCACAACCCAACAACCAAAGTTTCTTCAACACCAGATTTTTCTTTCTTTCTCCCTCCTCTGTAATCCTGCCCTGGGAGTGTGTGAACGCACTTGGAAATCTCGCCGCTTGATCTGCCCATGGGAGTGTAACAGTGTGTTCAGTGTGTCGGCAACCTGAATCCGAGGTGCAGTGCCAAGTGTTTACTTTGACACACACTCACACACACACACACAACACGTTTGATTGTTCACACGGAGGTTCAAAGCGTGACGTTGCTGCTGCTGCTGCTGCTGCTGCTGCTGCTGCTGCTGCTGCTGCTGCTGCTACTGCTGCTGCTGCTGCTACCTTCCGCTAACAAGGCTTGTTGATGGTTAACGAGTGCGGCGGTGACGCGGCTGATGATGTAAGGGCTCGGAAACAACCTGGGGAGATCCCAGGAGTTTTTTTTTCCTCTCTTCCTCTCTCGCTCGCTCTCTCTCTCTCTCTCTCTATCGCCGGGAAGAATGAAAAGAGCGCGGTGGACAAACGGTCGGGGAGATCTGGAAGGAGTCAGAGAGGCCGACAGACGGTATGAAAGAACGGAAAGCATGAATAAGAGGGGACAAAATGGAGAGATACCAGCCCGGAATATGAAAGATGCCAAGGGTGCGTTCAATGCATAGGGAACACAATGGGCAATTGTCATTCCTGCTCCGTGCCGGCTTCGGCTCCCCTCCCCTCCGGTGCTTCTCCTCAGGTCCCGGCAGGGCGCGCTGATTGTGTGAGCGGCACAGGGAAAAAAAGAGAGAGAGAAAAAAAAAAGCCGGAGATGAAGACGAAGAAGAATAGGAATTCTTTTCAGTTTGTGTCTCACCCCTGATATTCTGATGGGACTGCGGCGGCGGCGGCGGCTCGAGCTCTCGCACAAGACCAGCTGGAGGCAGATAATAACACGGGCGGCGCTGCCGGGACACGACTCGGACCGAGAGAAAGAGAAAGACAGAGGAGTCGAGAGGAAAATAGATGCACTTGAAGGATTAGGGACACTGGTGTTTTATGTTGTTGATGTTGTTGTTGCTTCTCAGGGAAGAAAAACAAGTTGAGTTTGTGTCGCAGTGGCGCTACAGCGGCGGACTGTGAACGCCTGGATGGTCCCTGCAGGGGGCCGCAGGTCGACCTTGAGCGCAGGGGCCTCAACACAAGGCTTCAGCAACTCGAGCAAAGGGCCGACTTTCCATCATCGGAAAAACCGTCACCTCGTATTTTTTTTATTCGGAAACAACGAGATTATTCTCTCCTCGCCAGGCGGCTAAATGGCATTTTGTGTGCGTGCGCGACAGCCGCGACGACAACAACAAGAAATATTTCTCATCTTCATCCAAATGCGATGCGGGGAGAGAGAGAGAGCGGTAGATCCCCGGTAGACTTTCAAACAGTGGGAGTGGAAAGTCAAACAAAAGAAGCAACGAGTGAGAGTCATTTGCATTGTAATCCGTCGGACGAGGGAGCGAGGAAGAATAAAATCAAATCATCTAAATCCCATTCAGCCCGGGCGGATGATGCCCGGCTGCCTCGCTTTTCATGGGTGAGGGGGTAGATGGGGGGGGGGGGGGGGGGTGAAGGAGGGGGTGCGGCTGAGGAAACGCTAATGGGGGGAAAATAACAAGGCGGATGTCCGTCGCCTCTTCGTTCCTGATTCCTCCCTGAGTTTGTCCGTGTGTGGCTCTTTAATTTATTATTATTGATCTATTTTTTTCCCCTTCCGCACGTGCAGGTTTTATGCCCTCTGACCTGCCAAATAATAATCCTAACCCCCCCTCCCCACGGGGAGCCTAATCCTGAGCTAATTCAAAGTGTGACTCAGAGAGCTTCGCATCCAAAAAAAAAGAAAAAAAAAAAAAAATGGAAATGAGAAAATTCCCCGGGCCTCTTGCCTTGACGCGCCCTGCCAGACAGGGTCGGACGCCACCAGGAGGCGATGATGTGGATCACTGTGACGCCACGAAGGTGATAGCGATGATGGAAGCGCGCAGCCGCCGGTGCTAATGGCGCGCCGGGGGTTTGGCTCGCACTTCCCGGGGCCGGGACGCGTCTCCTCCATCTGCACTCAGACGCAGTAAACACATAAATTAGATGCGGGATGGCGTTCGGCACAGTGCAGCGGTAATAGTTCACGCGGCGCCGCCAAGGGTACGGACAGCCTGAGGGACGGAGGGCGGCTTCTTTTCTTTTCTTCTCTTTAGCCATTTGCATTTTTTATTTTTTTTTGTTTTTTGGGAAGTTGCGAGGCCGCTCAGGAAGTGAGCGGAAAACAGTGGGGAAATACCAGAAGTTTCTTATTTTCCGTTTTATGGGGATACAATCGGCGACGGCGGCCGCGGCGCTAACGATGTTTGCGATGATGACACGGGTAATGGAAGCAGCGGGAGGCGTAATGGCAGCTGATTAAAATTTTGATGATTGGGGGTGGCGGGGAGGGGGGAGGAACGGGGGAGGAGGAGGTGAGGGCGGCGTCGACGGAGGAGGAGGAGGGCGAGGGCGAGGAGGAAGATTAGGAGGAGGAGGACGGCGGTCACGGCGCCGCTTCCACCCGCGTGATGTTGATTGTATCAACGCTAATGGCGGTGATGCAATAATGGCGGTGATTGCGGAGTGTTTACTCGGAGCGCCGGGCGCGTCGTCGCCTCATCAATAAGGATGACAAGTGAGGAAGAAACACCAAACAAGATGATTAAGCGGAGATAAATACTGGAATTGCGAGACGCGGCGTGCGGCGCTTTGCTACAGCGTGCGTGTGTGTTTGAGCGCACGCGGTTGCAATTTGCACGCGAGCGTCGTCGGAAGTGTCGACGTCAACAGTTTGCTCTTCGGAGCGCTGTGTTGCATACGCAAACTGGGTCAATAGTTGGCGTCCGATTGCGATCCCCGAGACATTTTGAGACTTTACAACTTTGTTGTCGGCAAAATTTGACGGAAGATGTGGGACGCGCGCGGAGCGAGCGCCTCATCGCAAATTTCACCGCCAACTCGAACCAAACTGCTCGGAAGAAAGCGAAATCTTGCGCTTGCGTAACGACGACAAGCCCTGACGGGAGGTTTCTTCAGAAAACATCTGCCGAAGGAGCTCCATGCATTATTCAGCCCATTAGAAAGCACAAAATCAGCTACATCTGGAAACGTGGAGGAGAAAGTGACCTTACAGCGCCCCCTGTGGAGCGTGCTGCTCTCTGGGTCCTTGTCGTGCCTTTTGGAGCCGTAGCCACAGGCCTTCCCGACACTGTCAGGGCTCAGCTCGATGCTAACGATAGCGCAGCTGCTGAAGCCCGAGCCTGATTATTAATTTACAGCATAACAGCTTTGTTTTGGTCAACATGCAGTGTAAAGGTAGAATATCGCATGTACATCAATCCATCTTCACTTCTTTACATTTCAGCCCAGGTGGCCTCCCCCCCCCGTTCCTTAAATCAGCATGTTTAGCCCTGTGTTGACAGCCTCCCACTGGTGGAGTGTGGAGACGCATCCGCAATAACTCCACAATTTGGCATTTCCCTGCGCCTCATTAAGTTTTAATAAACTGCAGGAACATTCCCCAGTCCCCGGCGAAGTGGCTGCTGTGGAAAGTTCCACAGTCGCGAGAGCGAAAAATAACATTTTGCATTTTGCACGCTGAGCTCGCATCTGACGAAAAGCTCAGCCCATCTCCCAGTTGCCTGTTTAAAAAGAAATGTGGAGCACGACTTGATGAAACCGAAGAAGAAAAATAACGCCTTCCAAAATTCCGAATTTCTCGAGAAAAATTCAAAGTTTTTCCCCTGCTTTCCTCCGCTCTGGGCCTCAGTGGAAAAGCCTCACCATCCATCTGCAGACAACAACACAATTAGCCCCCTGTTTACAGCCGTGTTGGGCCTCAACTCTCCTCATTCTTTGTTGGAGCTTTCGGACGACAGAAGCGGGGGGTGGTTTCAGAGGGGGTGGAACCAGGTGTTGTAGCTGGTCTTGCCCTCTGTGACGTCACAAAGGGCCGATTTCCAGAAGCCTTTGTTTTTCGCGCACATTTTTTTGGGAGAAGTCGGATACATTTGTTTTCAGCCGACGGTGGTAAAGTCAGTTTTGCGTCATACGGGACCTTGAAAGTGCGGCGTGTGGCAGCAGAACCAAACTCAAGCGCTGAGAGTCTGATGACCGGGCCGCTCGGTTTAAAGCTTTCCGTGAACGACGGCAACGATGGCGCTGATTGGTGCGTCGGCGGGTCTTTTGGTGGGGCGGCGAGGAAATTACCGCAAGCGGTGATTGCAGCGGAGCGACGGCGTCGATGTGAAAATAGCCGAGGTCAAAAAAAAGAAAAAGACTGATTAGTAATTGGCTTCAACCTTTGAAACGGCCACAGTGAGTCACCTCTGCTGTTCCGGCCCTGACCGTCGCCTGTAGCCACACACACACACACACACACACACACACACACACCCCTCGTCTCCTCGTCTCTCAACGAGGTTTTGAGGAGACAATCAGAACACTCCATTAACATTCTTCTTCTCTCATCTGTTGCCTCTCGATGGGAAATGAAGGACGAGTGAGAGATGTGAGAAAATTATTACCTCTTTTTCGGCGAGCGGAGGCTTCTCACGGAATGGAAGAGTGAAAATGAGGAGGCTTTTCTATTTTTTATTTTTTATTTTTTTCCCTGAATTTTTAATTTTTTTCTCTCCCCCACCGCGGGGCTGATGAGACGGCTCCGTCGGTCGAGGCGTCACCTCCGGCCCAGGCTGAGGCATTCCGTCAAAACCGAGCCAGAGATTATATTACCTCCACCTCTGACTTTCAGAGGGGTTTCCTGCGTGCGCATTTGGCTGCCAAGCATGTGTGTGTGTCTGTGTGTGTGTGTGTGTGTGTGTGTGTGTGTGTGTGTTTAGGTGTATCTCTCTCAAGTGTGTAAAGTGTGTTGGCTCCAGTGGGGAGGGAACAAGAAAAAAAAAAAAGATCTTTACACCGGTTTTGAAGAGCCTAATCAAAGGCTGGCAATTTTTTTCTTCTCCTCGCCTCTTGTGTACTTCTGAAGCAACTGCCGGCCTCCTCCTCCTCCTCCTCCTCCTCCCGCTCCACCTACCCCACCTCCAATTTTTTTCTTCCTCCCACCTTCTCTCATCCTTGATTACTGGAGGGGCAGCGGGGGGGCTCTGTTTCTCCGCCGGCCTCCTCCCCTCCTCCCCTTCGCCCCAAGACCCCCTCCGAATAAACACGAGCCTCTCTGCTGCCGCCGCCGCCGCTGCCGCTTCTGCTGCTGCACATTTTGATTTTTTTTATCATCCTAATGTGGGCGGCTGAGGTGAGGCGTCGTGCTGCCGCGTGTGTAGTCTAGTGTGGACGGGAAGTGACACGCACGTCATCTCGAGGAAAAAAGACGAAGAAGGAAAAAAAGGCCAGGATGAAGCCGAAGAGGGAAGAGGAGGACGGAAGAGACAGAAACGGCCGTGTATTTATAGAGTGGGGAAGGAAAAAAAAGACGGGAGGGGGAACGATTTTTTTTTTTTTTCGGGCTGCGAGGGAGGCTTCTGGTGCTTTTTTGAAAAGCGAGAGTGAGAGAGAAAAGAATCGAAGGGGGTCTCAGCTTTAACATCGGGACGGGGCTGCGTGAGGCTCTCAGCCGCCTTATCGTAACAAGATTAGTGTCGACGGTGACGGCAGGATGCGCTCTCAAGATTGCCAAAGAAAAGCAAAGGAAGAGTTGGGACGCTGATGGATGGATGGATGGAGGGGGAGATGGAGGTGCGTAGGGCAGGTTGCGTCGCGGTGCTGTGGGACGGATTGACAGGAGGTGTGTAGCGGCTGTCTGGGGCTCCGCTGAGGAGTTACAGGCTGTGGCATCCGCCAGTGGTGCTGAATACACTCCGTTTGATCAAACACACTTCAAACGCCCGCACTGACTTCCTCCCAGCGCGGTCGGGAGATGCGCGAGCGCGTGCGCGCGTTCGAGCGGGCGGGCGTGCGCGTGTTTGCTGAGGAAAGCGTTATTGATGTTTTGTTTATCTAAAAATGGGTCAACCCTCAGCGACTGCAGCGGCTGCAGCGGCTGCCACCTCCACGGATGCAAAATAACAAGACAACAAAACTCCAACTTCCTGGTGGGAGTGAAGTCGACGAGCCGTCCTCAGCGTGTGTCAGCGACTCGGCCTGCGACTGGGATCAGTATCCCAGTGCCAGCGGCACCAGCACGCCCACAATCCACATTAGCACACCCATCAATATCTGAGTAAAAGAAAGATATATATGTGTACATATGTAACATATGTATACATATATGTACATATATATGTATGTATGTATGTATGTATGTATGTACATGTTGTTTGCCGGCGATGCCGGCAAACAACATCAACAGCAACTACTACAGTGTGACCGATCAACAGGGCTCAGAAGAGACCAGCATGTGTGGTGCAAAAAGTCAGCGCTGCTTTAGCGGCAACGCTAGCCAAGCTAACGTCGGATTGGACAGTGAGCCTTGATCTAGTTTTTCGGCAGCTAAGCTTTAGATGACAAATGTATACATACATACATGTATATATTTACACACACACACGCGCACACACACACATATATACACATAAACACTAACAGTCAAAAGTTTGGACACACCCTATGAATTGAATGTCTTTTCTTTCATTCTCATCACTCTTGACAGTGCAGTTTCTCAACTGAAGGCATCAAAACTACGTATGAACACACATGGGATTATGTAGGAAACAATAAAAGTGTAAAATAAGCCTTTCATAAAAAGCACATTTAGAGTTATTTAAAGTGTTCTCTTTGCTGCATAATTACATATATCTTGTTCATATATTTGATGTCTTCAGTATCTATCTGCAGTGTATGTATACATATATATATATATATATATATATATATATATATATACATATATATATATATATATGTATATATATATATATATATATATATATGTATATATATATATATATATATATATATATATATATGTATATATATATATATATATATATATATATATATATATGTATATATATATATATATATGTATACATACACTGCAGATAGATACTGAAGACATCAAATATATGAACAAGATATATGTAATTATGCAGCAAAGAGAACACTTTAAATAACTCTAAATGTGCTTTTTATGAAAGGTGGATATTTGGAAGAATTTAAATATAAAACCTGTCTGACTTATTTTACACTTTTATTGTTTCCTACATAATCCCATGTGTGTTCATACGTAGTTTTGATGCCTTCAGTTGAGAAACTGCACTGTCAAGAGTGATGAGAATGAAAGAAAAGACATTCAATTCATAGGGTGTGTCCAAACTTTTGACTGTTAGTGTTTATGTGTATATATGTGTGTGTGTGCGCGTGTGTGTGTGTAAATATATACATGTATGTATGTATACATTTGTCATCTAAAGCTTAGCTGCCGAAAAACTAGATCAAGGCTCACTGTCCAATCCGACGTTAGCTTGGCTAGCGTTGCCGCTAAAGCAGCGCTGACTTTTTGCACCACACATGCTGGTCTCTTCTGAGCCCTGTTGATCGGTCACACTGTAGTAGTTGCTGTTGATGTTGTTTGCCGGCATCGCCGTTCTGGAGCGGAACGCTACGAGTAAAAGTAGCCTCGTCTGTGTTTCTCCTTTAGTTCATCCCACTTCAGTCCCTTTCTCTTTGGAAAAATCCCAATCCCGTGTTGTCCTGGCCGTCCCAATTGTCCAGTTCCTACCTGCGCCACAGCTGTGTGGTTGTACCAGCTTGTTAGACTCCCCTCCCCCCCTCTGCTCCTCCCCTTATTATCCCTCCCCTGCCACTCTCCTCCCCTCCCCTCCCCTCCCCTTTCACCTTTATTAAGTTATTCCGCATTAATCTCTTCCTACGCGTCACATCTCCGCTGCCCCCCCCCCCTCCTCGTCTTGAAGAGCCGCCACTCCTGAGAGCTCATTAAAGCCATTAGTCACAGAGTAGCCGGGGCGTCTCTCCTCCCGCTGACGACGATGATTGTCTGCTGCGCTGCTGCCGCCGAAAAGGCAAAACGAGATGAAAAAATGAAGGAAAAAACCAAAAGGCAACCTCTTGGACCGGTCCCGCGGCGTCTCGTCGGGGTCGCCTCCTTCTGGGCGAGCTCCGCAGCGGTGGGCTTCTTCAATTCTCCTTCATTAGAATCAAGCGCAGCGCCTTCGCCCTGTCGCATGAAAGTTTGATGAGGAACATTATTGAAGATTAGATTGCTAAATTATTGATCAACAAGGTGGAAAATCCGCGGGGAGTCGATTAGGACGCGGGAGCAGGGGAAAGTGTGTTTGCGCGCAGCGCCGCGCCGCGGGAGCCGGATCGGCACTGCGTGCATCCTGTATGCAAGCATGTGCAGCAGTGTGTGTGTGTGTGTGTGTGTGTGTGTGTGTGTGTGTGTGATCGGGTTTGTGTCTTTTATCCCGCGTGCGCCGAGGGAGTTGGAAATAAAATAAAGATGTAATATTTAAATTGAAAAATAAAAAACGCAACGTGGGCGGGCGCTCGGAAACGCGAGCGACGCAGGCGGCGCGCAGGTGACAGCGCTGGAGTTTCACAGCAGTCACATCCCCCTTTCATGTTAAGCAGCGCGCGTTAACCTGCCGTCAACGTGTCAACGGCTCAGCGTAGGGAGGGAAAAAAAAATATACTAACGCGCCGGGTCCCTCCGACCTTCTCCTGATAGTGGGTACATGATGGAGACATAATTGAGTTCAAAGGTCAAATATTCCACCTTTTTTTTTTTTCAGACATTCTTGTCTCAACCTGGCCTTCAATGAAGGAGCCCAGCATGAATAATAATAATAAAACCCTCCATTGATCTTCATAAAACAGAATATTTAACCTCCTGTTCCGCAGGAGAAAATGCTGAGTTTTGTCTTTCTTCCCGCTGCAACTGGCGCTGCATTGGCTTGGTGTGAGTGAGGCAGCAGGCAGCACTTTGTGACATCACCGAGGGCACGTTTTTAGCACACGCTCTCTGAAAGCAGGAAAAATTGGCAATGTTGGATTTTTTTTTGGGGGGGGGGGAGTTCAGACGCCACAACGTTCCTTGATGTGGGACATTTGAATCCTGCGTCAGGCCTCCAGCGCGTCGGGAGGGCAACAGGTAGGGGGGGGGCCCGCGGCCAAAGCCACGCAACAGGACGTGCGGAGTGCAGCTGCGCGGTCGGCTGTGGGAGGCTGAGTGTGGCAGCGCGCTGCAGAGGTGTTAGATTATGTGAGAATTAAAAGCGGCGAAAAGAAAAAAAAAGAAGAAACAACCAAATGATGCATGTGTAGAGCCAAAAGAAGGGGGGGGGCTGTTATAATTGGTGGGGGAAGAGGTGTGTGTGTGGGGGGGGGGGGGGGGGGGGACGAGGAGGGGAGCACCTCTGCTCCCTGGTGGGTGGGGGTTGGGGGTCACCTTGAAACCGGGGGCTCAGGTTGGGGCCTCGTCAGCCGCATCTTAGCAGACACTCAGCAAGCAGGAAAACAGGCGGGAGCAGCTGAGCACCGAGGCCCAGCATGTAAGGCATGTAAGGACCCCCCCCGCCCCCCACACGCCCCACTACCATCCCCCACCCTACCCCCTCCCCGGTTGACATCGCGAGGCTTTTGTTGTTGCCTCGCGTTGTCGACTTTCCAGCCGTGCACGAGACGCGGGAGGGACGGCGGCACATCTCTGCCAGAACAAGACGCGATGGGCTTACATTTCAGCCATCCTAAAAATAAATAAATAATTAAGACGACGTGAAGAATGGGGAGAGTGGGTGGGGTTATGGGAGGGGAGAGTGGGGTGTCGTGATTAGCTTCACCAGATTTTTGGCTTTTATTCCGCTCCAGATGGCTCCGACTCAAAGTCTTTCGAAAAATTCACATCTGACAATGCAAAAATAATGTTTGTGGGTTTTTGTTCTTTCCAAAAAAAACGTGCAAACTCAGATTAAAGTCACACGATAATCAATCAGCGTTTAAGTGTCCCTGCGCTGTGATGTTCTACGCTCGAGATTAAAACAACGCTTAACACCCATTTACTTTTTCTTACAAATCCTCCCTTCATCCTCTTGCAAGCAACACTTAAAGGTCCAATATTCTACTTATCTTACGCAGCTATGTCAAATATCCTTAAAGCTCCCTATGGAAAAAAAACAAACATGTTGAGCCCTGTGTTTACAGCCTGCAACAGAAACAACCAAAGCTGCTAAAGCGCTGCTTTCTCTGACCTTCCTCCGTGTCGTTTGCTGCTTCTTCTTTTTTTTTCCTTTGGTGAGTGACCTGTGATACTCGTTTGCTCCTCGTGATGTTTTTCTCCCCGCGATGTTCCTCGTAAACAGCGAACGCTACTGCAGGCGACGGGACGAGTAATATCTAATTCTTTCAATTCTTTCTAATAATGCAGCGCGCCACCTCCAGCGGCGCCCCGTCAGCCTCAGGTCTCCGACTGCTTCTTCTCCACTCGACCCCGCGTCTCCGCTGCAATTATGCCTGGCTTTTCCTGACAGGGCCTCCAGTAATTGGCAGCGCGGTGGATATCCACGCTTTAATTTGAGGTGAAGTTTTTTTTTTGTATTTTTTTTTTTGGAGGGGGGGCGGGGGGGGCTCTGCGTGGCCACAGCGTGGATCGCACTCGACGGGTTTTATATTATTTTTTCTTACGCGGAGGCACCAGGATATTTCTTTCAATATTCTACATAGAGGAATACACACACACACACACACACACACACACACACACACACGCTGCCCGTTCTGCAGCCCCTGGCAGCAACCGGTGGATATTGGAGTTCCTGTCGCCTTTCTATCATCCGACCTTTGACCCCTGACATCAGCACACTGCGTATTTGCGGCCCGTAGCCTGCAGATGGTTGTGACGATGTGATACCGTCGCTTCAGCCCTGTTTCCTTCCCTGGTCTGGCGCTCGCTTTTCAACTTAAGCAGGTCTCCCGCCCCTGCCCAAACGCAGCCCTGTGATTGGCCGATCACCTGTTCGCATTCAAGGTCCAGCATGGAATATTTGGCTTGATTTATGATTTTTATATTGGTAAAAGTTTAATTGACTGCCCATAAATGCATTAATAAAAGTGTATGCTAGCAGTACAATCATAGTAAATAGGTGTTCCTGGTATACATGGAGCAATAAGGGTCTTGTTCCTAGTTAGCCGCCATCCCGTGCCGCCATATTTTTAAGGGAGCCCGCCTGACAGTGCCCTAAATACGAAACGCACTGTCAGGTGGGCTTCCCTAAAGATTTTACACACTGGACCTTTTACAAGCAGCTTAAGGTTGCACCTAGTAAAGCGAGGAGGGGGGGGCCAGACCGGAAAAGGGAGAGCGTCAAAAGCCGTGAAAAGCGGCTCACCGGAGGCCGCTCGGCGGCTTCACCGGCTACTTTCCGGCGACGGGATAATAAATCCTCGAGCGCTCGTCCCTGGCGGGGGGGGGGGGAGGACACCGAGTTTCCACCGGTGGCAGTTAGCGCTCTTTTATATGGATGCCCTCCCCATTGATGGCCGGCCCTAAAACGGCCTCATGCCGGAGCAGCTGGGGAGCGGCTGGGCAAATAAAAACACTGTGGAAGTAATGAGGAAGGTGCCTCCCCACTACCCCTCCCCCTCCACCCACTGCCTGCTGTCCGTCCTCACCATCCTGCATCCAAATGAT
Source organism: Nelusetta ayraudi (assembly GCF_046127955.1). NCBI lineage: Eukaryota > Metazoa > Chordata > Actinopteri > Tetraodontiformes > Monacanthidae > Nelusetta > Nelusetta ayraudi. The sequence goes on from NW_027466065.1 coordinate 146,857, forward strand.
TCGCAAAACTCATTTCAGCCCTTGTTTTCCGAGGCCGTGCGCTCGAGGGGCCGTCAGGACGGGGGAGGGGCGAAAGTTCGGGAATAATCCGAATCCCAAATAGCTGCGGGCGAACGGTCGCGGATCAAGTGTGTCCTCGACAGGGGCGGTACCGCCCGGGCGACACGGCCTCGGGCCTCGCCGCCGGGCGAGCTTCAAGGCGCCGTCAGAACCAGGATGCGACAAAATAATACAATCGAGGAGAAGCGGGAATATCGCGACAGGTGTGAGATGCAGAAGGAGCCGAGTTGATGTTTTGTTTTTCTGTTTTTGCCCCCCCCCCCCACCCACCCACCGCTCTCTCTCCGTTTCAGTCGTTTATTAATGAGTATTTATCTTTTGTCATTCGCCGTCTCTTTAAACGTCAACCTCGCCGCGCCAGATGGAGCGTCTAATCTGACTCATTTGATGCATCCATCTGCCCAAAGACCCAGAGGAGGAAAACAAAACTCGAAAAGCGGATCGGACAAACTTCTCCGTCTCGATCGTCGATGTTTTTTCCGCTTCTTTTCCCGGCAACACCGGACACGTGTCTGCCTCCTCGGAGTTTGTCTGAACTCCTGCCAAAAGCCGGCTGATCGTAAGTCAAACAGTAAAAAAAAACCTTTTGGGAATTCCCTCTTTGTTTTTTCTCGTACAGGCAGCGATAAAGTTAAAGCATCTTTTTTTTTAAACAATGCTGATTGGTTGCGTAACTCTCAGACCACCTACAAACAAACAAAAAAAAAAAACGTATCTCCAGGCTGCAGCTCTGCTCGGCAGGACGAGCCTGTGAGAGTTCAGACGTCCGGTCTCTGGCTGAAACTGGAAAATAGGACAGAAACCACGGAAGAGCATCCAGGAACGCTGCACCTTTCTGGGGAAATGAGGGAAATCCTGAGACGCATTCGCACTGGGACCGCCAATATGATTAATTTCATGCACCTAAAACAAACACCTTTGCTTCTGCTCGCAGCTGTAAGGCGCAGCTGCATTACTTACCGTCATGATGTCACTGAGGTGTTCTTAGCTTTTTTTCTTCCCCCTGCGCTAATTTAAAGGCTGCAAAAGTTGACGATGAAAGCAGATTTCGCAAAGGCCCCGGGAACAAAACGCCTAGCGTGAAAAGGTGAACTTTGCGAGCGTTGTTGTCGAGCACATTCCGCCGCGAATCGGAGGAGCGGAAGAAAAAAAAAAAAAAGAAAGACACCAGCCGAAGAATTAGAAGGAATTTCGCCGCTTTTCAAAGGCGGCCGGATTTGTGGGCGGCTGTTATTTAGCAGAGCTTCTGCATCCATTGTAGTTTGTTTATCCTTTTATATACAGAGTGGATTTCGAGGTCGCGGAGTACCACACATGTGGGAGTGGAGGGCGGCGTTGCAAGGGGGGGGGGAGAAATGCAATCTGATTGGTCAGCCGAGATAAAACAAAAATCAAAAAGATGCTGATAGTGGCTCCGTTTTCTCTCCGAACGGCCAAAAACAAACCGAGAGAGTCCGAAGAAATCAGATTCGGGAAAAGGTGAAAAATGGATGAGAAAAACCTCAAAGTGTTAGAAACCATCCGGCATCGCAGGGAAAACAAAAACTGGCGGGATGCAGTTTATTTTTATTCCTGTGGAGCCGACGGCTCGCAGACAGCATGCAATTTTTTTCCCCCCGGTGACAGTCGGGACCTTTTCCACCACGCTCGATTTTTGGCCGCCGCCTCTGCCGAAACACACAGGTCTCTTTCTTCAACTCACCCCCCCCCCCCCCCCCCCCCCCCCCCGAGCAGTTCCACCTCAACCCCACTACGTCCTCCCTCCCCCCTTCACACACACACACACACACACACACACACACACACACACACACACACACCTAGCCACCCCCTCCCTTCCTCCTTTGGTTTTGGGAAGTTAAAGCAGAAGGAAAAAAAGAAGAAGGAGCCAAATCCCCAAATCCCCTAAAAAATCACTTGCACAGTGTGTGTGTGTGTGTGTGTGTGTGTGTGTGTGTGTGTTTGTGTGCACGGCCCCTCCATCTGCAGAGGAAAGAGCTCTTTGAACTATGAACCAATGAGCATCGCAGCATCACGGAGGGAGACGCTGCTGCCGCTGCGAGCGCTTCCTCCGTCCAGATGCGGCGTACCTGTGCGCAACACGCACACGCACGCACGCACACACACGCACGCACGCACACACACATCCAAAACAAGCACAAAGTGTTTGTCTTCAGGCCATATTGTCAAGGTGAAGCGAGCCTCTCCTCCCTCCGTTAGCGGCGGCGGCGGCGGCACACGCTACATATCTGGAGTGTGTTATCACCTACTTACATCGTTGCCATTTTTGTCCCTCCATCTCTCTCTCTCTCTCTTTTTTCCCCCCCTCCCTCCGCTCCATCTCTACTTTCTTTCTATCTAATGCATAGAGACAGGGTGGATGTATAATTCATGCCCCCTCTGCCTGCCGTGTGCCTCCTGTGTGTGTTTTGCGCATTTGTGTGTGTGTGAGTGTGTGTGTGTGTGTGTGTGTGTGTGTGTTTTGTGTATTTGTGTGCGTGTGTGTGTCCACCATTACTTGTCAAGCCGGAGAGACAGACCTCACCCAGAGAAGCAAAGCGGAAAGAACAGGTCATCTGAGTACGCGTGTTTTTCTCCCCAACTGTGTGCGTGTGTGCGTGTTGACAGACACCTGTGCGTTTGTTTGCGTGTGTGTGTGTGTGTGTGTGTGTGTGTGTGTGTGTGTGTGTGTGTGTGTGTGTGTGCGTTCACCTCCACCTCTGTGATGTCTTTGCCCTGATATAAATCATGTATAGGCGTGGGAACGCTCGCTTCCCCCTTGCTGACTTCTCTATATGTTTCAAGACGCTCGCTCGGGGTGAAAGGAAGCAAAACGTTTGACGTCTCTTTTTTTCTTTGTATATTTAGCCTTCCGAGGTGGTGGTGGTGGTGGTGGTGGGGAGGGTTAGGGGGGATGGGGGGGTGGGGCGACATTTTTCTGCGCTCGGCAGCCGTGCGACTCCCCGCCGCCCCTGCAGCCTCTTACGAAACTGTAAAAACAGGCCACAGGGTTTGCTGGGCGGCGGCGGTGACGGCGGCAGCAGCGGCAGCGGCGGACATGCTTCTCCGAGCTCGAGTTTCTCTGAAATAGAATTTTGGGAGGGCAGGACCCACCTCTCTTCTCCACTCAACCATACACTTAGTCATTCCCTCCGGGGGAGGAGGCAGGAAGGAGGTACCGGAGTGGGAGGGAAGAGAGAGAGAGGAGGGCGGGGGCGGGGGGGTGCTTGAAAGAGGGGGACAAAGTGCAAAAGGATGGAAGTGGCGAAGAGAGGGGGAGCGACTTGAGGAGAGGTGGAAATTAAGAAGGAGGCAGCCGGGGGTTAAAAAGACGCAGTGGAAGCTCCAGACGTCCAGTTTGGAACCTTTCAGTTTGTTTTGCAGGAGAAAGGACAAATCTGGCAACCTAGCGCTCGCGTGCCGAATTATAATGGACCGTCGCACAATCGCGTGGTTTTAACCGGTATCACTTAACAAATGTTGAGTGTTGCTATCCTGCGGGCGATATTAATAACCCCCCCCGCCCCCCACTTGTTCCTCTGGTTGGCAGAAGAGAAACTGTGGCGGCCAGCTGTTCCGCTGTTAATTCTACTAAAAAACAAACCCCCGTTATCTATTTGCTGTCGCTCGCTCTTGTTAAATATGTTTTATTTTCAAAAGGGAACAAATTGGGCCGGGTGCCACTGATAAGGCGCCAGAGCTTAATAAAATGTTGCCATTGTTGTTGTTTTCCCCTTGGGGTTTTTTTTTTGTTATTGATGTTGAGGGCACTGCGATATTAAGCTCTTTATTTCAAAAGGAAACAACAGATTTTAAAAGTTACTGTGGGGTTGGCGAAAATGTCTCCACGTGACCCCTGTGAACCCGGTGCTTCAGAGTTTCACTGCCCCCAACTATACTCCACCGCCTCCAGACGATGTGGATCCCATCTGTAATGAACACAAGAACTACTCCGAGCGACCTCATCCGGCTAAAAACATACCTCTTGCAGCATTTTCCTGCCACATACATTCAGAAGGACCTTTAAATTTTTTAACATTGTCTTGTTTCACCTTCCGGACATTTCTTAGACAATTTTCCCGAGATGCATCATTGCCAGATGCATCTTTTTAAACAGTAAGAACTCAAAAGTAGAACTGGCTTATGGAGATACGGATTTGAGTGAGAAAACACGGGGGAGCTATAGGTGCCCCGAGCAAAGTAATGGAGAGGGCATGTAGAGGAACAAAAAAAAGAATAAAATAAAAAAACGGAGAGGAGCTGCGAGCCTGCGGAAGCTTGTCGAGGAGAAGGAAGAGGAGGAGGAGGAGGAAGAGGAGGAGGAAGAGGAGGAGGAGGAGGCGAGACGAGAACATGCAGAGACAAAAAGAGAAACAGAGATGGAGGCGGGGGAGGAGGGGGGAGGGAGGGAGGATAAACTCCTCTCCCCTCTAATGGGTGAGTGCGCATCGGGAACAGTCAAGCTGAGCCAGTGTCAGCAGGAAGGGAGGAAGAAGAGGGGGTGGGGGGGGGAGGCTAAATGCGAGCTCCGGGGAGGAGGGGTGGTGGGGGGTCGGGCTCCGGAGCGCCGCTGCCGGCAGTCGGAGCGCTAATGGACGGCAGGCGGAGTGCGGAGGAGGTGGAGGAGAGACGGCTCAGGTGGAGGGGAGGCCACCGAGCGGCTCCTCGCTGCGTCTCTCCGGCCGCCTCAACCGTCCTGCAGCCGGAGAGAAGCAGAGTCTGCTGTGTGTCAGGAAGGAAGGAAGGAAAGGAGGAAGGAAGGAAGGAAGGAAGGAGAGGGGAAATGGAAGGAGGACTGGAGAGAAGGAAGAGGGAAGAGAAAGTGAGGAGTTGAGAGAAAGGAAAGAGAAGACGAAAAGTTGTGCAAAGGGAACGAGGGAGGTGAAAGGAAACCGAGAGGAAAGGATGGAAAACTCCCTCGGGGGGGGGGATGAGAAGATGGGAAAGACAAGGGGGACGAGAGAGGAGAGGAGAGTGGGAGAAAGAAGGGAAGGGGAAACAAAATGATGGGAAAAGAGGAAGATGGAGGGAGGAAAAACGGTGGTGAGAAGAGGGAATGTCGGGATAATAATGAGAGGAAAGCAGGAAGAGAAAGGGTGGCGGGAGGGGGAAGTGGTGAAGAGAGGAGGGGAGAGCGAGGAGCGGAGAGAGGCAAAGTTACATCAAAGTGCTGCTGGTCATAGAAATGCATCAGATAGAAGCTCCCACTTTCAAAGCCGCCAAATTTTGCCTCCCATCTTCGGGATCTTTGGAGGGAATTTTTTATATATATAAATAGAAATATATTAATAAATATACACCAATATTACTTTGAAGGTGCTTCTCTTCAACGCAGCGTCGGGCTTCTGTTGAATGAAGCTAACGACGCGCCGCAGCGAGCGGCCGCTGCCGCCCCTCCCGCCCCCGTTTAATGGACAGCCGGGTACAAAGACGACAGAAGTGGGAGAGCGAGTCTCCGAGCTAATTTAGCCCTTTCCACCGGCTGCAGCTGGTTAGCGCTCGCTCGCTCTGCCCGGAGGACAGGAGGCGGGGGTGGGGGGGCGGGCGGGTGGAGGAGAAGAAAAGCAGAGCCGTTATAGCCCTCACGACGTGAGGCTCAGGCCCCGCAGCAGCAGCAGCAGCAGCAGCAGCAGCAACTTTATGAGCCGCGCTAATAAATCGCATTCTCACCTCGTCCGCTTCCGTTCCTGATCACCGTGCCGGCCCGAGGTGTTGTTGTTGTCATCCTGCAAAATAAAGGCGGGAAAAAAATGACAAGATGTGTGAATAAGATATTAAAAAGAAGGGTGGAGGAAAAAAAAAAAAAAAGAAGCTGCCCGAGGTAAGAATTGATTCAACGAGCTTTGGGAACAAACGGAACGAACTCGGTGACGAGAGAAGAGAAGGGAGGGAAAGAATAAAAACAAGCTAGCAGAGAAAGGAGATGAAATGACACGCAGACATTTGTTAAGATTGCATAAGGAAGTTTTGCCCTAGCCACCCACACCCAGCGCCACCCCCCCCCCCCCCCCCCTCCCTCTCTTGGGAGCTCCTCCCTCTGTCGTTCAACGAGGGAAGAAGGAGGACGAGGTTCCCCTGATGGCTGCGACAGGGATGGAGAACAGGTGCGAGACTGTTATCAAAATGTGAGGGGCGTTAAGAGGGATTAAAGTTGCAGACGGCATCAGGGCGACTTTAAAAGAATCATGCGAGGACTGAATTAGTTAGCGGAGGAGGAGCGCCGTGTTTTTTTGGAGGGGTGTTTTTTTTTTTTCTTTCCGTGCGCCTGAAGTGAAGGCATCAATTCTGCAAAGCCGCGCGCTCTCTCAGGCGGCGACGCCGCTCCAACTGGCAGCGTTGGGAGACGAAATTCAAGGTCGGCCGGGCCACCGTTTTTTTTTTGTTTTTTTTTACCCAGAATTCTCCACGTGATTGTCGAACTGCTGGCGGCTCAGGCTGCATAAGCACCAATCTTCACGTTTCATCAAATCGGTCAAGGATGTTCGATTAAAAAAATAAAAGTAAACGCCCTCGCGGGCCCTTTTTTTTTATTTTCATTAGGGACACCTTCCCTTCAAAACATGAGATCAGAGCCACTTCCTGGATTCTGATTACTTCCTGGATCGGGTAGCACAGTACTGTGTGTGTATGCGTGTGTGTGAGAGAGCGTCTGGGCCCCTGACAAGATGAAGGAGGAAGTATCCGGAGGTGGGGGGGGGGGGTGCGGGAGACTCGTGAAAGAGTGAAAAGCGGAGCGTCCCCACCCGGCCGGTGTAGAGTTTCGCCGTCACCGTGCAGGACGGAGCTCAGCGCTTTAACGGACAGTCGGCGAGAGACGATCCAGCGGCCGCGGCCCCCGGCTGGAGATTGAAAAATGAAACCTGTTCTCCTCCTCCTCCTCCTCCTCTTCATCTCCCCCTTCTCCACGGTGGCGGCGGGAGTGAATTTAAGCCTCGTCGAGTCAAGAAGAAGAAGAAGAAAAGGATGAGAGAGTGAAGATCCAAAAGTTTTAAAAATAAAAAAAACCAGGAGGGATCCTCTCAACCTCAGGTGTGAACTGGAGTATTTACCGCCGCGATCAGAGGTGGATTAGACGCAGATCACAGCGTTTCATTTTTTATTTTTTCTGTCTCCTCATTCACTCAGCCGCTGTTATTAAATCACCTCCGACGTGGAGAAAAAGCCTTCCGTCTCCCCTCCCTCCACGTCTCCTGACAGCTAATTAGCTAGCTTAAAGCGTCGTGTCCTGTCCAATATGTCTCGGCTGCTGGCGGGAAAGCGCTTCCCCGGCTTTGGCGTCACCGCCGCGTCTTACAGTTGAACGTCGTCCGTCGGTCTTTTTAACGTTTCTGACGTCTCAGAGAAACCCAAAGAAAGAGAGAGAGAGAGAGAGATTTTGTGGTGTTTTTATGCTAGCAGACGTCCAATTAGCGAACCGAGGAGAAACCGGTGCGAAATCAAAACCAGTGAGTATTTGTGGGTTGTTTTTTTTTTTAAAGCCTTAAAGAAAAGTTTGATGTGTTTGGTCATTGCTGCTCATTTGACACGAACCTCAATCATCACTTTAACGTTCATTTTCAAAAACTTGTCGATGACGTCATGGCAGCGTCCACAGAGAGCAGTGAATGATGCTTTTATTTCTTTGTTCATTTGAAACATTGTTTCAAAATAAGAGTCCTCATTAATGATTTGAAATCAAAAAAAAAAAAAAACCCAAACAAAAAAAAAAAGTTGTCAGCAAACTGACATGTTTCCGCTGAGCCTCGCTATTAATCAAATTCAAATGATTAAATACTGGCTGTTTCCGCTACAGTGCACCATCAAACTACTTTGAGAACATGTGAATGATTCTCATAATAATAACAATAGTAATAGTAATGATGATAATACATGCATAAACTCTGCAGCAGTGCCGGCAGAGCCGCCTGTTTGAAGGCTGTAATGAGAGCACCTATAGAGCCGCAGCCGTTAAATTAACATTTAATTACCTTGAACTCGGACGGTTGTCGGCCAATTATGTTTATTTGCTCTTGGAGTCGCTCTCACCTCTGCCTCTCGCCGCATATTAATAGTTTCGCCGCTGTGAAATTGGAAAGAAGCGTTTTGAGATTGTTGTTTAAAGGAGCCAAACTCTCATCGAACTTCAGTCATTTGCCTGAATGCGATTGACTCGCTGGTGCTTTCAGCGTACGACTTAATATTCACATATTCAGAGTAGATTGTCAACTGCCGGCCGAGCGTGTTTGGATTGCAAGGAAAACAACAACAACAGCAAAAGTAAAGAAACTACGCCGCTATCCTGTGTTTTGTAAATCAAACTTCCAATTTCCAGGACGGTGCATTTTATTATTAACTTGTTAATGCTGCACTTTCCTCAATGCCGAGGTCATGAAGGCAAACTGTTGCAGGAAACCTTGGTGAAATTGAACACGACGGTCACCCGAGGTCGGAGGGATGTCGGTTTATTAGCTGCGAGTTTGAAACGAACTCCCACATGGCCTGAACTTCAGTTGTCTTGGTGATATGGATCCACTGCTGCACACTGGCACTTCAGGAGGGAAAGGTTGTTGTTTTTTTGGGCGGGGGTTTTCTGGGGAAAATGTTTTGATGTTTGTTCGTCCCTCGACGGTGGAAATCGACGCAGACGGGGGTGGGGGTGGGGGGGATTAGCCAATGGAAGCGGTAGGGAGAAGGAGGGCGGAGGCGTTTGGTTGGGGATCCATGTGAAGGGAGGTAAATAAGGGGGAGGTGGGGGGGGGGGTGGAGGCAGAGGCAGGGGAAACAACAGAAGAAGAATAAAAATGGAGGGAAATCTATCCATCGCTCCACTGGGAGCAGCAGAACTCCTGCAGACCCTTCCAGTCACAGCCGACACACACACACACACACACACACACACACACACACACACACACACACACACACACACACACACAGGCTTGTACAGTACCCCCACCTCTGTCTCTCAGCACCCCCAGAACAGCTGTCAGCTACCTCTGGACCCTCTGGAGGGTGTGTGTGTGTGTGTGTGTGTGTGTGTGTGTGTGCGCGTGTGTGTGTGTGTGTGTGTGTGTGTGTGTGTGTGTGTGTGTGTGCGTGTGCGTGTGTGTGTGTGTACGCACCGACGACATGTCTTGCATCTCACAAGCGTGTGTACGATGTGTTCCAGTGTCCCTCGGCACGCGCGCGTGTGAGTGTGTTTATGTGTCCGTGTGCCTGCATGCAGTTGTGCTTGGGTACATTTTGCTCGTTTAAATAAGCAAAAAGCGTTGAAATATTTATTGAATACCATCATTCAAGGCTCGTATTGTGGCGTCCTCAGTCGCTGCATGTCAGACACTCGACATTCGGCCTATGAGTGCGATCGTTCTTCGCTTGTTAAGAGCGGAAAGTGGCTCGTTTTACCCCCCTGGACTGACTCTTACGGGCATCTGGAACCAATTTTAAGATTGCAGAACCCTAAACCTGCATTAAAAACAACCTTGTGAATTATAACATTTATAGATATCAGCGCAAGCTGGAGAAATGCAGCCAAAAGCAAAATGTCTTAACGGGGAAGCGCAGCGGCTTGTTGCTGTTGGACAGCAGAGCATTAAAGTGTTGCTTAAACTGCAGCTCTAGTGTGTGTGTGTGTGTGTGTGTGTGTGAGATAGAGGGAGAGTCATATTAGCGAGCAGGCTGCTCAACAAGGCATTAGCGGCCTTCCTGTGCTTACTGTCACTTCAAGCCTTATTAGCGGCTGCTGCAGCCTTTGAAAAAAAAAAAAAAAAGAAAAATCGATACACAACAGGCGTGTCGACCAACAACACACGCCTGCAGAGACACCGACGCACATGCACACTGACAGTGGGGGGGGGGGGACGACTAGTCAGCGACAATATCCAATCAGGAGCCGTTTAAGAAGATAGAGAGGGCTGTTCGCCGTGTGTGTGCGTGTGTGCGTGTGTGTGTGCACTCTGGAGATTGAGGAAAGCGTTTAAAGGGGTGTTGCTCCTATCAACGAGAGCCATTGCCGGAATTTACACGTTGCCAGTTTGTCAATAATCCCTCAGTTGAGCCGCCAATATGCACAGCCTGAGTGTCCAGAGGCGTCTTCAAGGCGATAACTCAGCGCTTTGTTTCAGCAACATTTGAATACAAAATAAATAAATAGTCATGATAATAATAATGACGCTAATTTGACACAAAACCCAAACGCTCGGTCTTCCAAACTCTCCGCTTCTCCCTCGTCACTCGCATCCGCCGCCAGTTTTTTTTTTCTTCTTTTCTCTCTCTCTCGTCTCCTGCTTTCGTATGGGTGAGCGAGCGAAGCGCAAAGGATTGTGGGCCGACGCGGTAACTCCCCTGTGCTCCGCCGTGCTGTGGCTGTCGGGACCGACGCTGCTCACTCTGCGGGGCCAAGTGGTTTGATTCTGTCGGCATCAAGCCCTTTTTTTTTAAAAAAAAAAAAAAAAAAAAAGAAATTTCCCCTCCACTGCGCTGCAAAAAACACAAAAAAAACGACGATGTTGCTGTTCCACGGCTGCCAAAGTTGCATAATCGCATCTTCATTTATATAATATATATATATATATATATATATATATATATATATATATATATATATATGTATATATGTATATATATATATATGTATATATATATATATATATATATATGTATATATATATATTAAAATTTGACCCCAGAAAAAAAAACAACAGTGGATGCTTCTGCATGCGGCCGTGTTGTTTCAGACTCTGCAGTTTGTGCAGTTCGTTTTAAATTTATTTTATTTTATTTTTATTTTTTTTATTCCCTGGCCACTGGTAGCTTCGGCAAGGTCGTGCCAAGTTATGCACAAACATCCCCTCCGACGCTGCTTTACATAATGCGTCCAACAATTGCGAAGGATAATAATTAATGTTGTGTGAGAGTTTGGAAAAAAAATAACCCCCATCCCTCCGCCGCACGCACGCACGCACACACACACACACACGCACACACACACACACACACACACACAAAAAGTGGGCTCGTCTTTCTCGCCGTGTTGACGGCGAAGGTTCGCGGCGCGGAGAGCAATTAAAAATGCATACTCTGCTATTTATGGCGCTGGAAATTTGCAGCGTTACGCAAGAGCGGACCGCATGCCACTTTATAACTCATCCCGCCATGAACCCCACCATGCGTGTGTGTGTGTGTGTGTGTGTGTGTGTGTTGTGGTGGCATCTGTGTGCGTGTGTGTGCGATGAGCATTTGACTGCTAAAGACCTGAGAAGCCATGAATCAATACTGCTAATGAGAGTCTTAGAGCGGCGCGGGGAGGCATGGAAAACCTCTCACCCCTCTTCTTTCAATTTGTCTCTCCCACCTTTCCCCCCCCCTCCCTACACCCTCCCCCCCACCCCTGTTTATCCCCACCCATATGCTTCCACCCCTCCGTCCCCCCCGTTTCTCCCTAAACCCACGAGTCGTCGTCAGCCGGCGCTGAGCCACGCCGCCGTGCTCCTCCTGCTCCTCTCCTCCACTCTGACAAATTTGAATATTCCCTCTAAAACCTCTAAAACACCTTCTTCCTTCCCCCCCCTCCCATCCGTTAAAATACGCCCAAGAGCGGCGACGTCTCGTGTTCCGCCCGCGCACGGATTCACAAACTTAAACGTCAGCCGCCCTCAGACTCGCAAACAAGCTTTTCATCTTTGCCCCCCCCCCCCCCCCATAAAATAAATAAAAAATCTGCATGCCTTCAAGGACCTGGGCACGACGGCCCTGCGAGTTTTTAAGCTTCTCATCCGCGAGTCATGCAGACTTTTTGCAGCTACATATCATTTGATGCTTGTACAACTCCCAAATATGCATAATTCCCTTTTATTTCCCTGCATGATGCATGATTCTCTTTGGAACTGCCTGTTTTGTTTTTAAAATATCACGGCGAGCTTGAAGCCTGCCTTATTTTTTTTGTTATGCAAGCGGCACGAAAGCAGCCCTGTTTTTAATTGTAGGCCGAGAGATCGGGAGGTTGCACGGGAGGAGGCGGCGCTCGCCGGCCCGTTACACCAAATTTGCAACGTCTGTCCCCGCGATTTGCAACGAGATGAAAAAAATTCTCTCGCAAATTTTTTTCCACATTTTTTTTTTTTTTAACTTGAAAGACGAAGAGAAGCTGCTGGGAGTCCAGGTGGTCTCATCGCAATTGCTGAGTGCTCGAGACCTCGGGTGCACCGCTGTTGATGTGATGCAACACAGAGGAACTTTTTTTTTTTCCGTTATTTTTATGAAGCAACATTATTCCCTTAAACACAGAGCACTTACGACAGACTGAAGTCCAATAATCAACTGTTTTTCTTCCTCACACAAGACTCAAACCATAACCAGTGAGGAAGAATTGACGGTGAAAAATTAAAACTTACAACCACATCAGTGGATGGAAATGCTTGAAATTATTACCTGGTCAATTTTGACCATAAAAGTCACCCACCAAAACTATTTTGCTGTTAAATAAATTAAAAAAATATATATATGAAAAGCTGACAGATTGTCACATTGTCAACAATGAAGCGCCCCTCGTAATGAAGTTGTCGAGCTATCGATGAGCGGAGGAGGGGAGGCGGGCGGAGACAACGACGGCCTGGTCACTCAGGTGAGCTGCGTGATAAATGGCTGAGGGTTTAGAGTTATTAATAAAACGCAGACGCGGCATCGATTCACCGACCCGGCGGGCCGGGCGGTGCTGCTCCTTCTCTTTTTCTCCCTCTGCATCTCCACCCGATCCGCCGTATGGATTTCGCTCGCCACTCTGCCACGGCCCTGACTGATGGCTCGGGTCAGCGCCGCCTGCCGAGGACGACGGGTGGCGCGACGACGGGCGGCGTCTCCCCCGCCCACAGCTCCCAGATCGACTCGGAGCCGGTTAGCGCTAAGCGGAGCGGACAGGTGTCAGCGCGGCGCTGAAGTCTCCCCGCCCCTCCGGTGGAGGCCGTCCGGGGGGGTCGGCCTGGCATTCGTTTAGGGCCTGCAATAATTTCCTCTGACTTGCAGCCCATTCATCATCCCCAGGCGAGACGTCTCGGCGAGAAACTCCCCCCGATCAGGGCGTCGGCTGCGCGCAGATTGTCAATAACAAGATCGGCGGTTTAATTCGGAGGGCGGAGAGGCGGAGGCTTTGGTTTTGCAACGCGTATTTGTCTTTGAAAAAAAGAGGAAGCGTTGTTAACTCTGAAAATGAACGGTGATAAAATGACATTGATTTGTCTGCCCTCTCCATCTGGCGAAGATCCTGAAGGAAGTGTTTTGAAATGTGGAGGAAAAAACCTCGGAAGTTGAAATGATGAACTTTGGTTCACATTGGCGATATTTATTCCAGGTTGCCACCATTCGAGGCTTCCTATTGCATTATATTGTAAAGCAAAAAAAGGTCTGCGATGCTAATCTTGTAGAATCAGGGCCAAAGGTCACTTCCAGAGCTCCAAGTTCCACCTTTTGTTCCTCTTTTCATGCGAAAAACCAACCAAATTTTGTATTTTTTAAAAAGGCACCACTGCTAACCTCATTAGCGATAGCAAGGCTCGCAGTCACTTCCTGTACGGCCTCGCCCCATTTCTTCCGGGGCTTTTGAGGCCGGCGGAGTTGCTTCTTGCTTTCGTCAAGGATGCTGACGGGGTTGCCGGAATCCAATGGGGTTGCAGGACCAACTGAAGACGCCCCCTACTGGAGGTTTTCAAGATGGTCCGGTCCACATTTCAGAGATGAAACCTAAGCGGCCGGGCTGCCGCACAGGTTTTACTTATCTTACGATTGTGGCGACTCTCCTCGTGGCTTAACTTACACTTACACTTACACACACACACACGCACACACACACACCAACTGAGAGCGTATGCGCCGCATGCACGCTTACGCGTCTCCTCTTCTTCTTCTTCTTCTTCTTCCTCTCCCATGAAGGCACGTGCAGGGGTCCAGGGATCACCCAGAATGCTTTGCCCTGCATTGTTTCGCTCTTCCTTTCAGTGCATGGGAGGGGAGGAGGGGGGGCGGGTGAGGCGGAGGGGGGCAGGGGGGGAGGCTCTATCTCTGCCAAGAGATGGGTCAGGCCCTTTCACTGCCAGCATCCTTCTTTCACCCAGGCCTCTGTCTCCCAGGGCAACTCTTTCTTTCTTGTCCTCCGCATGTGAGTGTATCTCTGAATGTGTGTGTGCGTGCGTGTGTATGTGTGTGTGTGCATGCACATGTGAGTGTATTTGTGTGCAAAGGAGAATGAAGCAAGAACATGAGAGAGTACGGGAGAGAGAGAGAGAAAAAAAAAAAAACAGGACTCTGTGCCAAACCTTCTCCAATTTCCTCTCCACGACTAATCTGATTGGCTCCTCTCGATGCTCCGGCGGTGAAAGGAGAGCCGGATTGGACGGTGCCCGGCAGGAGACAAGCGGGCTCTGACTTGGCTGGGAATGTTTGGGATGAGGCAGGAATTGGGGCGAGTTACCCCACCCCCCCCGAAGGACTCTTATGGCGAATCGCTATCTGCGCGACGACGCGTCGTTGCGGCAGCGAGAGCGCTGGGAGCGTCCGCCTAAGTGGCTGATTTGCCATTGTGCGGCTCTGCATTAGCGGCTCCGCATCGAGCTTGAAGGGCAAGAGAGGAAGCCTCGGATTTAAAGGGAGGGTGGGGGTGAGGAGTGTGGCGAGGGTGAGGGGAGGGGGGGCGGTGGGTGCGCTGGATAAAATGGCATTAGAGACCGAGGAGGGTGAGGAGGGAATGAGAAAAGTATCCGTGTTCGCCCCGATTTAGGATCCCGGGGGGGGGGGGGGGGGGAGCAGGAAAGAGGGAAGAGGTGGGATGGAAAAAGGAAACGGGCGGGAAGAAGAGAAGCCAGGAGAAGAGAGTGAAACAGGGAATTGGAATCAGGCTAATTGGAGGGTTTGTTTACCATAAAAAGAAAGAAAATATCCTTCCTCCACCTCCTTTCATTTTCCCAAATTCCGAACTGGTCAGCCAATCGGCTACAGTCTTGGCGAAAAACCGCAGCGGCCCTCGTGCTCGTTATTAGCACAGTTTCAGCTTTTATTGTCCATCCACCTTGTTAACATTCCTGGTTCTGTTCCAAAGAACAGCAGCTTCCCTCCGGTGGGAGCGACCGTCCTCCACAGCTGGAGAGGCTTTAGGTTTTCGAAACGACAAAACCTTCCGACATCTCGTCCCTCGAGGAGCACAAACACTACCTCCGGGTTGTGTAGTTGTAGAAGAGAAGAGAAGAGGATGGGAGGAGAAAAAAAAAGGCGAACCCAGTGGTTGCAGCAGAACATCAGCATCTGGAAATCTGGAATCTATTTTTCATCCAGTGGAGCTTCTAAATGAATTGTTTCATTAAGATATTAGGAGAGCGTGCAGTTGTGGGGGAGTGGGAATGACCTCAAAGTAAAATTAGATTTAAATAGAACCCTGGGATTGCTGGACGCCTTGATTACATCACCAGAAATACCTGATGATTTTTTTAAAATTCACCTTACAGACAGTTTCACACAAGCTTTTCTTCAGCTTTGCCAGGACTGCAAGGAAAGAAAACGAAAAAGAAAAAAGAGAGATCTGGACTCCGGCCACTGTTCCAGTTTATGGAAACGTTTTAAAGAGGTTGGGGGCGCTGATTGCAGGTCAGTCTGAGTTCTTCCAAAACCATAGTTGGCCGCGAGTTCTTTTATTGGCCCAGAAACGAGACGTTTGATGGGTTCAGCAGGGTCAGGAGTACGTCGCTGTCCCTCAACTTGATGCAGTTTCCAAATACCTCTGTCACATTCGATTTAAAGGCCCAGTGTGGAAGATTTAGCGGCATCTATTGGTCAGAAAGTGGGCCGCGAACCATGTCAGTGCTAATCCCTGTTTTGGCGGATGGAAAGCATTATTCATTTCAGCTCAAACTTTATTTGAGCTGAATTGTTTTTCTTGTCCATTTCATGCTCATTGGTCCTTTTAAACTTAAAGGAAAAATTTCCCCCCTTTGCCAATTTAAAATTTCTTCATGTGCAACCAGTTAATCTTTTGGCGACTGTTTGCACAGCTCTGTAAAGTAACCCAGGGGTGACCGAAGCGCTTTGCAATACAACTTTTCTCAAGAACTCCCGTTGAAAGGTGTGTGAAAGGACGGCGTTGAAATGTCAGGTGTTAAAAGCCGTTGCGAATAAGTGCTGTTTAATGTTTGATGATGTCAGGAGGAGAATCACTGCGCTGCAGCGACAGAAAAATGACCAAAAGACAATTCTTCCTGATAAATCAGTGTCATCCGGCTGATGAAATCCATATTATTCGTCCCTGTAATCTTACGTCAGCGTATTGCTTCCCTCTTGGCGCCACTGGTGTCCCACAGATCGTCCCACACTGGGCCTTTAAAAACAAACCTGCGCTGGGAAGCGGCTGCGGCGCGCCGGGCGTCTGTTTACCTCCCACCTGCGTCGGATGCGCATGAATAATTACAGCAAAGCAAACAGGTCTTAAAACACCGACGGCGCACATTTTCCTAAATAGAAAAAAAAAAAAAAAAAAAAAACAACACAGGGAAAAGGAGCAACAGGGCGTTTTTTCAAGCGTGGCAAACGGTCCGCATCCAAACACGGGGAAGCGAGACGGCGGGCTTGAGGTGAGAAGAGAGGGTGAGGATTAGAAGAAGAAGAAGAAGAAGAAAAGAGGGAGAGAGTGAGAGAGAGAGGCGAGAAGCAAATGAATAAATAAAAGGGACACGTTGGCCAATTCGGCGGAAGAAAGGAGCGAACGGATTAGGAGGTGTGCAGATGCGTCGCGGATGGCGGCGGCAGAAGTTTGGGAAAAGGAGGTGGTGGTGGGGAGCGGTGGGGGAGGAGGGGTAGAGGGATAGAGGGGGAGGTGGGGGAGGGAAACAAAGACCTCACAGTGCTGGTGCTGCTGGGCATCCTCAGAGGAAAACAGAGCTCGCTCCTTTGTAGTCGGAGAGGAAGCTCCAGGTCTTCATGGATGTGAGCATTAGCCGCTCCTTGAATTAGCAGCTCCCAGAGGTCCCTTCCCCCCCTCCCCCACCCACCCCCCTTTCTCTCTCCGTCGCCCCCTACAGCCATCCACCTCCATCGCTTCATCTCCACGGCTCCTCCTCCTCTTTATCTTCCTTCTTTTCTCTCTCTGTGTCGTTCCATCTCCTCGCAATTTTCATCCCGTCGCGTTTAGCTCCCTCGTTGAAACTTTTTTTATTTGCGGCGGGGCGCACTCGCGAAGTCAGCAGAAATGCAGAACTGAGTAGAGGAGGAGGGTGGGTGGTGGGAGGGGGGCGGGGGGGCAAAAAGAGAGAGGAGAAGAACAGCTGTGCACGCCTGACGCACCAGTTACCAAAGCAGGTACCAGGCGGAGACGCAGCAGAGTGTTTTTTTCTTTCCAAAGCGAACTCCTGGCTGGAGACATACTCCCCCCCCCCCACCCCCCTCCTCCTCTGCCCTCTACCCTCCTTGTCTTCTTACCTCTCATCTTCTGTTGCAGAGGAGCTGAATGGAAACACAGAGAGAGAGAGAGAGAGAAAAAGTCAGCAAAGTAAAATTGACAAGCCAGTCAGAGGGACTCCATTATTTCTCACCTCACTCTCTTTAAATCACCCTTAAAAAAAAAGAGAGAGAGAGAGAGACAGCTTTCCTGAAAATGGTCTCCCTCCCTTTCAGACATTTCAGAAAAGTTTGTTTGTTTAGGCAGGCAGGCCAACTTTCTGGTGCTCGGATTTCGGTTTTCAACTTCTTCTTCTTTATTTTTTTTTAAGATCGTTTTGATCCGCTGTTGATTTGTTCTGAGCGCTGACTGTTGAGGAGCAGCAGCTTGTTTTCATTTTCAATATATTCAGAAAATGCGCAGCAAGAAGGTGGTGTTGTGCTTTCAAGAAGTTAAGAAGCAGTTTGTTTGTTTGGTTTTTTATTTTTGATTTTGAGCGGATGGGATAAACAAGGTTAAACTCAGGGCTCCGCCTCCTCACTGATGGTTTGTCAGGTTCATTGGTGCAACATTAGCAAACGTTCTTATCAGCCGCCGCCGCTCCTGCTCTCTGTTCGATTTCTCTTTTTGATGTGTAGACACCACGTAGCCGCAACAACAACCAATTTGTGAGTCGGACCGATTCGTTCTCAACAACAACTTGTAAAGTCCCACACTTTTCTTTTTTTTTTGAACACCCACGTTATGGCGGCTCACCTACACTGCCACCTTTTCAACAAAGCTAAGGCGGTGTGTTCGCTCCCGCAGCCTGGTGAAAATGCAACCAATTTGCATTTTCTTTCTTCTTTCTTTCTTTCTTTCTTTTTTTTTTGGCGAACTTTCAAAAGATGTATAATGCAATGAGATGCAAATCGGACGAACAGTCTCAACTTCCCCTCATTCCGCTCGCGGACGTGGAAAAAACCTATGACTCCTCACTTTGCCTTGAATGTGGGCCCCACGTCAGCGCGCTGCTTTTGAAGGCTCCCGTGTTGTATGGATTCACTTTGGCTGTGTTTCTAGCCGTATGTGTCTGCTGCTTGTCAGGAAATGAGAAAAGTCCTCACCCCCCTCGCCCCCATCCGAGGGAGGTGGATGGGTCTTTATTGGGTAAATAAGCTGTTTTCTGGAGATCGTAAATGAATTCTGAATAATTCATCGTCCAAGGCTGGAATGAAAAATAAATGCCTGGAAAGCCACATAACACCAGAGTCCTTATATACTGCCAGAGCCTGACTTTATATATCATCAGTTCCTGTATTTATATACTATCAGAGCCTGTCTATATACTTTCGTAGCCAATCCAGAGCCTGCCTTTACATACTTTAAGAACCTGTCCTTAAATCCTACAAAATCCTGTCTTTATATTCCATCAGTTCCTGTTTTTATAGACTACTAAATCCTTTCTTTATACGCTACCGGAGCCAGTCTTTCTCATGGTGCTATTCACAGGTGGATGTGCCGATAGCTCCCCCACCTTCTCGGCAGGTAGCGCCAGGATGATGGACGTCTGGCACCGGCAAAGTGCCCCGGCCATTCAGAGCCGTGTTTGTTTTTTATCCCGAGGACAGCCGGCAGGCTGAATGGAAGCCTCTCTACATCCTCTCCACTTCCCCTCCACCCTCACGCGCCTCCCCCCACCCCCGCCTCCCTTGTGCTCCTCTGGCTGCCCCCACACCACCACCACCACCTCCTCCACCATTCGGCAGTTGGCACATTAGCGTGGTTTGGGAGGCTGTAGCCAGTGGCCGGTGAGCCGATGACGGCACACTTTGTCAGTCTTCTTCTTCTTCTTCTTCTTCTTCTTCTTCTTCTTCTTCTTCTTCTTCTGCTGCTTCTGCTTCTGCAGACAGACGTGTGCGAAGTTTGTATCCAGCTGTGTTTTCTGGAGTTTTTTAGGCGCGATACATCCAGTGTGAACCAAATCATGTTATGTCACACAACCTTGTGTGGTCGTGTTAGTCTCGAGACTCAAGTCGTGCTGCACAGAGCAAAGTTTTTAACAACGCAATCGAGAAACCGCAAAACCCAAACTGCCCAGCAGGGGGCTTTGCGGTGTCGTTGATACAATTTGCCTGGAAAAGAAATGATTTTCTTGCTGGAAGCGAACATGATTCGCCGCTGTGTTTGTGTGCATGCGTGTGTGTGTGTGTGTCTGGCAGTCCAAGGTGTAGACTGCTGACGGACAGTTTGTTGGGTGGAGGCCCGGCTACATCCTGCCTGAGGGCCCCTCCGCAAAAAAAAAAGAATTCCCCAGAAACACCTCCGTTGTCACGAGTGTGAGTCCCTCCAAAGTTTGCGCGTGCGCGCCCGTGTTTGAAAGTCTGTGCGCAGGCTCGACTGTCAAACGTCTCCGTGCGTGTCTGTCAAACGTCTTCTGCCAGCGTGTGTGTGTGTGTGTGTGTGTATGTGTGTGTGTGTGTGTGTGTGTGTGTGTGTGTGTGCGTGCGCGGCCTCCTTCACATCTGTTTATCTCATTGTATCAGTCCCAGCAGTAAGAGCAAGTCTTCAGCGAATCCCAGCCTGCCCATATGTCTGCCGTGATCCGTGAATAACTTTCCCTGCCAGTCGCCCAGACAGGGGCCGGCCCCTCTGCTGCATGCCACACACACACACACACACACACACACACACACACACACACACACACACACACTTACACACACAACCTCATAATAATGCTCACCCATTATTATTTATGCGCCCACACAAGCGCAGAGCCAGACGTGTGCAAGGCGCAAAAATTCTGCTCAGGTGGATAATTGAGGCAGAGAACAGAGGTGTGCACACACTCACACGCATGCGCACGTGTGTGCACACACACACACGCACGCACGGAGACATGCCCGACTCCAATGGCTCACAGAAGAGTAATTGACGCAGAAACACCAGCACGTACGCACATAAAAAGCCTCACGCACATCCTCTCTCACACACACACACACACACACACACACACACACACACACACACACACATGGCCCTCAGCATCACTTTCATTTCCTCCAGGTTAGAGGACGGCGAGTCTGCTGACATTGAACACGACTGAGGCCGGCACTTCATAAGCTTTAATAAAGTCAGATAATAAGGGGGGGTCGAGGTAAATAAAGGGTGAGGTTAATAAGCCCCGGGTGGGACGGCGTGTTAGAACACAGAGCCGAAAGGTGCGCCGAGACCCCGGGTTTCCACCGGGATCAAAGTCTTACATTGGGATTAGTCCTTGCGGAAAATAAACCACAACAAATTGGCAGCAGCCGAGGACTTCTCCTCTGATTCGGGCTCCGATCGCTGCAATTAGCACTTCAAAGGCGGCGAGAGGGGTTTCACTCGCTGCTATCTTTAGACGCCAGTGGGCGTCGTCTTTGCCTCTCTCTCTTCTTTTTTTTGCTTTTTTTTTTTTTTTTGCTTTCGTCAATAACGCTCAAAGTCGTTGGCGACAAGGATCCGAAGAGAGGGCCTGGGCGGGAAAGGTCAGTCGGCGAGTCATTGAAGAAAGTCGCGTTTTAGGACGTTTTACGGAAGCCGGAAGCAAAATTTCAGCAAAGTTCTACTTTTCTTGAAGTGGTTTTCGTGTTTGTGGGAAAGATGGAGTTGGATGCATGGATGTACTCTCAGCACTGGATACCGGACTGGCAATATGGCGGCGCAATGATTTTTTTTTTCAGTGGCCACTTGATGTACTGCAGCAAAAAAATCCCAAGGGCCCAAGAAGCATTTTTCCCATAGACCGCAATGCAAAAATGAACACCTTTAAAAACTGCTGACAGGACGACTGTGACATGAGACTCAGAGCAAATCTTTCTATCGTAGATTTTTCAATTATGGTCTTTGAGTTGTTTAAAAAATAATAAAAAAAAATAAAGGCCAGAAAGGAGTTTATTCCCAACACAAAGCCATGCTGTGTCTCAGCTTATTCTGATTGGCTGCGTCCTGACGTGTCTATAAGTGACGTTCTCCAGAATCATTCACATCCAGGCCAAACACGTCATGTGAGTTACCGAGGCATGATGGGAAGTGACGCTACTGCGCACGCTCTGTGGGCCCATGAATGCGGAAGTCAGGAAGTTTTTTTCGGCGGATGCGCCGGGCGAGCGACTTCATTTAAATGAATGGGCGGCCATCTTGGACTCTGGGGGGTGTGGTCTGGGGGTCATGTGACCGCCCGCCGAGCTGCATTAGATTGACTCGGTTCGGGTCTGCAGGGTCGATGTCAGCTGGCGTACGAGAACAATTACGACTGGACCGATTCCTCACTGTAGTTCCCAACATCTCTCCATTCTACTGCTTGTTGCCCTGTGCTGTGATTTCAACCGCGGCTTCTGAAAACCTGCTGGATATTTTGGCGGGAACTCAACTGCCGGTGCGTGTGACGTGATCAGGAGACCCTCCGTCAAAGAAAAACAGACACACACACGCACACACACACACACAGAAGGAGAAGGAGGAGGAAAGAAGTAGAAACAGAAGAGGGGTGTTGAAAAAAGAAAAAGCAAGTTGTCAGAATAAATTGGTGCAGAGATACGAGTGTAGGTGTGTGTGTGTGTGTGTGTGTGTGTGTGTGTGTGTGTGTGTGTGTGTGTGTGTGTGTGTGTGTGTGTATGCGTGCGTGGGACGGTGTTATTCCTCTCCTGTGTACCCTGTCAGGATGTTTCGGGCGGCAACCATTGTCAGGAGAAACTTATAATGATGTGCTTGAATTCATCAACTTTTCTTCCTCGCGGCTCACTCAGCATCTCTCCCTCCCTCCCTCTCCCCCCCGCCCCCCATCTCTCTCCCTCCCTATCTCTCCCTCCTCGCATCAGTAAAATCAGCATCCTCATCATCAAACGGCACCATACTAAAAAAAAAAAAATCATCTTACTCATCAGGCGTTGTTGAATTTTTTATATCCACCCAGACTGAGGAGTCGTGGTAGGGGGGCTCCGCCGCAGCCATAATATCCCCCCCCCCCCCTTTAAAAAGGCGACGCGGTGATTGCGGCTGATTGTGATGAGATTGCCGCCGCTTTCATAGAACAGAAAAAGTAGCGCCTTGGTGATTTTTTGTTTTTTTCTTTTTCCCACCCCGCCCCGATTTGTCAGCGACACAGATGCCGAGCTGCCATTTCATTATCATGGAGAGGCTGTCGGCCCGTGCTGGGGAGGGGGGGAGGGAGCAGGGAGAGAGGGGGGGGGGGGGGGATGGGCGGCTGGTGGTGGGAGGAGAGGGGGGGCGGGGAATCAAAGCAAAGTTTGGTAAACTTTCCTGAAGGTCGTCCGAGAGCGTGGCTGGGACGGGGCCCGCGGGACGGCCCAATCAAAGAGGCCGCTCCTCAGCCAATCAAACGGCAGGCAGGCGTGTCATCTTCAATGGACGGGGAGGGGGAGGGACGCGCCCGCGGAATTTAAAAGATAAATAAATAAGTGAATAAAAAAAGAGAGGAAATGCGAATGAGCCTTTATTTTTTCAATCTTTTTTTTTTTTTTTTTTTTTTTTTTCACTTTGCCTTTTTCAGGAGGCGCGCACGGAGAGATCCTAACCTTTTTAGCACCGGCTCGAGTGCGTCTGACCTCCTCTCACAGCTGACACACACACACGCACGCGCACCCACACACACGACACTAAACACACACATATAAACGCACTCTGTCCCCGTCTTTGTCTGTCTTCACAAGAGCACAAAGTCGGGGAAATTTAACGCTTCTCCTCACACACAGGAGCTCCTCACCCCCTTCTCCCACACACACACACACACACACACACACATACACACACACACACACACACACACACCCTTGCTGGGTGCTGTGGGGCTGTTTACATAAGGCCTTGCCCTGGGAAAGCACTGTCATGCAGCCAGCAGCGGAGAGAGAGAGAGAGAGAGAGAGAGAGAGCGAGCGAGTGAAAGGGAGGAAGAGGGGAGGCGGGTGATGGAAGATAGAGCCTTGCCAGTCTGATGTAGCCGACCGCCTGAGGGAGCGGCGGTCACTCAGAATGAGGGATGAGGTCGGACGGGTGGTGGCGGCGGAGCGGGCGGGAGGGGAGGGATGGATAGAGGGAGGGGGGGAAGGTGGGAGGGAGGGATGAGGGAGGGATGCAGGGGGAGAGATGGAGGGAAGCAGAAAAGGAATGCGAGATGAAAAGGCGGAGGAGCGCGGTGGAAGGGAGGAGCCGGAGGAGCGAGCGGGTTGGAGGAGGAGGGGAGAGCGAGGAGAAGGTGGAGGTGGGGCGAGAGGGGGGGCAGGGCTTCCAGGACCCGGTCGCCATCTGGGTCGACGGGCGGCAAAGAAATCATCGCCTCGTCGTGGCGGATGAACTGCGCCAGTAGGGGGCGGAGGCGGGAGCAGTGTGGCTGCGATAAAGTGCAGAAGAAGAAGAAGAAGAAGAAGAAGAGGTGGCGGCCTCGGTAACGAGCAGCTCGGCAGCTGGAGTCGACGTCCCGCTCAGGTTTACTTTTGACGGTTGATTAACGGACATGTGAGGCGCTGCATTGAAGATTCCATCAGTTTGCGTGGGATTCTTCAACATTGATGTGAAGGGAGGACCTGATGGTTGCTCAGTGTGAGGGGAGAGCACGCAAAGCAGAGGGTTCTTCGCTACCTTTGGGGGGAAAAGAATGATGCAGCGAAAACCTCCACAAAGTGGATTCGGAGCTCGCCACATCACAACAGAATTTAGCAGACCTGATCCCATCTCGCGGTTCCTGCGTTCTGGTGCGAAAACAACCTCGAGAGAGCTGCAGGAGAAAAACACACACACACACACACACACACACACACACACACACACACACACACACACGGTAGGACTCGCATATATTGGCATTTCATCGCGATTTTCTTCTGATGCGATACTTCAAACGCTCTTATAAAGGGTGGACTCGTGATGGATGAGGACAGAAGCTACCCAGGAAATGTTTGCCAGCGACCTGAAGTGAGCGTGCGTTTTTGAAAAGTGGAGTTGTTTCAACGTGGCACTCCACGCGGCCCGGGAAATAAGAGAGGATTTGAACGGAGGCGGAGCGGCGACATTTTCGGCGAGACAAGTTGATTTGCGTCGTAAAGTCGACATGAAATTAGCTCCGCGTAGTTTTGCTAGTGTTGCTACGCTAACTTATTCAAAGAACTACGTTTCCATCCTTTAGTTTGTGAATTATCTTCCAGAACCTGCACTGTGGAGCATTAAAATACCCTGTTTTTTGGGGGGGGAAATTACATGATTCCATCTTGCGTGTTTAGGTTCAAATACAAAACAAACTGAAGTTAAATCCGCCCCAAGTTCTCGCAAACTCAAATCCAACGTTGACGTCCACGTTTGGGGCTTGAAGTGAAGATTATTTATTTAGCCGTTGGTGCGTGTGTGTGCGTGTGTGTGTGTGTGTGTGTGTGTGTGTGTCTCGGGGGGGTACCCAAGGTCAAAACCACTTAAGTGTGTCCCTCTTTCTTCTTATGTAACCTTTCTCCTTCCCTTCTTTCTCTCCTCTCCTCACTCCTTCCCATCTCCTTCTTCTTCTTCTTCTTCTTCTTCTTCTTCTTCTTCTTCTACCCTCCTTCTCGTTCTATCCCCTGTAACTGAGCTGCATACTAACACACACTCTCTCTCTCTCTCTCTCTCACACACACACACACACACGCACGGAGGCATACTAAAGCAGGCGGGAGTGTATCGATTTAGCATGGTGTGCAGATTCCCACCACTGCCCCTCTACACAGATTAAAGGGAAGGGAAAGGAAACCACACACACACACACACACACACACTTGCTCCGTCATTGACACACACGCACCTGCACACACACACACACACACACAGAGCTCAGCGGCGGCGAGGCAGCTTTTGCTCTCCAAGCTTTTTTTCGCCCCTTTATCAGTGCGAGTGGGATGCAGTCATTATGCATATTCATTATACGCATATTTATAATTAGCTCTCTGCCGCTAAGTGGCTCTGACAGTATTTTCCAAACATGCGAGTTCAGAGTTGCAGCGTCTTTAGATTTAATTTTACAGGGAAAGTGCAGGTGTGTGTGTGTGTGCGCGCGCGTGCGTGTGTGTGTGTGCGTGTGTGCGTGTGTGTGTGTGTGCGTGGGTGGGCGAGTGAGCACGTGTGTATGCATAATGATTTTCGCCGCTTCTTGGGGCTCTCGGTGTGCCAGCTGTTGTCCCCTGCTGAGAGACAGAGCGTGCGCACACGCACACACACACACATACACACACACACATGCACCACCTACTGGCTCACATGTCACACCCGCTCTGTTTCAGCATTATCAGTCAGCAGTGCGTTTCTGTGTCTTCCTGAGCGACGCGTGTGTCTGTGTGTGTGTGTGTGTGTGTGTGTGTGTGTGTGTGTGTGTAAGCCTGCTGGGCACTGAGTGTGCGAGCCCTGTGTGCGATCATTGTGTTCTCTCTGATACACTTTGCTCTCATGCCACACCATTAGTGGCCCACCGGACCCGCAGAGATACTCTCAAGCCTGAAAAAAAAAAAAAACCCACCACCCGAATGTAGCTTTGGCGAACATGCAAGTCCGAGAGACGTACGACCCGCTCGGCTCCATTAGAAGCATTTCATGCTATTTTTGTGCGCCTTGACAGCTTTTCTTATGAATATTTCTCCGCTCCGGGGCCGTGTCGTTTGCCGGCCTTGCTGTGCATTTTTAAAGCGCCGGAATCACGACTTCCTGCGCTACTGCGGGTTAGCGCCTAAACATGACTCACTGCCCCACTTTGTCTTCCCACGCCGACGGTGTGCTGCAGGAACGTCTTTCTCTCCTCGTCCGTTTCTTCATGACCATGGTCATGGCTGCAAAGCCGGAGACACCAGTGATTAAATGATCAGCAGAGAGATGGTAACGAGGGGCGAGGCTAGTGATGTTTTTTTTGTGTGTGTCATTTTGCGACTACATGTATAATATTAAAAAGTGTCTTTTGGGGAGAAGAAAGCAGGAACTAACCTTAAATACCACTCTTTGAAATACTTTTATTTTAAAAATGCCATCCTGTCCCGATAAAACTATAATAGCTGCTTTAGCATTAGCTGCTCTATTTAAGGACGCAGCTAGCTAGCAGCCTTTGCCCCCCTGATTTTGTCCGCTGCTGTCTTGCGGCTGTGTTTTTTGGCCAAGATTGATGAGTGAGATTACCGAGTTGAAATGTGAGCGATCCAGCTATCTCCACCGCCCAACCCCCACCCCCACCCCCAACCCATCCCCCCCTCTAAAGGCCGGCGGCCACCTGTGGCTGCTCGAAGGCGATGCTGAAGTGCATTGGATGAATGAGAGAACACCAGCGTGCATCTGTTAGCCGTCTTTGGATCCTCACATCAAACATCCTCTGGCACGGAGTCTTGGCAAAACACAAAAGTGCGGCGTCGACGGCCTGGAATGGATCCGGCACTTGTGCAGTTTTAATGCCGTTTGCAGTGGAGAGCCGAGCCGAGCCGAGCCGAGCCGAGCCGAGCGGAGTGAGACGTGCGGAGGGAGGGAAACCAGAGGAACGGTGGGAAGCTCCGGCTTTTGTCGAGTCGAGCACAGACGGAATGATTTGTCAGAGCAAGTGCAAACTCTTGGGCTTGCGGTTTTCAAAGATGCCGTTTTATTCATTTATTCATTTAGTCACTCACACTCCAGTTTGCACCCCAGACCTCAAGCGACTGGTATTGCATGATTAACCACCCGGATAAAAGTTCTGTTCTCATGCGCTGTGCAGATCTCCAGAATGCGGGTCTGTTTACAGCGGCCCGTGAAAGCAGACGCTTACTTTTGGACTTTTAACAACTACTTGACGGGTCAGACGGTGGCATCAGTGCCCCTTGTGACGTCACAAATGGCAGATTTTTATTTATTTATTTTTTTTGCAAAATAAAACCCAGCATGTCAGCCGCAGAGGGCGGAGCCAATACCTGGCTGTGGGAGGAGACGGTTGCGATATTGTTGCCCTTTGTGACATCACAAGGGGCTGATATCTACACATTTTAGCAGTGGCAGCTAAACATCGCTCAAGTGAATCTTGCATAATTGCGTACTTTTTAGCGCTGAGACACTTTCACTGTTGGAGTTAAAAGGCAGGACGCTGCAGTGAGAGCCGCTTCAAGGAGCTGCTGCTGCTTAGCATTCTGTTCTCTCTTTCATTCTTTCTTTCTTTCTTTCTTCCTTCTCTTTTTTTCCCCCCGCCTCGTCTTTGTACTTTTATATCCATCATGCACTTTAGGCTGCATGCAGCATGGGAGCGAAATGCATCGCTTAACCTCACCGCAACTGGCCCCGGTGTCTGACTGGCTTCCTGTTTGATACTCCTGGGAGTGTTTATGCTGGTGCATGCTTTAGATTTAAGCTTCAAAAACCATCCCAAAATACACCTGGAGGGCTCGCCCAGATAATGCTCGTCAGTGCTGCGGCGCTCCTGCTTTAAGTCGGGCGGCGGCGGCGCGGGCGGCGCCGCTTTTTTTCTTTTCTCAACCCCACCTCCACCACCTCCACCACCACCTCTGTCTTACATTTCCCCCCGTCCGTGCACTCCTGGGAATGTAATTAGCCGAGATAAACGAGACTTTTACAGCGAGGATCCCCCCCCACCCCTCCTCCTTCCCCTCCTAAACGCGAGGAGGCAGAGGTAAAAATGTAGCGCATTTTCCTCCGTCGTCCTCGGTTCCTGCTTCCTCTTCCCCCACCACCCCCGCCGCTGCCTCCTTATGATAGTGCTGAGCCGTGTAACTGAGATCCTGGCGGAATCAGGGAGGCTCACACCGCCGTGCTCAAGATCAATGCAACATGACAGAGAGGCTTTTTGGCCAGGTATTTTTAGACTCCTTGCCTCGGCATTACGGCGTTCCGCTCCCGTACATGGACGCGTTATTATCGAAGGGCCGAATCAAACGGCCCGTGTGTGTGTGTGTGTGTGTTAAAGGAGGTATTTGGAACCAGGCGAGAAAAGTGAAAAAGAATGTCGACTCTTTCACCTGCCCCCTCCAGGTGGTCCCTGTTCGCGCCGGCCCGTGCACTCAGGCGCGTGAGTGTGTTTCACATGTGCACGTGTGGCACCTTATTAAAGGTCCCACGTTACACACCTTCAGCTTCCACTATGGCATAGGTGTCAAACTCTGGCCCGCGGGCCAAATTTGGCTCGCAAGTGCCATTATATTTGTCAACACAAAAGCACTACTACAGCTGGCCCGCCACTATTGTACGCCACTCGTACCACTAACACTACAAATCCCAGAATGCTCTGCTTGATCAGGGCAGGATGTTGAATGAAGGATATTGTTACGACTTAATTGGTTCAGTGTTATTAAATGTATTATTAGCGCGTGGAAAAGGGCTACTGTTCAAATCTAAATCACAAGGCTGCAAAAACAGAAGAGGCATAAAATTTCTATTTCAATTTTATTCATTTCGATGAGTTTTTGTAAATTTGAAATTCGAAGAGGTACCGGTGCCCTTTGTGACATCACAAAGAGCCGATCCTCAGGTCTTGTTGTACCTCCCAGTTGTGACAGCGATAGCTTGAGATGCCGGTGCGCAGCATGAGTCGCTGGAACCGGTTGAAATTCTTCGGCTTGCTAAATGAATTTTGCATAATAAGGCGGCTCTAATCCTCCGCCTCCCCTGACGATTCTGCGCACCGCTTGCTCCAATTTTTTTCTCTTTTACAATCTTCCTTTTTTTTTCTGCATAAAACATCTTTGACGCGACTCAGATCGATGCGCCGCGACGCCGCGCGCCGTCCGAGGGGCGAAGCCGAGAGGACGGCAGGGGAAAAAAAAAAAAAAAACGAGTGAAAAAGAAGGAGGAGAAGAAGAAAAAAAAGGAAACTCAGCTGAGCTCTATTTATAAACCATTGGACGCTGATTGGACGCAGAGGCGCTCCGGCTGGCTTCCCATTGGCTGAGGGGAAATGAAGTCAGGAAGGGACGGATGCAGCCCTGGATCGCAGGCTGCTGCTGCTGCTGCTGCTGCTGCTGCTGCTGGTCCTGATGAAGTCCTGTTTTAACATACACACACACACACACACACACACAAACACACACACACACACACACACCTCTGCTAATCCGCTACGTGTTTGCTGAGAGGCGTTCCCCCTCCTGTACGACCTCCCTCCCCTCCCCCCATCCTCACCCTTCCTCTCTTGCTTGTTTCTTTTATCATCACACCCCTTTTACACACACACGCACACACACACACACAAACACACACACAGACACACACCCTTCTTCCAAACTGCCTTAGAAGAAAAGACTTTAAGTCTTGCGGATCTTAATACTTTTTTTTGGAAAGGGGGGGTGGCTTAAGGGTGTTACAGTGTGTGTGTGTGTGTATGTGTGTGTGCATACGTGTGTGTTTGAATATGTTTTTTGCAGGGGGGATGGGTATGGTGGGGTGTTAAGGCTTCAGGCTTTGGATGGGAGGAGAGAGGGAGAGGGAGAGGGAGGGAGCGAAGGAGCGACGTGTTTGTTGGCGTGCACGTGGGGCGGCGGCGGCGGCAGCAGCGTGCGCGCGGCAGGCAGCAGCGGCGAGGAAACAGCGGCACCAGCGCTGCTTAATTAATCAACATCAAAAGGCAGCATTAAAAATGAATGGAACCCGCAGCAACAGTTTGGCTAAAGTGAATTATTCAGGCGCGGAGCTTAAGCCCGCTGCCCAACATTCTATTAAGAACTAAAATCTTCGATTTTTTTTTTTTTTTCGTATGAATTCTCTTTCCTCAACACTCTCTCTCTCTCTCTCTCTCTCCTCTCTCGCTCTCTCTCCCTCCTCTCTCGCTCTCTCCCTCTCTCTCACACACACACCCTCTCTCTCCCTGTGACCCCATTTAGTCCCTGTTTGTAGCGGGGCTGCAGAGTTTTCTGCTGCTGAGGATCAATGCCTGCTCTTCGGCCGAGGGAATTTCTTTCTTTTCTCCCTCTCTCTCTCCCTCCTTCTCTCTCTCTCTCTCTTTTTTTTTAGGCAAACAACCCTCGGCCCGCTTTTCAGGCTCTTGTGTTGCAGCAGAATGCCATTAGTCTCACCGCTGACCACAGTTACGGGCCCTTAGTTCCAAATTAAGGCTCTATTCCTTTTTCAATTAATTGTATTCCAGGAAGTGGTTTTCAATTAAATCAGGGGAGGGAGGAAAAAAATCAAGGAGTAGAAAGGAAGGGAAAGGAGAGGAAAAAAAGAAGTTGCTGAACTCTGAGACGAGGAGATCTTTAACCTAAAGTGAAAATCCATTCTTTTTTTCTCTCTCTTTTTTTTAAAAACGATTTAACTGGGATTTGAATATCAGCCACAGACAGTCGATGAACGGGGAGACGACGGTGCCGCTCGTGGTCCTCGGCAGGTCTGCGCAGGCTCCGAACGAGGCCGGCCCGGCGGGCGTTTGTTCCAGCTTCCGCTCCTAATTTGCACATAACCTCTGATTAGTGCGCTGCCCTTCATTCATTACTAAATTATGTCATGAAGTAGCCAAAAAAAAAAGATAAATTGTTTGTTATCACGGCGGGCTTGCAAACTGCTCAAATTAGAGCCCAGACAAACAAAATGAAAAGTTTCCCATCATCACAAGGCAGTACCAAAATGCCGGCGGTTAAAATAAATAAATAAATAAATAACGGGAAGGCCGCGTCTCCGTGTAGCCGGGAAACACAGATGTCACGGCTCCTTGCTGCGCAGCTGTGAGAGCAGCTGCACAGGTGCTGCACAAGGCTGCCTGTTGCTTTCAGGACCTTCCACTTCCTGCTGCCCCGGCCTTGACTTCATCCTGTCATCAAGAGGGATGGAGGGATGAGGACGATGATGAGAGGGAGGAGGAAGACTGGGAAGAAGGAGGAGTAGGAGTATGAAGGAGGAAAAGGTGGAGGAGGTTAAGTAGGAGGAGGAAGTGGAAGAAGAGGAGGAGGAGGAGGAAGATGGTGGATGGGAGGAGGAGGGAGAAGAAGAGGAGGAGGAGGAGTAAGAAGAGGAAGACCAAGAAGATGAGGAGGAGGGGGAGGGAGAAGATGAAGAGGAGGAGCAATAAGATAAAGATGAGGAAGAGGAAGAAGAGGAGATGAGGAGATGAGGAGGGGGAGGGAGAAGATGAGGAGGAAGACCAAGAAGATGAGGAGGAGGAGGAAGAGCAGGATGAAGAGGAGGAGGAGGATGAAGTAGAAGGCCAAGAAGATGAGGAGTAGGAGGGGGACGAGGAGGAAGAGGAAGACCAAAAAGATGAGGAGGGGGAGGGAGAAGATGAGGAGGAAGACCAAGAAGATGAGGAGGAGGTGGATGAGGAGGGAGGGAGACGAGGAGGAGGAGGAAGAAGAGGAAGACCAAAAAGATGGGAATGAGAAGGAGGAGGAGAAGGAAGATGAAGATGAAGAGGAGGAGGAGGAGGAGAGCTGGGAGCCAAAAAAGCAACTCAACAACAACTTTCCCCTGCACTCTGATGTCTGACTGTCGTCTGTCTGCAGAATCCCGGGACGCTTGCGTGAGTCACACTGACTCTGCGACGCTCGCAGCCTGTAGCACATCGACCTGCATGTGTGTGTGAGGAGGAAGGCATTAAAAACAAGTGCGTCTGCCTGCGCCGCCGCCGCAGCTTCGCCTGTTAATGATTCATTATCACATCGATCCTGGCGGGGAGCCGCTGACGGACTGAAGCACCTCCAACCAACGTGGGAAGCCATGAGGAACGACTGCTTTCATCTCCTTGTTCATTATCGTGAGCGCGCGCGCGTGTGTGTGTGTGTGTGTGTGTGCAAACACACACAGAGAAACAGGCACAGAGGCGCATTTGATTTTTAAAACCTCCCAGCTGACTCATTTCTATCCTGTTTACTATATTTCAGCATACATGCCGTCGTAGAGCCAAGCGGAGAGTTAAAGATAGAAAGAGGCGCACAAGCGCAATTCCTGTTTTCCCTTTTTTTTTTTTTTTTTTTTTTTAAGAATTTTTGCCCACCATCAACCAACCAATCTCAAGGGACACACTTAAATAAAAAAAAAATAGAAATAAAAAAAAAAAAGCATCTGGAGCAACAGTCTGGGTCTGTAACTACGGGGCTGTGCGTGTGTGTGTGTGTGTGTGTGTGTGTGTGTGTGTGTGTGTGTGTGTGACGCAGATGTGTGTGTGTGTCTGTTGATATTCTGCTGCATTTCACTCAGCAGTCGACAATATGAGTTCACCTTTTCCCCAGAGTGAGGAAGTGGAAAATTGTGCATTTGTGCGTGTGTATGTGCGTGTGTGTGTGTGTGTGTGTGTGTGTGTGTGTGTGTGTGTGTGTGTGTGTGCACGAGCGCATGTGTACGTGTGCTCTATGCATCCACACTCAGTGGAAAGTGCATGTGTGTGCGGTGAAAGGAAAGGCTGCAGGCTGTGTGTGTGTGTGTGTGTGTGTGTGTGTGTGTGTGTGTGTGTGTGTGTGTGTGTTCCTCACTCTCCCTCCCTCACTCCCTCACTCCCTCCCTCCCTCCCTCAGCGAAGGCCTATTTCTAGACGGGTTTGGGGGTCAAGGTTTGGCCACCGGTGGAGAAAAAGCTGCGTTCCCATTTAAAAGGGAGAGAAGAAGAAGAAGAAGAAGAGGAAGAGGAAGAGAGCGAGAGAGAAGAAACTCTCTCTGCCTCCTCATCCTCACAATGAAAGGACGACTGAACACACACATTATCCCTCCACCACCTCCCCCCCCCCCCCCACCGCCCCCCTACAGCCTTACAGGCCTGCTCTGCCTCACTCCGACCACCGTGTGGCAGCGGTGGAGGAGGAGGCGGTAAACACCCTGCAACAGATTGGGAGGTCAGAGCGCCGCTCCGCCGCCGCTACCTCACCGCCAATCAAGGCGGCCCCTCTTTAAAATGCCTCTTTGTTTGTTGCGCGCCACGGGCAGCTGAGTAAACATAATTGGTGTTGCAGCGATTTCATCAGCGATGGAATTATCAGGCTTTAACCCCGGACCCGCCCGCAGGCTCCGTGCAGAGACTCAGCGTCTCAGCTGCCGTCTTCTCTCATCTCTTCTTTTTTTTTCTTCCCTTTTTTTCCTGCAGGACCGTTTTTTTTTTTTTGTTTATTTATTTTTTTTTTTTTAAACGCCAATCTGTTCCGGAGATCCCTCGACTGAAGGCGATGAAATAATTGTTTTCCTTTTTCTCCGAAGCCACTTGTTGGCGGCGTAGATTAGCGGGGAGGACTCACTCAGGCTGTGAGTCCCAGATTTCAGCTCGGCTTTAAATCTTTTCATGCGTGACAACTACAACAACAACAACAACAACAAATAAAAAAATAAAACATTGGGACCTGGACCGTGTGAATATTTGGGGATTCTTTGAAAAGCTGCATTTGGAGAGCGAGACTGAGTAAGCGTAAGACTGAGTCATCGACTTCTTACTCACACTCTTGGCGTTGGGTGGTGTTGCTTCAGGAATCACTCGCACTTTACCAGCTGACGTGAAAGATTCCTGCCTGTTAAACCACCAGCTCAGAGGGGCCCCTTTGGATTTAGTCTTCCAAATTGTGGAAAATCCAATCTGAGTGGGTCTAAAACATGTACTAAAACATGCAAATCCGGCACCTGTGATGTCACAAAGGGGCCATGTGCCGAACTGACACCCCAGTTAGTGGCGGCGCCGCCCACTAAATTTTGGTTTTCTCCGCCCTCATAGACCGCCTTGTTTTTGCACCCTTCCAAACAGGTGGTGGGTCGAGGGTAGCGCTAGCCGCAAGCTAAAGCCCAGCTTCTTGTAGCAGGCTGTAAACAGCGGGCTAAATGTGACGGTTTCCTATTGAGTTTTCGGGTTGTTTGATGTGCAAAGCTGATAAATTAAAGAGGGTAAATCCAAGCTAGCAGGAAGTTGAAACAAAGTGCTTTAGCAGGAGGCTGTAAACACAGGGCTAAATAGGCTGTTTTTTTTATTTGTTTTGTTTTATTTATTTATTCATTTATTTATTTATTGATGACTTATCATTCGAAGCTGCTCTACTGGGGTCCCGGATGAAACATATTTGTCACTGTTGAAGCTCTGCTGGTTTTCAAAAAGAAATACTTCTCTTGGAATGTGCCTTGTGATTACTGTTCCTACTTTTGAAAAGAAGGGATCAATGTGGCCTTTGAGCCAGAACAGAAATTTCATCTGATTCTCATTGCAAAAAAAAAACCAAAACAAAACAAATACATGTATGACTTTGACAGAAAAATATTGTGTCAGGCAATTAAAATGCTAAACAAAACCACAGCAGAAGCAAAACTCTGATGGGGGATAATGACAAGTTTCCAGTCCTCTCCGTTGTTCTCAGTAGAATTATGCAAATAGGCGGCGTAATTGTCTCTCCGTTGCGGGCATCACCTGGCACTCGTCTCCTAACAAGGGTGGGCGGAGCGCCGGGAGGGAGGGGGGAAAAGCTAAAATTGTTTGAAAATTGAAAAGTGATAAAACTGCGCGAGAGAGAAAAAAAAAAAAGCACCGTCGTGATTCATTCGCAGGCCCATTTGATCATAAGAATAATTGGACGTGTGGTGAAAGTGTTTCTGAGGCGCTGAAAGTTTTCAAATTGAATTCAAACACTAATAAAAACCGCCAGCGTTTGTTTTAAGGAATGCATAAAACTTTTTTATTTCTTCATTTATTTTTGTGTTTGCCACTGACTCGCTGTGTGTACAACGATTCCGGAACCCAAATTACCTCTTTCATTACAAAAGCCCTCCCTCTCTCTCTCTCTTTCCCTCCCCAAAAATAGCGGCGCTTCAGAAACGAGCTAAACATAGCAAGAAGAGCGAGTTCGATGCAGCAGACTCCACCGCCGGGCTCACCAGACACAGCCCCGCGACAACATGACAACAAGTAATGAGAGTAATCTTGTGACGTGGAGTCGCACAACAAACGGCTCCACTCCTCCGCACGTGTCAAAGCGTGTCAAAGCAAAATCGTCCCCGGCGACTGATGTGCTAAGTGTGCAGCCGGCGCCGCCGCCGCCTCCCACCGCGGTGCTGTGTTGATTTAGGCGTCCTCGACACGAAACGATCTGCTGCGCATTCTCAGGAAGTGGCTGTTCGATTGAGCCGGAGTTGTGTTTCTGTCTGGTTTTGTGTTTTTTTGTGTTTTGTTTTGTTTTTGTTTTTTTACCTCCACTGACTCCTCCGACGTGTCCGTACAAATTAGACGTGAAGATGCGGCTGAGTCGGCTACGGCTACACCGCATGGACAAACTGCGTCAGAGCCTTATGTTCAGGTTACCGTTTGAAAGTGTCGCACCTGCAAAAGTCCATTTTTAAACAGTCTCTCATCATCTTGTGCAACTTTTTACACGACTTCTACCGAACAAAAACAAAAAAGGGAAGCAAGCAGCAGCAACTTTTTAGTCGGGAACGTCTCTCTCTCACTGTCGGCTGGATTAGCGTTCAAAATACGAGCTCGTTGTGCTTTATATTCTTTGGCTTGCGTGGACATCAGGATCAATGTTTGTGATATTATGATGTACTTTGGTTTCATTTGTTCACGGAGGGGCCGGTAACCATTTGCTATATCTTTTGTTTTTTTGGTATTTGTTTTTTTGTCACCCAAGTAGCTTAGCCGCTAACCGGCGGATAAAGATGCGAGGTTCCGACGCGCAGACTTCCATTGTTGTCGTTCTCACCCGTCCTGTCACTCCCGGCGTCGCAGGTGAGACCATCGCTTGGCTTTGAATCTGCATTTTTTTTTTTTTTTTTTGTCTGTTTCAAAGCGCCGCGAAAAACGACCACAAAAAAACTCTTTTTCTCTCTCTTTCAACGGTCCTTCCACCAACGTCTCGCGCTGATCATTTTAAAAACGCCGTCGTCCTCCAGACGCGACTCCAGCTGTGAATCTTAATGGCAGATTCGGCTCCGGGGGAGGTGTGGTACCGTTTTCTCTCTCTCTCTCTCTCTCTCTCTCTCTCTCCCGTCTGATATAGTAAACTCGCAACTCAGTCGGCGATTTGCATCGACTTGGGCTGTGATGGATGAAGCCCAAACAAACTCGCATGAGAAAGCTTTACCGCGGGACATCTCCGCGCAAATTTGTCTCCCTTCTCTTCTCGTGGCTTCGGATTCAGTGTGTGATGAGCGTGAGTCGGGTGGGTGTGCAGTGGGGGTGGAGGAGAGTCTGAGGGGGGAGGCAAAAAAAAAAAAAAAAGCAGCTCCCTGCAACATAAGAGTCAGTTGTGAGCTGGATGAAGTACTCCTGCCATCACCAGCAAAGTAGCTCCAGGCCAGGTCGTTACCGAGAGTGACTAATGTGTGTGGACCGTCTTGGAGTGAGTGAGAGAGTGTGTGTGTGTGTGTGTGTGTGTGTGTGTGTGTGTGTGTGTGGAGGGATGAGGGCGAGGGGGGGGGGCTATCTGTTACTGCTTGATGGTGGTTGAGAAGCAGCGAGTCTCTGCGGAGTTGTTTTTGGTCATGGCGGCTGAACACTGTGATTAATGCTCATAGAGAGGCGGCAGATGGACCAAGAGAAGGCAGGGGAGGGAAGGGGAAGGGGAAGGGGAGTCGGGGGGGGGGGGGGGGGGGGGGTATTTGGGAGTAGCACACCACATCACACGAAAACTAGTTAGGGGGGGTAGGGAGGCTGGGGTAGGAACCAGTGGGTGAAATACAGGGGGGTCCGGAGGGGTCTGACCCCCCCCCCCCCAGATTAACCCACGAGACCCCCTGAGAGCCTCAAAGTAAAATGTAAGGGGTCTCATATTTTTGAAAAAGCTAAAGAAAAAATATATATCATCATCACCATTGGTCACTAAAATGTTTTTAGGGAAGGGGTGGGCAAACTGCGGCCCGGGGGCCATGAGCAGCCCGTTAAAGCTTTTTAATCCGGCCCACCGATACCTGAAGAAATTCTATGATTAGTGAGACGGCTGAACCGGCTGCCTGTGTTCAGTTTTCAATCCCAGCTGGGTCCCTTTTTTATTTTATTTTTTTGATGAAGCAACAGATCGTGAAGTGATGAAACGAAAAGTCACTTCAAGTCAGCTGATTCCTGAATTTATTTATTTATTTTGGATGTCTCTTTCATGTTTCCCCTCATAAGTTGCCCGCTGGATGTATGTCTATCTAATATTTTTTTTTTTAAAAACTGGGTTCCCTCAGAGCCGCGTGGTGAGATTGTTTTAAGCCGGTCGCAGTGTGACTGGACCAAGACAGGAAGCTGCGACTGCAGCACAGCTCTGTTTCAAGACCCGTTTATTTTAATCCCAGCAACTAAAAACAACTAAACTAAACTAAACAAACCAAACAAAAAAAAGGGTGCGCACACGCTGTTTCCAACAAATACACGTACAGTTCCCATATGGATCTGCCCGCCAGAGTCCACCCAGACCGCCGATCCTCGTCGCCTTCTGATGCTCCTTAGTTTTACATCTCTGGAATTTAATTATTAAGAACTCCAGGATCCCTCTTGCTATTCACCGTGAACCCTCCTTTTAATGCTGACGCTCTGCCGTCGCAGTGCCTGACTGTCTTTATCGCGGGCGCGCACACTCGCCGTAGCGCTAATCAGAAGCCGGGCGGCACTCCCACCAGGAAAATTGGAGTTCTCCGGGGGAATCTGGCCGAGGGGAAACCGGAGCTTCTCTGATCCTCAAATACGAAAAAAAAAAAACAAAAAAAAAAACACGTAGAACTTGAAAAAACGCACGAGGAACTTGGTGCTACGCGTAAGCCCGTGCTCGCTGCGTTAGCCACGAGCGCTAACGGCGCTGGGAGCAGAGCGACTCGTTAGCATCTCGTTAGAAGGGCTCCCACAGAAACGAGAACATTTTTCTGTCCCGCGCAAGAGAAATCGCCTCCCTCCACCCGAGTGTCTCGGGACTGTCGGGGGACGACGGAGTTTCACCCACTCAGTCGGTACTTAGGTCCAAAAGGTTTCCTTCAGCGCCGTCAAAGGCGCCAAGTTTGTCGACAAAAACCTAAATGTTTTTGTCTCGTTATTGGTTGCACATATTTCACCATCGCAATGAATGTGGTGCAACTGTTTATCATAAACACATCTGGTTTGTTGACATCGCTTCATGCAGCCACATAATTAAGTCATCTGCATAGATAAGAACCAGCAGCAGATCAGCGCATCCAGTCGCGTATGAGAAAAGCAAAACTATCCGATTTTAAGAACCCCCCCCCCCCAAAAAAAAATATTAGAGCACCAGGCTGCAAAGAGCCTCCCAGAAAGTCTTCGTCATGCTGCAGAGACGGGGGTGCAAGTCTGGCGCGCACAAAGAAAGAAACTGGCTTCATGGCGACAAGTCAAGCTGAAGATGTCGCGTTTGAAGAGGAGGCGGGCGGGGGGAGAGGGAGGGTTGGGGGCTGGGGGGGGCGGGGGGTGGCGCTGGAATTTGGGGAGATCAGTGGCAGAGAAGAAGATGAGAAAAGAGGGTTTTTGGGTGCCGTGGGATTATTGCTGAGATGTGTGGAAGCGAGTGACAGGAATTCACAAAGACAGACAGACAGAGAGGCAGACAGGAGGGGAGGCAGGAGGACCGGCTGAGGCTCCGCCTTCGATGTTGCAACTCTGAATTTGTTGATTAGAAGAAATGCCAGTTGATGTTGTCGATTTATTTATTTTTTTGCGCTTTTTTTTCTTACAGTTAATTCAATTGAAATTCAGCTTTCTCACTCTTGCATTCTTCTGAGACACTGTACTATTTGTGCGCTTTGTGTGTGTGTGTGTGTGTGTGTGTGTGTGTGTGTGTGTGTTTGAGTGGAGGTGTGTTTATACTTTGGCTCCACTGGCGGCAGTGCGACTATTAGCGTGAGCGTCGCCGCCTCCCTGTGTGTCTCTGATTTTGTTTACACGCTGATGTTTGCCCCCGCGTCAACACGCAGATATGTCTACAGTGTGTGTGTGTTTGTGTGTGTGTGTGTGTGTGTGTGTTTGCGTGTGCGTGTGCGCATGTGTGTGTGTATCTTAATTGGGCTCCATTCAAGTGTTTAATTACTCATTAGAGATGCCGCAAAGCAATCTATACGGCGCCCCCCCCCGCCCCGGCCCCGCCCCCGCACCCTCGCCCCCGCCCCCGCCGCCGCCCTGTGTGACTGGTGTAAAGCCCGCCGGGAGCTGGAATGGCTTTGACCCGGACTGCGTGGATTAGCTCACCTCGTCAATCTGGATCAGGCCCGAGCACATCAGACGCACATCTTGCGGAGGCGGTTAGCGCGTCACTCATCCGGCCGTCCAGTTTTGCAGGATTTAGCAGACGCTCGCCGCCCCAATCGCCCCGATAGGAAGCGATGCAGGCATCCAGTAAATCCCTTTGCCGTTTGTCGGCGGCATCTCCGTTGCATCACCTTGAAAAGGTGTCTGAAGCAAAGGTCAAAGGTCACATGCCATGCAAAATTCACCT
Source organism: Nelusetta ayraudi (assembly GCF_046127955.1). NCBI lineage: Eukaryota > Metazoa > Chordata > Actinopteri > Tetraodontiformes > Monacanthidae > Nelusetta > Nelusetta ayraudi. The sequence goes on from NW_027466065.1 coordinate 186,618, forward strand.
GAGCAGTTCTTTGACACGAATCTCCAGGCTGTCGATCATCCTTTACCCCTTCTGCTTGCTCCGCTTTTGAGTGCACTTGCGCCCCAACACACAGTTGTAAACCAAAAAAATCATCCCTTTATGATGTCACAAACGCCCCTTTGTGACATCACAAAGGGGCGCTGATCCCTGTCCAAGGTACGTAGCAGCAAATGTTTGCCGCACCCGCTGGGATTTGACTGGTTTTCCGTCCCGATCCCGGCATGCCAAAGCATCATCGTTAGCGGAAGGGCAAACCTTGCTGGAGGTTGTAAACAGAGGGCTAACTAACTACGCTGCCTTCTGGAGATGTAGAGACTGTTTGGCATGGTTTATCACATGCTACTGAAAAAGACCTGAAAACCTGTTCAATATTGCAAAACGGTCGTAAAGATGGCGGGATTTATTATGCTTCAGCGCGCCACTTTCATCGAGTTGGGCTCCATATTTCTTCCTAAACTGGCAACTTGGGTGATCGACTGAGATTTTTTTTTTTTTTTTTTTTTTTTTCCCTTCTTTTTTCTAATTCAGCTGACTGTGCAAAACGCAGCCGAGTGCAGAACTTTTGACGGAACTTTCTTGGCTGGGCCCGAGGACTGTTTTCCTTCGCAGTTTATTAAAAGTTAATGGGTGCATTAAAGAACCGAGCTGTTGGAGGCTTTCGGTGTCGTGGCTCGACACTGTAACCAAAGGGCAAGAACTGCTGCTTATCTGGTGTGGGTTTAAGAAAGCTTTTAAAAAGAATTTAAAAAAAAAACACCAGAAGCGGAAAAAAGATTTGAATTTGCTCAACAAAATTTTGAAAATTGGGTGAAATATTTCTTTTGCACGCCGCACATCCCAGGTGGGAGATTCCCTCCCTTTGTTTTTTTTTGTCGTGCTAATTCACCGTCTGACGCCTCTGGATGAGCAGCAACTTGTGTGTGTGTGTGTGTGTGTGTGTGTGTGTGTGTGTGTGTGTTCGTCCAAATTTTCCTTTCCCATACATTTATTTATTTATTTATACGGGAGAGGTTTATGCCTGGATTGACACATACGCCGTCTAATCCGTGGGGTTGGAGGCCTGCTGCCGCCGCCCGTCTTGACACGTAAGACACATAATAAGCTCTCCGATGTGATGACCGTCACCGCGGTGACGTACGGCTGACAGTATCCACAGTGGCAGATGTGAAATCTATCTGATGACCCCTGGAGGGAATTCTCTGCCATTTTCCACGTGTTTTTTTTTTTTTTTCCTACTCTCCCTTCCAGTCGTGCGCGTACAGTATGAAATATATAGAGGCATGTGTGTGGCTGTCTGGCTCACACACACACACACACACACACACACCAACGAGAGGATCAAAACACCATTTACATAATTAAACAAGTGCATCTGTGTTTTGTTCCCCCCCTCTCCGACATGCTAGCGCCCGTGGTGCGCTTACGGGGTTGTACGTACACGTGCTCGACTTTGTACATGCGCTCTAATATTCCGTCAGAATGCGCGCTAATACGTCCCGGCGTGCGCACGGCGACGGCTGCGCGTGTTGTTTGTCTAACGGGAGGTGATGTACCTGCCGTGCCCTACATACGGCAGCGGCAGCAGGCAGAGGCGAAGGGCCCTCATGCTGAGCGAGAGAAGCAGCTGAGGGGCGCTGCAGCGTGCGTGCGGAGAGAGGAGTCATTTTAAACATTCAAAAGAAATGAGCTGGAAACAGAAGAAGACAGGGTGGCGGAGGGGGATTGAAGTACAGGAATGGGGTGGGGGGGGTGGAGTTAAGACAAAAGTCGTGGGTGGGAGTGCGAGGGAGGAGGGCGGGAGGGCTGAAAGGATGACAGTCGTGATGACAGAGAGGAAGCCAAAAAAAAAAAAAAAAAAAGCGAACCTGATGTGAGGACACGGAGGAGGAGGACCGGAGCGAGGAAAGAGCGAAAGAGTGGATGAAGACGGAGGGACGGCGAGTTAATTAGTGGGGAGCGAGGAGAGAGAGAGACAGTGAGAGAGAGAGAGAGAGGCCAAGGCAGCCGTTCGTAAACTCGGGGAAACTCACAGGCAACGCAACTGTCTTTAAAGCGGGGAGCCAAACGAGGCGGAGCGCGGCGCGTCGTCCCCACGTCACAGTTTTGTTCCCCCGCAGTCGAGCCGAACCGAGTGGGAGGCGAGAGCTGCGGCCGCCGCCTCCTCACTGGTGCTCGAAATCTGTGGGTTTAGCGCCAGCGACACAGCTGGCGTGAGGACGGTGAACAAAAAAAAAACAAAAAAACAAAACTGCAATGCACTGTCTTACCACTAGGTGCTGCAAAATGGTACTCGCTTGACCTTTAACAAACAGAGACAACAAGAAAGACGACAGCGCCGACGCCTCCCCCGACACTCACCTTCTGGTTTTTTAAACCTTTGCCGTGTGACTTCCTCTTTCTTTTTTCCCTTTTTTTTTTTTCTTTCCCGCTGCCTCCTTTTCTGGGGCATCTTTTGAAGCGAAAACTCGAAAGCGCATCCGAGGGCGGCCCCCTCGCTGCGTGGTCTTTATTCAGGCGGCGGCGGCGGACGAGATCAAGTGAAGAAAATAAAGTAAAAGTTGCAGAGGGAGACGCTGGGATGGAGGGTGGTGGCGGTGGTGGGTAGAGGGTTCAGGGGGGTGGGGGGGGGTGGGGGGGGGGACACAAAGCGTGCTTTGATGTGGAGCTGGTTGATCCGGCCTGCTGTTTAGGACGCACGCAGGTATGGTAAACACCCCAGACTGCGGGCTTTGATCACGGCCGCGGCTGCGGGAGGAAGCTGATGACTCACCGGCGGCGGAATACTAAGGAGAGCGGCTCCGCCGAGCACACGTGCACGCTCGCTATACTGTACTCGCCAAGGGCCCCCTACTGTACCGTCAGCGCCGATGCAGGCTTAATTTCGGGTCTTTATTTTTTTTTTTGCTCAGCATCCACTTTTTCTGCAAAACTCTGTAACTCTTTTCTTTGCCGTGGAAGTTAAAGGCTGCGTTCAGACTGCAGGGGAATCTGATTCAAATCAGATCCAGCGTAGTGTGTGACGTCATGTAAATGCGACAGCAGCAAAAAAACTAAATGGACTTGTTGCGACACGGGCCCTGGAACTTGGCTTGAATGGAGCCTTTTACATCGCAGCGCCGCACCTGGAGTGGCGCCCCTCTGCTCTGGCGCATTGGGACAGTCGGAACCCATCGGTGTGCTTTTGGAGCCGTTCACACTGCTGAGACGCGTCTGTCCAAATGCCGTTTGAAACAATCAATCCGTTTCGCAGAAATCAGATTTCATGTGATTTGACATCTGGATGAGCTAAAAATCGGATTTTGGCTAGCAGTCTGAATGCGCATGATGAAGCTAAAGTATTAATTGGCCGCAAGAGTCCTCCT